>NC_090394.1:14106304-14434638 GCF_036365525.1 Heterodontus francisci
TGTGTATATAGCATGGTGGCTTCCAGGTCTGACCCGTTTTGTCATTTCTGTTGTATTGCTGTCTATAATCATTGTGCTGTGGTGTTTCAGCTGTTATTTTCTATTTTTCACACTGAGTTTTGTTGATAGGGTAAAAATGATGACAAAGCCTGTGGCCAATGTAGAGTGATACAAGGACTATAACTTAGGTCAAGTGAAACAAAGATAGTGAGGTAGATTCAATGAGACCTGGATTGTAACATAGGACAATGAAGGAAGGCACCGAAGTATGACAGGAAGAGAAGGTGTTAGTCAGTAATGTTCGCATTGTATTACTGAGATTCTACTGCATTTGTGTCTTCTTCTTCTTAGGCAGTCCCTCGGAAACAAGGATGACTTTCTTCCACTCCAGGGTTGTGGGTCCTTAGGTAACTGAATAGTCCAATTCTGGATCTGCTCACTCTGCCACAGGTGGAGCTGGTGGTGTTTGGTGAGGTGAGTGAATGGGATGCTCAAATTTCTGAATGTTCCTTCTGCTGTTTGCACTTGGTCACTGCCTGGGCATGTCGACGTTGGTCGTTCTGGCTGTCACCTTCGCGGATGCTTCTTCTCCATTTTGCGCGGTCTCATGCAAGAGATTCCCATGAATCAGTGGAGATGTCACATTTTTTCAGGGAGGCTTTAAGGACATCCTTGTAGTGTTTCCTCTGCCCTCTTGGTAGCCTCTTGCCATGATGGAGCTCGGAGTAGAAAACTTGTTTTGGGAGCCTTGTGTCAGGCATGCAAACGATGTGGCCCACCCAACTAGCCATGACCAGTGTCTCGATACTGGGGATGTTGGCCTGAGAGAGGACACTGATATGGAGCGCCTGTCCTGCCACTCAATTTGCAAGATCTTGTGGAAGCATCGCTGGTGGTATCCTCCAGGGCTTTGAGATGTCTGTTGTACAATCTCCATGTTTCTGATGCATACAGGAAAGCAGGTAACACTGCGGCCCCAGGTTTGAGGTCTTTGTCATCAAACACTCTTTTCCTCAGATGACCGAAGGCTGCGCTGGCACACTGGAGGTGATGCTGAGTTTCATCGTTGATGTCTGCCTTTGCTGAGAGGAGGCTGCCAAGGTATGAGAAGTGATCCACATTACCCAGTGGTTCACCGTGGATCTTGATAGTCGGGGAGCAGTGTTGTGCTGCAGGTGCAGGCTAGTAGACATCTTTGTCTACTGGATGTTTAGCTCGGCCCATTCTTTCATACGCCTCCGTGAATGCATCGACGAGGGTTTGAAGCTTGGCCTCTGAGTGTGCGCATACGCAAGCATCGTCAGCGTACTGCAGCTCAATGACAGAGGTTGGGGTGACCTTGGTTCTGGACTGGAGGCGACGTAGGTTAAATAGTTTCCCCCTCATCCTGTAGAGCAGGTCTACTCCAGCAGGGAGCTTCAGGGAGATGAGGTGGAGTGTTGCGGTGAGGAAAATGAAAAAGAGTGTTGGTGCGATAAAACAGCCTTGCTTGACCCCAGTTTGCACTTATCTTGACACAAATACATGGTCTCATCTCCCTCATCTGGAAGGAGGAGATCTCCGATAGACCGTAATTGTGACCATCTTCAAAAAAGGCGACAAGACCAACTGTGGTAAATACAGAGGGGTATCCCTGCTATCCGCCACAGGGAAGGTCATTGCAATAGTCCTTCTCAACCGCCTCCTCCCCGTGGCTGAAGAGCTCCGACCGGAATCACAATGTGGAGTCTGTCCATCAAGATACACAGTGGACATGATCTTCACAGCAAGACAACTCCAAGGAAAATGTAGGGAGCAGCAACAACCTTCATACATGGCCTTCTCTGACCTGACAAAGGCCTTCGACTCTATCAACCGGGTGGGATTATGGAACATCCTCCTCAAATTTGGCTGCCCAAAGAAATTTGTCATCATCCTCTGCCTGCTGCATGATGACTTGCAAGCTGTAATCCTTGCCAACTGCGTATTGTATATTACGTTTGAATATCAGAAAGATACACCACATTCTGTGACTCATCTTAAATTAAGAGAAAGTCATTCCATAGATATGATAAGTGTGCATTATCCCTTGATTCACATACATGACTATTTCCGTTCACTTCACACCAAAAGAATGTTGTACTTGGTCATCATCATCCAAGTAACTTCAGTCTCCACAACTCACTTGCAGAAGATATTTCATTCGCTTGAAGTTTTACAAAAATAACTTTTGGTTGGTACTTTTTTTTCTCTCCTATCTTCTTTGCTTCTGTCCATACCATTCCTTCCAGTCTCTCCTCCAAGTGACCATTAATCACACTCAAGTCTCAAAGTATGTTAGCTGTGACTCAGTTAGTAGCACTCTTGCCTCTAAGTTCAAAAGTTTGATGTTCAAGTCAAGCATAAAAGTTTGAACATAAAAATCTAGGCTGACACTTCAGTGTAGCACTGAGGGAGTACTGCACTGACAGAGGTGCCATCCTTTGGATGAGGTATTTAAACCAAGGCCCCACCTGTCCTCTCAGGGGGATGTAAGTGATCCCATTGCACTATTTGAAAGAAAAGCAGGAGAGATACCCCCAGTGTCCTGGCATCCCTGAATCAACACCACAAAAGAAAATCATCAGCTCATTTTCACATTGTTATTTCTGCGAGCTTGCTGTGTGCAAATTAGCTGCCATGTTTTTTGCATTACAACAGTGACTACACTTCAAAGGTACTTCAAAGGCTGTAAAGCATTTTGAGATGGCTGGTAGTCGTGAATGGCGCTATATAAATGCAAGTCTTTCTTTATTCAGTGGCGTAAGGATAAAGAAAAAAAGCAGATTTCCATTTTATGGGGCATTGGCACCAATGATAAATAAGGAAATGAAAAGTCACTTAAACTAGGAAGGAAGAGGCAGAGAAAATGAAAACAAATAGAAAGAGCTAGTAGACAAGGCAAGACACGAGATAAGGTGAATATAGAATTAGAAAACAATTTAGTAAAAAGGATCACATGCAGAGAAATAAAGGAAGTCGAGGAGGAAAATGAAATTGACCAGTTATAGAAGGAAAGGAGAAAAGTTGTACGTATATAACGGCTTTCCCGTCCTCAGGATGTCCAATGTGCTTTGTAGCCAATGAAGTACCTTTGAAGTGTGGTCACTGTTGTAATGTAGGAAATGCAGCAGCCAATTTGCAGAGAAAATTAGGATAAATATTGATCAGGACACCAGGGAGAACTCTCATGATCTTCTTTGTAGTATCATGGGATCTTTTATTTTCACCTGAGAGGACAGACGGAAGCTCAGGCTAACATATCTGAAAGACAGCAACTCTGATAACGTAATAATTCCCTCAGCATTGCACTGAAGTGTCAACCTCGATTATGTGTTTAAGACTCTGGAGTAAGACTTGAAACCCCAATCTTTTGAGTCAGAGGTGACAGTGCTACCATGAGACAAGGCTGACACCAAAAAGCAGAGCAAAGACCAAGATTAAAGGTATGCAGTGATAGCTTGGACAAAAAAGAAAACCAAAATGAGTAGCATTAAATACAAATAAATACAGATAAAGAACATGTATTGCAATGCCAAGAGTGTGGGAAATGAACTGGGGAAATTAGAAGCAATGGGGAGCAGTTTTCATCTTCCATTGTAACGTGGGTGGAAGGTGGGTGAGGTAACAGCAGCAGCTGCTCTGATGAGTCAGCAGTGGATGAGTCTAAGTTTCCAGGTCACCCATTCTTTGCTTAGTGGAGACAAGCTGCCAGTTAGAAACCCACTACCCTTAGGCAATGTACCAATTAGGAGATGGAAAATCAGACATTGCCTCAGAAACTTGAACATCTACGGAGGTTTCCTGGTCAAAACTGAAAAGCAATACTATGGAGCTAGAGACGATGCCTGTGGAGAACAAGAGTTCTGACAGAGCTGCCAGGTTTTCAGATACAACCACTACAACGATACTGTTCTCATAACTACTCCTCCCTTTTCAACACGTGCTGCTTCTTCCTGTCATCATGCACACCATGCTAAGCTGTTTCATACAGCTAGAAATCCCTTACCCAGAGCACATATCAACCCACTTCACTCTCCTTGCAGGAAACTGGCACACAATAGAAGGGAGACTGCCAGCATTGGAGGAGGTCCTGCTGCATTGCAAACATTGACCCACATGGATGAAGCCACCATCAAGATAATAGAAAGACACATTGCAGTCAGCATTGGTGAAAGTAAGGCTGGAGGCACGGCACAGCATGGTGTGTTAGCATCTTCTGTTCCTGTTCGCTGTTGACTTAACTCTTTCACTCATAGGCCCTGAGTTGAATTACCCCCCGTCATGAAAACGTGTCAACAGTTAAAATAAGATGAGTCAGTTACCCCTTCTAATCGTGCTGCTGTCCCACTGTGTCCCAATATTAACCTGCTCTTTTAAAGTAGGTGAGCAATGTAGTATTACTTCTCAAGGTGGATAGAAGTCCGAATGTTGCATTCTGCAACAACAGAAGCAGTTATCAAAATTCTTCAATACATATGAAATCTGATAGTCCAGATCACATTCTCTATGTCCTTAGATATTCCAGGCCACCATACTGAAGATTGTGCCCTCGGTCTGCACTTGCGAGAGTGGTTGGAGAGGGTTTCAACTAAAATGGCAGGGGGATGGGAACCTTTGCAAGGAGTCAGATGAGGGGGGATCAAAGACAAGAACAAAAGACAGTAAGGGGATTTTAAAAAGTGGTAGGCAGAGAAATCAAGTGCCAGAATCAAACAGGGCCACAGTGAAAATTAGTGGGAAGGGATCAAATAATGTTAAAAAGACAAGCCTTAAGGCTTTGTGCTTTAACGCGCGGAGCATTCGCAATAAAGCGCATAAATTAATCGCGCAAATAGAGGTAAACAGGTATGATATAGTCGGGATTATGGAGACATGGCTGCAAGATGACTAGGGATAGGAAATGAACATCCAGGGGTATTCAGTATTTCGGAAGGACAGACAAAAAGCAAAAAGGCAGTGGAGTTGCATTGCTGGTTAAAGAGGGAATTAACGCAATAGTGAGGAATGATATTAGCTCTGATGATGTGGAATCTGTATGGGTAGAGCTGAGAAACAATAAGGGCCAAAAAACGTTAGTGGGGCTTGTATATAGACCCCCAAACTGTAGTGGTGATGTTGGGAATGGCATTAAACAGGAAATTAGAGATGCATGCAATAAAGGAACATCTGTAACTATGGGTAAGTTTAATCTGCATATAGATTCTATATAGGAGTCTATACATGATGGTTTTCTGGACCAATACGTTGAGGAACCAATTAGAGAACAGGCCATCCTAGACTGGGTAGTGTGTAGTGAGAGAGGAATAATTGACAATCTAGTGGTCAACATCCACCCCTTGGGGATGAGTGACCATAATATGATAGAATTCTTCATCAAGATGGAAAATGACGTAGTTAATTCTGAGACTAGGGTCCTGACTCTTAGTAAAGGAAACTACAAAGGTATCAGGCGCGAGTTGGCTATGACGGATTGGGAAACGTTACTTAAAGGGATGACGGTGGATAGGCAATGGCAAACATTTAAAGAGGGCAGGGATGAACTGCAACAATTATTTATCCCTGTCTGGTGCAAAAGTAAAACGGGAAAGGTAGCCAAACCATGGTTTACAAGGGAAATTAGAGACAGCATTAGATCCAAGGGAGAGGCATATAAATTCACCAGAAAAAAACAACAGACTTGAGGATTGGGAACAGTTTAAAATTCAGCAAAGGAGGACCAAGGGATTGATTAAGAAAGGGAAAATAGAGTACGAGAGCAAGCTTGCCAGGAACAAAAAAGCTGACTGTAAAAGTTTCTATAGGTATGTGAGGAAAAAAAGATTGGTGAAGACAAATGTAGGTCACTTACAGTCAGAAACAGGGGAATTTATTATGGGGAACAAAGAAATGGCTGACCAACTAAATGCATACTGTAGTTCTGTCTTCACAAAGGAGGACACAAATATCATACCAGAAATGTTGGGAAACACAGGGCTTAGTGAGAGAGAGGAACTGAAGGAAATCAGTATTAGTAGAGAAATGGTGTTGTGGAAATTGATGGGATTGAAGGCAGGTAAATCCCCAGGGCCTGATGGTATGCATCCCAGAGTACTTAACGGAAATGGCCCAAGAAATAAAGGATGCATTGGTGGTCATCTTCCAAGATTCTAAAGACTCTGGGGCGGCACAGTGGCGCAGTGGTGAGCACTGCAGCCTCACCACTCTAGCGACCCGGGTTCAATTCTGAGTACTGCCTGTGTGGAATTTGCAAGTTCTCCCTGTGTCTGCGTGGGTTTCCTCTGGGTGCTCCGGTTTCCTCCCATGTGCCAAAGACTTGCTGGTTGATAGGTTAATTGGCCATTATAAATTGCCCCTAGTATAGGTCGGTGGTAGGGAAATATAGGGACAGGTGGGGATGTGGTAAGAATATGGAATTAGTGTAGCATTAGTATAAATGGGTGGTTGATGGTCGGCACAGACTCGGTGGGCTGAAGGGCCTGTTTCAGTGCTGTATCTCTAAACTAAACTAAACTAAATTCCTACTGATTGGAGGGTAGCTGATGTAACCCCACTATTTAAAAAGGGAGGTCGAGAGAAAGCTGGGAATTATAGACCAGTCAGCCTGACATCGGTAGTGGGGAAAATTCTAGAGTCCATTATCAAAGATTTTATAGCAAAGCACTTGGAGAACAGTGGTAGAGTCAGGCAGAGTCAGCATGGATTTACAAAAGGGAAATCATACTTGACAAATAGAAACATATATAGAAAATAGGAGCAGGAGTCGGTCCTTCGAGCCTTCTCCGCCATTCATTATGATCATGGCTGTTCATCCAACTCAGTAGCCTGTTCCCGCTTTTGCCCCGTACCCTTGGGCCATCAACTGCTTTCTGTGGCATCAAATTCCACAGGCTCACCACTCTCTGGGTGAAGAAATTTCTCCTCATCTCAATCCTGAATGGTTTACCCCGTATCCTTAGACTATGATCCCTGGTTCTGGACTCCCCCACCATCGGGAACATCCTTCCTGCATCTACCCTGTCAAGTCCTGTCAGAATTTTATAGGTTTCTATGAGATCCCCCCTCACTCTTCTGAACTCCAGCGAATATAATCCTAATCGACTCAATCTCTCCTCATACGTCAGTCCCGCCATCCCAGAAATCAGTCAGTAAACCTTCACTGCACTCCCTCTATAGCAAGAACATCCTTCCTCGGATAAGGAGACCAAAACTGCACACAATATTCCAGGTGTGGCCTCACCAATGTATAATTGCAGCAAGACATCCCTGCTCCTGTACTTGAATCCTCTCGCTATGAAGAATACTGGGCCCCATCAAAAAGCAAGAGCTACCTACAATCAAGGACTTTACCGTGAGTCTGAAGAACAGTAACCAAAAGCATCTTCAGATATTGCCTCAAATTTTGCCACTTTATTTCTTCTGCTCTTTTCTGTCTCTATCTGCAGGTGCGAATTGCGTATGCACGCTAGAGTGGATGTGTTACATATCCGTAGGCGTTAACCAAATTAGCGTTTAAGTTTAATAAAGTTCAACCTTTTTTCTTTAAACCTAACATGTGGTTCTTTGGGGAGGTTTTTCCTCAGTTTGCCCATTTCCATGACTGCCGAGGGTGTCTTTGAGATGGTTGAGTTTAAATAGCCCTAAGTTGAATTTTTTTTTCCCAGGAGAGTCAGTAGTGGGTGGGTCTATCCTGAGCACTCTTTCAGTGCTTTGCTGAGTCATGCAAAGGCTTTTGACTTCAGGGAATGGGTGGTTCTCTTTTTTTCGGGCTCTGGGGAGGATTCTTTGCTAATCTCCCCTTTGTCCTCTGGGGCAGTCCTGCCTGCAGGTATTTGTGCAAACTCTACGGCACTCCCCTGTGGCACTTTGACTAGGTGAGGCATCACCCTCATGGTTTCTCTGCCCCCTAGGGGTCTTTCTTTGTCTCTTCAGTTTCCTGTAAATGCTGTTTGCAACTCTGGTGGGGTGCTTCCAATGTCTGCATTTACATTGGAGGATGTGGGGTCTAACTTCAATTTTTTTGGGTTTGGCTGACCTGATAGTAGGGATTTTCATCTGGGATTCCTCCCGGACTTCCATTAACCTGCCCTCTTGGTCGCTTTTTCCCTTTCCCTTTCTAACCTTTTGCCATCCCTGTACCTGCCTGTCCCCTTTTGTTCTCAGTGGGGGTCCCTTACAGTTCACCAAATGTCTGCTGGAGGGTCCTCCTAATTACCATCCCATCAGTCTACTCTTGATCATCTGCAAAGCGTTGGAATGTGTTGTCGACAGTGCTATCAAGTAGTACTTACACTCCAATAACCTGCTAACCGATGCTCAGTTTGGGTTCCACCAGGACCACTTGGCAATATTACACACGGGGGCTAATTTAAATAGAGGAGGCAGAGCGGGCGCCCCCGATGACGTAGAGGGGGCGGCCTCCGCGTCCCCAGCAACAGCATCCGGCATCACCACGCAGGCATTGACGCCATTTTTAAAGGGCTTTAAGCCCTTACAAAGAAATTCAATATTTAAAGAGTAAATGTGAACGATGTTTAATACATTTAAAAACAGGTGATGGAGGCCCTTCCTCAACCTCTTTCCTCCCCACCATGGTCATTTCGGGAAATGAAATGACCATCGGTTGATCTTTCAAATCCCTGAACTTTCCCCACCCACCCCCCCCCACAACCTTCAATATTTTGTCCTTCAACCCCTTCCCACCATCCCCACATCCAATAGAAATTGATTTCCGCTCTCCTCCACCCCTCCAATCCTGAAAATGTTATTCCTCCCCCAACCCCACCAGGTTCTCGCCCAGAACTCCGTATGGAGTTCCAAAAACACGCGAGTTGCGTTTGGAGTTGGTAAAATCAGTGTGGTTTGTCCGCCGCCTGCAGGTAAGTTTAAGAGTATGTAAATCATGTGTATTTGCATATTTAGATGAAGAACCCGCCGCCGTGCAGCAGAGGGGCCGCACCAAGGTCCCCCTGCTGCCGGTAATATGCGGCAGACCCTTCTCGACGTCGCGGGTTGAGGCGGGCCTCTCCCCACAGCCTTTTACCGGCCCCCACACCGCGACCCATTGCATCGCGGGGCTGGTAAAATTCAGCCCCTGATGTGGAAGATCAGTGCCATGGCAGTTTCTGTTGTTTCTGCTGGGGTTTGCCAATATTTCATTGAAGAGTTCAGGAGAAACCTACGGAAATCCCAGGCGGATATATTTTTTGGAATGTTGGCCAGGACAGCAGCTGAACTCTGTTCTTTGAATTGTACCTGGGATCAGCTACATCCACCTGAGAAGGCCCTCTGTTTCACATCTCATCCAAACAATGGCACCTCCAACAATGCAGCACTCCCTCAATACTGAAGGAATCAGGGTGGGTTATGTGATCAAATGGGTAATGGGCAATTTAGAGGGGAGAGTTCTACCAATTGAGGGAAACTAGCATGTTAAATTAGGTAGATCAGTATTAATATTAAATATCATTTAAAATATGATTTCAATTCAAACCTACAATTCAATAAAGCCATTTCCATACTTAAAAATGTACCTGGCAACTTTTATATGAATGACATTAGTAAAATATGACATAATTCTTCGTAAGAAGATACTTTGCGACAAGCTCAGAGAATGAAACATTTGTTGTATGAACTGCTGCTGATGTCAGTAATATTGTTAGAAATAAATGGAGTCTGGATACGGGCGGCACAGTGGCGCAGTGGTTAGCACCACAGCCTCACAGCTCCAGCGACCCAGGTTCAATTCTGGGTACTGCCTGTGTGGAGTTTGCAAGTTCTCCCTGTGTCTGTGTGGGTTTCCTCCGGGTACTCTGGTTTCCTCCCACATGCCAAAGACTTGCAGGTTGATAGGTAAATTGGCCATTATAAATTGCTCCTAGTATAGGTAGGGGAATATAGGGACAGGTGAGGATGTGGTAGGAATGTAGGATTAGTATAAATGGGTGGTTAATGGTCGGCACAGACTCGGTGGGCTTGTCTCAGTGCTGTATATCTAAAATTTCACTCTTCTTGGTTGAATGGGGGTGAGGCAGGACTGTCATCCACCACTTTGACTCCACCATAACCGCAGCACATTTTGTTGGACTGGATGTCATTTGATATAAACGGCAGGCTCTCAGCAGAATACCCACCATTGATCGGCTGGAAAAGTCTACGTATAGCAGCAACACTGCCCCTGCAGCACCTGAAGAGCGGCTGAGAGGTGTAATTTAGATGAGACCTCACAAGACAAAGGCCTAAAAAGTAATTCTATTGGGCTCATGTGAAGACAGAGTCGGGCACTACTCGGCCCTCTGCCTCTGTTTTCATTTGACTATCACCACTAGTCTAAGGACTTGTGATGCCTTTCTCCAGGTAGTCCCTAAGGTTGGCAGAGATAACAGTAGTAAGCAGGGAAATGAGAAAGTTTAACAGACCCTGCCTCTGAACCATCATTTACATGTGACAAGCAGGAAAGGGCAATTGACAGCTGGCCAAGTGGTGGCAAATGTGGGGAAATTGATTTTGAGGTGCAAACCCAGAATTAGGTTCCCCCCCCCCCCCCCCCCAGCTAATCTGCCTGCCTTTTCTGGCACTATCCCACCCAATCCTGGGTAGGACAGTGCAGGAAAATCCTGCGCATTGTCTCTCCTGAAATACGAAATCATCATTATTCAGGTTTTTGCTAAAATCATGCCAATTCTGCTGATAGAAATGTCTATTGAAGACAGGATGAGAGATGTTTTGCCAGAGTCAGTCAATAATTCAGAATAAAATCTGACTGATGCTAGTCTGTGACTTCACTGAAAATTTGTTTCGTACAGAATAAAGATTCATTTCTAAAATGGGATGGATGTTTGGTGATTCTTTGAAGCAATCCATCCTATACAATGAGCACCAGAACAAGCAATTTTACAATAAACAATTCACTACCTGAAACCTGATTTATTTATACAGTCAAAAAATGAAAAACAAAGTCGCAATGGGCCTGATTTTCCTTCTGGGGTCAGGAAACGGATGTCAGGACTGTTTCCCGGTCCCGATCCCGGCCCCGGGGGAAGCAGTCACAGGCCTTGATTTTCACCGGGACGGGGTCTGTTCATTGGCCGGGGCAGGTTGGGCGGCCAATTAGCAGCCAGGGGGCAGGAATAGAGGTGGGACTGAAAGAGTGAAGCCCCAATTTGAACAAACCACGGCAGCCATTACTGTGCCCGTTTTACTGATTCAAATTGCATTATCACTCATCGAGCAGGAAAGGCAGAGGGCTGAAAGCTAGGCAGGGCTGCCCCTCGCTTTGTAGATGTGGACCCCCTTGAGGCAGTGAGGGAGAGGAGGGAGGTTCTCTTTCCAAACCAAGCAGGCCTGGATAGAGGTAGCTGAGAGTGTGAGCAGACAGAATGTGGTCAGGAGGAACTGCGTGTAATGCAGGAAAAGGTTCAATGAGCTTATTCACTGTGGTAAACTGAGTGAAACATCAGACAGCCTCTGGGTATTCCACCTTCTGCCAACACGCCACCTGAGGAGCCTGAGGGCACATGTTGCTCCTGAACATGGGAGGCGTGTGTTCCCAGGGTACTCACTGACCCCTCAGCAAGGCTCCAAGCCATAGTGCTGCTGAGGACCTGCCAGAAATGATACATGCAGCTTCTTATGTCAATGAGCTGTTGGCATTGGCCATATAGGCCAGCAGTGCTTTATCTCTCTGTTTTTGTCCTTCCAGGAAAAATTGGCACATACAGGAGGAGGGGTCCCCATCCTTCACATTGCCACCACCATGGAGATTGCCAGGGTGGTTGACCATGAGCCAGTCAGGGAAGGCGAGATGAGCATCGGTGGTGAATAGAAACTGCAATATGTAAATGAAAGGGATAAAGTGCACTCCAGCCCGTCCAACAGCATACCAATGACTCAGCTGGCATTGGGAAGCCTCAGCACTGCAGAGGTATCTGCTCTTGTCACACTCACAAGAAGTGTAGCGATGAAAATACAGAAACAAACTGAAAAGTTATAAAAATCAGAACAATTTTTAAAGATTGGTAGATTGGCAACAAAATGGAGGATAAATCACATGATTTATACTACCTCCTGCACTGTAATCCACATCCATTGTCTACAGAGACTGAAAACCAATCAACTCCATCTGCATGGAAATAAGACAGATACTCACACATGGATGTGAGCTATATTCAAACAAAGTAAGACAAAGGCCTTCCCCAGACTTTTCATCTCCATCTAACCTTCACTACAATGGGGTGTGAACAGCCCTCATATCCTCAAAATGGAACAAACAAAAGGTGACTGTGCAGCCCAGCAAGAACTGATACCTACAGTCACATGGGCAAAACTAACACTTATAAGTTCACCTTAAAAGGTAATCATTGTAAGGAACAAAGGGGGTCTTGCCAGTACAGATACAGACTTCAGATATCAAGATCAGGCTGGTCTCTCCTCAGCTGCACAAAAAGCATCTAAAGCCATCTTGAATTCCAGAAAAGCTGAGAGAGAGATCAGTTCCAGCCAACACAGTTGAATGCTGCTGAGGCAAATTGGAAGCCAGCTATTACGGAGACAAGAAAATGCCTTTGTAAAAACTACTGTTCGACCTGTCAGAATTAAACTAAGCCATCAGCACTGTCTTCAACCGGAAGTGACTTCCAGAAGGCTGCCATAGCCCTGTAACTACAAAATAACCAGCATCCAGGCCTGCAACCGTAAAATTCACCTTCCAAGAGGATTCCACCTGTTTTCCCTGAAACAACAAGCTTTTACACCTCGAACTCTTACCCTTTACCTACTATTTATCTTCTCTTGAGAGTGCATGTGAGAATGAAGGCATGTGTGAGAAAAGTTCGAGGAATGAATATTGTTTAATAAATAGTTAATCCTCTGTTTTGAACGTACAAGAAAATGTCTGTTTATTTGGAAAGTAAAACACAGGGGCTGAAACACTAGTAACACAAAAACCCTGCCTGTGGTCAGTTTCATTTATTTTATTTAGAGATACAGCACTGAAACAGGCCCTTTGGCCCACCGAGTCTGTGCCAACCAACAACCACCCATTTCTACTAATCCTACATTAACCCCATATTCTCTACCACATCCCCACCATTCTCCTACCACCTACCTACACTAGGGGCAATTTACAATGGTCAATTTACCTATCAACCTGCAAGTCTTTGGAGGTGGGAGGAAACCGGAGCACCTGGCGGAAACCCACGCAGACACAAGGAGAACTTGCAAACTCCGCACAGGCAGTACCCAGAACTGAACCCGGGTCGCTGGAGTTGTGAGGCTGCGGTGCTAACCACTGCGCCACCCAGTTGAGAGGTGAACAGTGGAAACCAGCCACACCATCACCCACCTGTCCATAACACTCTTCAAGGCTTATTCTTATGATCTCTTCTTGTGTGTCCCACAGATTCAAATGTTGAAGCGGAAGGACAGATTCCTGTGTCTGCACCTGGCCAAGTGCTGCCAGAGGACATAACAGAGCAATCAGCATTGCACCTTAAAAACACACGGTCCACCAGCTGAGATACGGTCACCTTGGTGGGTACTCGCATGCGCATAGATAGAGTGATGAGCACGCCATGAGTGAGCAGGAGGAGGTGAGAGAGGCAGACGCAGCTGTGGGCAGTCCCCCTCGGAGGATTGAAGACTGGCACAGCCATGCTCAACTGGGCACAGATCCAGGACCTTGGGAGTCACAAGAATGGAGCCTTTACTTAGACCCGCAGCAGCAGGTGTGTTCCCACAGGTCAGAGTTCCCTGAGGCAGTGTCGGATCATGGGCTGAGAATGGAGGGGTCCATTCAGCTCATGTGCATCACAATTGCTCAGGGCTTTGAGTGCATGAGCTCCTCCACTGAGAGAGTGGCCAACCTCATGGACAGCCATAAGCAGCAGCACTTGGAATGTATCCAGGAACTGCGCACTGACATTCACAGGATGCATGTGTTATGAATGCTGGACCTTGTAACATGATTATGTCTTAAAAATTGTGATTTTTAAAAGTTCAATATGGAGTCCAGGAGGTCAGCTGATCTCACCTCCACTCTGTGAAAGGTTACCAGGACAGCAGAGAGAACAGATAAAAGATTGTTTAATGAAGAACAGAGACCACAGCAGTAATACCTGAACAACAATGGGTTTTGCCATCCCAGACTTTTGGGGTTAAGCAAGGTTTCAGCCATTGAGAACATGCTAACTAACAAGGCAGGTGTTGATACTGGAGAACAATGGAAAGGCCGAATAACTTTGTGGAACTCAGACTACTGGTCTCTGCATTTTGGAGCAAAACAATAAACCATTGAATTTTAAGTCCAGATAAATTTAACAGGCTTTCTGGAGGAAAACAGGCAATAGGGAAGAAACCATCAAGTTTTGGTATCAAAAAGGCTGTAAGAAGGGAACCCATCATCAGGGTACATCACTTCTTCCTTGAATAGAGGCCCAATCAGTCCCTATCCACTACCATATTCCACTGCCTGGCTGAACTTATTCTCACATTGAACAACTTCTCCTTTAACTCCACTCACTTCCTCCAAATAAAAGGTGTTGCTATGGCTACCCACATGGGTCCTAGTTATGCCTGCTTTTTGTGGGGTATGTCGAACATTCCTTGTTCCAGTCCTACTCAGGCCCCCTGCCCACTCCCCCCCCCCCCGCCCCACTCACTTTTTCTGGTACATTGATGACTGCATCGGTGCCGTTTCCTGCTGTTGCCTCGAACTGAACAATTTAGTCAACTTTGCCTCCAATTTTCACCCTTCTCTCACCTTTACAGGTCCATCGCCGACACTTCCTTTCCCTTTCATGACTTCCCAGTCTCCTTTTCTGAGGATAGGCTGTCTACTAATATTGATTATAAGCCCACTAACTCCCACAGCTGCCTCGACTGCACTTCCTCACACCCTGCATCCTGTGAGGGTTCCATTCCATTCTCCTAGTTTCTCCATCTCCATCGCATCTGTTCTGATGATGCAACCTTCCATAACAGCACTTCTGATATCTCTTCCTTTATCCTCACCAAGGATTCCCACCACACTGGTCACCATGCCTTCAACTTTGTCCAATGCATTTCCCGCACTTCTGCTCTCATCCCTTCTCCTCCCACCCTCCCTCTCTCCCAGAACCATGATAGTGTTCCCCTTGTCCTCACTTTCCAATCCTCCAGCCTCTGCGTCCAAAGAATCATCCTCCGCCATTTCCACCACCTCCAGCGTGATGCCACCACCAAACATATAGAGTCATAGAGTTGTACAGCATAGAAACAGGCCCTTCGGCCCACCGTGTCCATGCCGACCATAATGCCTATCTATACTAATCCCACCAGGCTGCATTAATTCCATATCCCTCTATGCCTTGCTCATTCAAGTACCTGTCCAGATGCTTCTTAAATGTCGCTACTGTTCCTGCCTCCACCACCTGCTCAGGCAGCTCATTCCAGATACCCACTATTCTTTGTGTAAAAAATTTACCCCTTTGATCCCCTTTAAACCTCCGACCTCTCACCTTAAATCTACGCCCTCTAGTTTCCAACACAGAAGTCCTTGAAGCGGCCAACATCCCCAGCTTATACACACTACTGAGTCAGCGGCGCTTGAGATGGCTTGGCCATGTGAGCCGCATGGAAGATGGCAGGATCCCCAAAGACACATTGTACAGCGAGCTCGCCACTGGTATCAGACCCACCGGCCGTCCATGTCTCCGTTATAAAGACGTCTGCAAACGCGACATGAAATCGTGTGACATTGATCACAAGTCGTGGGAGTCAGTTGCCAGCATTCGCCAGAGCTGGCGGGCAGCCATAAAGACAGGGCTAAATTGTGGCGAGTCGAAGAGACTTAGTAGTTGGCAGGAAAAAAGACAGAGGCGCAAGGGGAGAGCCAACTGTGCAACAGCCCCAACAAACAAATTTCTCTGCAGCACCTGTGGAAGAGCCTGTTACTCCAGAATTGGCCTTTATAGCCACTCCAGGCGCTGCTTCACAAACCACTGACCACCTCCAGGCGCGTATCCATTGTCTCTCGAGATAAGGAGGCCCAAAAGAAAAGAAAAGAAGTTTTAGTCACCCCTACGATAGGAAATAGACTCTGGCTCTCTACCCTATCTATGCCTCTCATAATTCTATATACCTCCATCATGTCCCCTCTCAGCTTCCTTCGCTCCAGGGAAAACAGACCCAGCCTATCCAATCTCTCTTTATAACTCAAGCCCTCCAAACCAGGCAACATCCTTGTGAATCTTTTCTGCACCCTCTCTAGCTTAATCACATCTTTCCTGTAGTGCGGCGACCAGAACTGCACACAGTACTCCAAATGCGGCCTAACCAACGTTATGTACAACTGTAACATGACATCCCAACTCTTGTACTCAATGCCTCGGCCAATGAAGGCAAGCATGCCAAATGCCTTCTTCATCACCTTGTCTACCTGTGTTGCCACATTCAGGGAACTATATACTTGCACCCCAAGGTCTCTCTGCTCAACAACACTCCCCAGGTCCCTGCTATTCACTGTATATGTCCTGCCCTGGTTTAACTTCCCAAAATGCATCACTTCACACTTGTCTGCATTAAATTCCATTTGCCAATCCCTTGTCCACTTTCCCAGTTGATCTATATCCTGTTGTAACCTTAGACAACCTTCTTCACTGTCCACTATACCACCAGTTTTGGTGTCATCTGCAAACTTACATGCCCCTTACATTCACCTCCAAGTCATTAATATATATGACAAACAACAGAGGACCCAGCACCGATCCCTGCGGCACACCTCTGGTCACCAGCCTCCAATCTGAAAAACAGCCCTCCACTACCACCCTCTGCCTCCTATCACCAAGCCAATTTTGTATCCAATTTGCAAGCTCACCATGGATCCATTGTGTTAAAACCTTCTGGACCAGCCTACCATGTGGGACCTTGTCAAAGTCCATGTAGACAACGTCCATTGCCCTGCCCTCGTCAATCCTCTTGGGAACCTCCTCAAAAAACTCAATCAAATTCGTGCGACATGATTTCCCATGCACAAAGCCATGACTATCTCTAATCAGACCGTGCCTTTCCAGATGCATATCAATCCTGTCTCTCAGAATCTCTTCCAATAACTTTCCCACCACTGATGTAAGGCTCACCGGCCTGTAGTTCCCTGGCTTATCCCTGCTGCCCTTCTTAAATAACTGCACAACATGAGCTATCCTCCAGTCTTCCGGTACTTCACCCGTGGCTAACGATGATACAAAAATCTCTGCCAGGGCCCCAGCAATCTCCTCCCTTGCTTCCCATAGCATCCTAGGATACACCTGGTCAGGCCCTGGGGATTTATCCACCTTAATATGCTTCATAACCTCCAACACCTCCTCCCTTGTAATGTTGATATGCTCCAGGATATCGGTGTTCCTTCCCTTGAACTCACTAGCTTCCATGACCTTCTCCATGGTAAATACGGACGAGAAATATTCATTTAAGACCTCGCCCATTTCCCGTGGTTCCACACATTGATTGCCACACTGATCCTTAAGGGGACCTACTCTCTCCCTCGCTACCCTTTTACTCTTAATATACTAATAGAATCTTTTACGATTCTCCTTTATCTTATCTGCCAGGGAAATCTCCTGGCCCCTTTTTGCCCTCCTAATTTCCTTCTTAAGTGTAGTCCGACATCCCCTATACTCCTCGAGGGAATCGCTCGATCCCAGCTGCCTATAGCTGACATATGCCTCCTTCTTTGTCCTGACCAGACCCTCAATATCCCCCGTCAACCAAGGTTCCCTCAACTTGCCAGCCTTGCCCTTCCATCTAACAGGAATATGCCAGCCCTGAACTCTTCCTATCTCACTTTTAAAAGCCTCCCACTTGCCAGATCTCCCTTTACCTGTAAACAGCCTCTCCCGTTCAACTTTTGAGAGTTCCTGTCTGATGCCATCGAAATTAGCCTTCCCCTAATTTAGGACTTCAACCTGAGGACCAGTCCTATCCTTTTCCATAACTATCTTGTAGCTAATAGAGTTATGGTCACTGGTCCAAAAGTGCTCCGCCACTGACACATCAACCACCTGCCCAGCCTCATTTTCCAAGAGGAGGTCGAGTGTAGCCCCTTCTCTAGTAGGGCCATCCACATACTGCATCAGAAAACTATCCTGGACACAATTAACAAATTCTTCCCCACCTGATCCCTTAGTCAGTGAGTACCTACTATTACAACCCTATAACTTCTACACCTATCTGTGATTTCCCTACATATATGCTCCTCCACTTCCCTCTGACTATTGGGGGGCCTATAGTATAATTCCATCAAAGTGATTTAGTTTAGTTTAGAGATACAGCACTGAAACAGGCCCTTCGGCCCACCGAGTCTGTGCCGACCAACAACCACCCATTTATACTAATCCTACACTAATTCCATATCCCGACCACATCCCCACCTGTCCCTATGTTTCCCTACCACCTACCTATACTAGGGGCAATTTATAATGGCCAATTTACCTACCAACCTGCAAGCCTTTTGGCATGTGGGAGGAAACCGGAGCACCCGGAGAAAACCCACGCAGACACAGGGAGAACTTGCAAACTCCACACAGGCAACACCCAGAATTGAACCCAGGTTGCTGGAGCTGTGAGGCTGCAGTGCTAACCACTGCGCCACTGTGCCGCCCGATACTGATCATCCCTTTCTTATTTCTAAGTTCTACCCATATGGCCTCGCTGGATATTCCGCCTGGGATATCCTCTCTAAGTACTGCCGTGATGTCCTCCCCAATCAATAGTGCAACTCCCCCTCCACCTCTGTCACGCCGGAAAGATCGGTACCCCGGAACATTGAGCTGCCAGTCCTGTCCATCCCTCAACCACGTTTCCGTAATAGCTATAATATCACAATCCCATGTACCGATCCATGCTCTGAGTTCATCTGCCTTACCTGTAACGCTTCTTGGATTAAAGTAAATGCAGTTTAGCCTACCAGACCTTTCACACTCCCTGTCCTGCCCCTGCCTGGCCTGTCTACTGGATTTGCTTGCTTTAACGTCAACATTTGCCTCAACTATCTCATCAGAGAGACTACTACTTTGGGTCCCACCCCCCTGCAAGACTAGTTTAAACCCTTCCGAGTATTACTAGCAAACCTCCCCGCAAGGATATTGGTCCCCCTCCAGTTTAGATTCAACCCGTCCTTCTTGTACAAGTCACCTCTGCACCAGAAGAGATCCTAATGATCCAAGTAGCTGAAGCCGTCCCGCCTACACCAGCTCTTCAGCCACGCGTTCATTTGCCTGATCCTCCTATTCCTACCCTCACTAGCACATGGCACAGAGAGTAATCGTAAGATTACAACCCTAGAGGTCCTGCTTGTTAATCTTCTGATTAACTCCCTATATTCACTTTGCAGGACCTCATCTCTCTTCCTGCCTATATCGTTAGTACCAATATGGACCACGACCTCTGGCTGCTCACCCTCCCCTTTCAGAATGTCCTGCAGCCGCTCCGAGACATCCTTGACCCGAGCACCAGGGAGGCAACATACCATCCTGGAGTCTCGTTTGTGGCCACAGAAACGCCTATCTGCACCCCTTACGATAGAATCCCCTTTCACTATAGCTCTTCCACCCCTTTTCCTCCCCTGCTGTGCAGCAGAGCCCTCCGTGGTGCCACGAACTTGGCTGTTGCTGCTTTCCCCTGGGAGGTCATCCCCCCCAACAGTATCCAAAGTGGTATATCTGTTTGAGAGGGGGATGGCCACAGGGGACTCCTGCACTACCTGCCTGCGCCTACTACTCTGTCTGGTGGTCACCCGTCTCTTTTCTGCCTGTGCAGCCATTACCTGCAGCGTGACCACTTCACTAAACGTGCTATCCACGACGTCCTCAACATCGTGGATGCTCCACAGTGAGTCCATCCGCAGCTCCAGCTCTGTAATGCGGGTAGCCAGTAGCTGCAGCTGGATACACTTCCTGCACACATGGTCACCAGGGACACTGGAAGCGTCCCTGGTTTCCCACAAAGCGTAGGAGGAGCATATCATGGGACTGAGCTCTCTTGCCATGACTTACCCTTAGGTTAACTAGTTACTCCCTTAATTAAAAAATACTAATTATACTAGGGGCCTTGTTCTACCCACTTCAGTCCAAAGTCCTTAAAAAAAAAACTTTAGTAGTACTCACCTTATAGAACATAGAACATAGAACAGTACAGCACAGTACAGGCCCTTCGGCCCACGATGTTGTGCCGAACCTTTAACCTACTCTAAGATCAAACTACCTACCTACCCTTCATTCTACTATCATCCATGTACCTATCCAAGAGTCGCTTAAATGCCCCTAATGTATCTGCTTCTACTACCACCGCTGGCAGTGCATTCCACGCACCCACCACTCTCTGTGTAAAGAACCTACCTCTGACATCTCCCCGAAACCTTCCTCCAATCACCTTAAAATTATGCCCCCTGGTGATAGCCCTTTCCGTCCTGGGAAAAAGTCTCTGACTATCCACTCTATCTATGCCTCTCATCATCTTGTACCCCTCTATCAAGTCACCTCTCATCCTTCTTCACTCCAATGAGAAAAGCCCTAGCTGCCTCAATCTTTCTTCGTAGGACATGCCCTCCAGTCCAGGCAGCATCCTGGTAAATCTCCTCTGCACCCTCTCTAAAGCTTCCACATCCTTCCTATAATGAGGCGACCAGAACTGAACACAACAGCCGTCCACACTATCCACAACTCCAGCAATCTTCGTGTCATCGGCAAACTTGCTAACCCAGCCTTCCACATCCTCAGCCAAGTCATTTATAAAAATCACAAAGAGCAGAGGTCCCAGAACAGATCCCTGCGGAACACCACTGGTCACCGAGCTCCATGCTGAATACTTTCCATCTACTACCACCCTCTGACTTCTATGGGCCAGCCAATTTTGTATCCAGGCAGCCAGCTTTCCCTGAATCCCATGCCTCCTTACTTTCTGAATGAGCCTACCATGGGGAACCTTATTTCGCCTTGCTAAAATCCATATACACCACATCCACTGCTCTTCCTTCATCAATGTGTTTTGTCACATCTTCAAAGAATTCAATAAGGCTTGTGAGGCATGACCTGGCCCTCACAAAGCCATGCTGACTGTCTCTAATCAAACCATGCTTTTCCAAATAATCATAAATCCTGTCTCTCAGAATCTTCTCCAATAATTTGCCCACTACCGACGTAAGACTGACTGGTCTATAATTCCCAGGGTTATCCCTATTCCCTTTCTTGAACAAGGGAACAACATTTGCCATCCTCCAATCATCCGGTACTACTCCAGTGGACAGTGAAGACGCAAAGATCATCGCCAAAGGCGCAGCAATCTCTTCCCTCGCTTCCCGTAATATCCTTGGGTATATCCCGTCTGGCCCCGGAGACTTATCTGTCCTCATAGCATTCAAAATTTCCAACACATCCTCCCTCTTAACATCAACCTGTTCGAGCATATCAGCCTGTTCCACGCTGTCCTCACAAACGACCAGGTCCCTCTCACTAGTGAATACTGAAGCAAAGTATTCATTTAGGACCTCCCCTACCTCCTGCGACTCCAGGCAAAAGTTCCCTCCACTATCCCTGATCGGCCCTATCCTCACTCTGGCCATCCTCTTGTTCCTCACAAGTGTAGAACGTCTTGGAATTTTCCTTAATCCTACCCACCAAGACTTTTTCATGTCCCCTTCTAGCTCTCCTAAGTCCATTCTTCAGTTCCTTCCTGGCTACCTTGTAACCCTCTAGAGCCCTGTCTGATCCTTGCTTCCTCAACCTTAAGTAAGCTTCCTTCTTCCTCTTGACTAGCTGTTCCACATCTCTTGTCATCCAAGGTTCCTTCACCCTACCATCCCTTCCCTGCCTCATCGGGTCAAACCTATCCAGCAGTCGCAGCAAGTGCTCCCTGAACAACCTCCACATTTCTGTCGTGCATTTCCCTGAGAACATCTGTTCCCAATTTATGCTCCCCAGTTCCTGCCTAATAGCATTGTAATTCCCCCTCCCCCAATTAAATATTTTCCCATCCCGTCTGCTCCTGTCCCTCTCCATGACTATAGTAAAGGTCAGGGAGTTGTGATCACTATCACTGAAATGCTCTCCCACCGAGAGATCTGCCACCTGGCCTGGTTCGTTGCCAAGCACCAAGTCCAACATAGTCTCCCCTCTCGTCGGCCTATCTACATATTGAGTCAGGAAACCTTCCTGGACACACCTGACAAAAACTGCTCCATCCAAACTATTTGCACTAAGGAGGTTCCAATCAATATTAGGGAAGTTGAAGTCACCCGTGACAACAACTCTGTTACTTCTGCACCTTTCCAAAATCTGCCTCCCAATCTGTTCCTCCCTGTCTCTGTTGCTATTGGGGGGTCTATAGAAAACTCCCAACAAAGTGACTGCTCCTTTCCTGTTTCTGACTTCCACCCGTAATGACTCAGTAGACAAACCCTCCTCGACGACCTCCCTTTCTGCAGCTGTGATACTATCCCTGATTAACAGTGCCACTCCCCCACCTCTTTTACCTCCCTCCCTCTTCCTTTTGAAACATCTAAACTCCGGAACATCCAACATCCATTCCTGCCCCTGTGATATCCACGTCTCCGTAATGGCCACAACATCGCAGCTCCAAGTACTGATCCATGCTCTAAGTTCATCACCCTTATTCCTGACACTTCTTGCGTTAAAATAGACACACTTCAACCCATCATACTGGCTACAACTTTGCCCTGTCAACTGTCTAACCTTCCTCACAGACTCTCTGAACTCTGTATCTGCCTGTTCAACAGCTACCCCATCCACTGATCCGTGGCTCCGGTTCCCATCCCCCTGCCAAACTATCACCAGAGATTTTTTTTTCCAACAAAAAAATACAACTTTCCCCTTATTTTTTTAAGATATTCTATCAGCTGCTACTCACCAACCAATCACCTTGCAGCTCTCCTCTGACATCACTGCCTTTTTTTCAAAACACCAGTGCTCTGGAAGAGCTCTGACTGCTCTCACACAGGTCCATTCCAGTCCTCTCTGCTCCGCTCCCGGAAGGTAAGAGACTGGGCCTCGATCCTTGGGGTCGATTTATAGGCTCCGCTCCCGGCGTTCTCCCCACAGTTCCGCTCCGGTCCATTCCGCTCCTCTCCTGGAAGGTAAGAGACCTTCCCCTCCACTCCCCTGTAAGCATTTCGAAGGAAGAGTTCCCTCCACAATACCCTGGTCCACTCCTCCATCACCCCCAACACTTCATCCGCTTCCCATGGCAACTTCCCATGCAAGCGCATGAGATGTAACACCTGCCCTTTTTCTTCCTCTCTCCTCACCAACCAAGGCCCCAAATATTCCTTCCAGGTGAAGCAGAGATTTACTTGTACTTCTTTCAATCTAGTATACAGTATTTGCTGCTCCTGATGCAGGCTCCTGTACATTGGGGAGACCAAATGTAGATTGGGTGACTGCTTTGTGGAACACCTCTGCTTAGTCTGCAAGCATGACCCCGAGCTTCCAGTTGCTTGCCATTTTATCACCACCCTACTCTCACACCCACATTTCTGTCCTCGGCCTGCTGCAGTGTTCCAGTGAAGCACAAGGCAAGCTCGAGGAACTGCATTGCAAGTCCGTTATGGACAATCCCTTTTTAGGCAAGGCTTAACCAACTAAGGCAACAGGATAATTGGTCAATAAGTCCAGAAAGTTGATTGAGGGTAAAAGAATACTTAACAATTAGAAGTAGAATTATACTTAACAAACTTGGGGGTAAACTTTACATTTCTCACAGGTGCACTTCCTAGTCGAGTATTGGTCACAAAGTGATGGCGTCCTCTCTTTTCGGTCTTGATCCCTTGTCAACCTGTTGATCTGTGCTTCTACCTCCGAGGTCTTCTGTTGTTTCTGCACAACAAAACCTTACAACGCCCCTGCTTTTAACCCCTGGATGGCCATCACACCATCTCAGAGTCAGGCTCTTGTTAATTTAATAATTGTCTCTACCTGTTACTAGGTAAATTTAATTGGTTCTTAATTATGACTTCCATTAACAGCCACCTGTGCTCGGTAGAGTGCAATGGAGTGGTTTCGCACTGTCTCTTAATCTGATCTTAAACAATCTCTCTATTCATTAAAGCCAGACTCCAGAAGGCTATCCCATCCAAAAGGTCCCACTGTTTGAACACATTTAGCTGAAATTGCACTTTCTCACACAGACACAGAGACTTATAGTAATTAAACTTAGCAAACTTTTAATAAAAACCCATTATTTCTAAAATGATTATTGATTCATTAATTATAACTCTATCAAGGTTCATTACTTTTATAATCATCTATTTCATGATGGGTAACTACTTATTAGTTAATACAGGATGCAAAAGTTAATACAAGATACAAAATGGCTTCTTTGGTCATGTGTTACTATTAAAATGGCTTCCTTCACTTATTAGTCATTACAGTAGATGCAGTATAAAAATGGTCGTTAAATTAAAATCTAACTACCCAAGTCTACCTATTGCACCTCATCTTACAATTAGGCACTTTACAGCCTTCTGGACTCAACACTGAGTTCAACAATTTCCAACCATGACACCCATTTTGATTTTTGATGTTTTTACTGTCTTAAACTTGTTTTTCATGTTTTTTATTTTGGACAGAGCTGTTCATAAATCTGCCATTAACGCTCTCTCTGGACGAATGCTTTGTCTTTTACTACAATTATTACCTCTCCCTTTGCTTTATGTTCCATGACATCTTTGTCATTTAATCTCTTCCACCCTCCACCCTATCACAGACTTTCCCTTTTGTTCTTCTTCCCCCACTCACCCCTTTCACTTGCTCAAAGCTTATTGCATTTCTAACCTTCAGCAGTTCTGATGAAAGGTCATCGACCTGAAATGTTAACTCTGCTTCTCTCTCCAAAGATGCTGCCAGACCTGCTGGATATTGCCAGCACTTCCTGTTTTTATAACGGGGTGTAGCATCAGAGCAAGTTGTAAGAGAAGAGACCCATCAGTGGCAGCTGCAGAGAGAGAGAGAGAGAGAGAGTGCCTACGCTCTGAAGACATGCAGCAAAAGGCTGTGGAGTAAAAACAGAAAGTGCTGGAAATACTCAGCAGATCTGGCAGCATCTCTGGAGAGAGAAACAGAGTTAATGTTTCAGGTCTATGACTTGTACTGAGAAGCTTTTAATGTTGTCTGATGCAACATAAATGAGATGCATGGAGTCCCAGTTATTGAGGATCTCAAACAGGTTTATTGAACAGCTAAACTATTAAACACAGTATTAACAGAGCTATCTATTTACAGGACTTGCCTCTTGGTGTTACAGTTACAGAGTGAGACTGGCTTGTCGTCACATGACTACATCCTGGTACTTAGCTCATTAGCATACTAAGTTCTTAAAGGACATCTCTCTTAAAGGCAATCACACAACATTCCCCATCTTTCCAAAATAAGTCTGTTATGCTAAAAGCAAAAACACATATCTTTAGATAACTTCAAAATTATTTACACATGGATAGAGATTGTGAAGTTTACAGTTATAGAGGCTCAACAGTCCATATATCGTCTCGGTGGTTTGACAACTCTTACTCGGGGAATATGCATCTCATCTGTTGCTGTTTTTTCTGAAGTTTCTCCCTCTCTGCATTCAGTTTCTGTTGCTCTGCCTTCAGCCTGCTAACATACTCTGTTGCTTTTCTCAAGATGACTGCTTTTGGGGCCTTGTCATTCTTGGAAAGTTTCAGCACCTCATCTCGAAGAGCCAATAAACAAAGCTTCAACTCATGCCTCCACTGCCTCTTCAGGACATTGTGTGTCTGTCACCTCTCCTCATCCTCTGTATCTGAAGGACTGGGGCTCAAGGTTGAGGACTTGTTGGGGGAAAACCACGTGGTCTCAAGGAGGTACCTGTCCATTCTGGCTCGCTGTGGTGCTGGTCGTTCTCTAGAGAGCAGAAGTTAAGGCACGGCATATTTGTTCTGTTGCTGAACTTCCAGACTGCACCGTTTGACGCTGGTTAGAGTCTGCAAGCGGGTTCCGGGCCTTGGAGATTTCCCCTTGACAATGCTCTCGTGGGTGGTTACGATGTTGAGGTCTTTAAACGCTGGTAGTCCTGCCATTGCTGGTGCGCTCGTGTCTACTAGATAGAATGTTTGTTGTTTATTTATTTATTTTTTATTTATTTATTTAGAGATACAGCACTGAAACAGGCCCTTCGGCCCACCGAGTCTGTGCCAACCAAGAGCCACCCATTTATACTAATCCTACATTAATCCCATATTCCCTACCACCTACCTACACTAGGGGCAATTTACCTATCAACCTGCAAGTCTTTGGCTGTGGGGAGGAAACCGGAGCACCCGGCAGAAACCTACGTGGTCACAGGAAGAACTTGCAAACTCCACACAGGCAGTACCCAGAACTGAACCCGGGTTGCTGGAGCTGTGAGGCTGCGGTACGAACCACTGTGCCACCCTATGCTGACTTGTCATATCTGCATTGCATTGTTAATGTGCCACTGCAAGGGATGGGTGACCCGTTGTATGCAGATAACTTGGCAGTTGTCGGTTCTATCATTGATTTCCAATGACTCCGGTACATATTTTTGATGATTCAGACTGGTAGGATATTTGCACAAGCATCAATCTTGACCCTGAGTGTATGTTTGCCAGCTTTCTTTGGTCACGTGACTGCATCCTGGTACTGAGCTCATTCGCATACTGAGATCTTAAAGAGACAACGGGAAGAAACTCTCCCAGTGGTAGCCTCAATCAAATGGTGCAGTTAGGAAAGGATGATGTCACCCAACCTCAAATCTGTGACTTCCATTTTCCAACCATCTTTACGAAAGTACAGAACTTTTCAAATGGTGCACTTTTCCAGGACGGTTCAGAATTGAGTCATGATTTTCACAGGGGCAACCGCTTAATTGATGTGAGCCGGGTTTGGTGGCCACGAGGGTGAGAACGGAGGTGGGCCAACTCAAGTGCAGGCCTGATTTAAACTCCCCACAGCAGCCATTACTGTGACTGCGGTTTCACTCCTGAAAGAGGACAGAGAAGATTCTCACTAAGCTTTTGGCTGGATTGCTGTTTTTCATGATGTCTCAGGGCATCCGGAGACCTGGAACACAGGGCAGGGCAGCATCTCTATTTACGGACAAAAATCGGGAGGTCATGCTGGAGATCATACTGGAGAGGAGGGAAGTCCTGTTCCCAGAGGATGGCAGGAGGAGGCCACCTATCCAGACCAAACAGACCTGGGTAGAAATTGTCCACTGCCAGCGGCACAAGTGCTGTAAGACAGACCACGATCCAGTGTCAGAAAAGGTTCAATGACCTCATACATTCTGGCAAGGTGAATGCAACTCTGAAGCCTCAGGACAGGCCTCTGGGAAATCACACTCCAACAGACACACCAGCTGAGGAGCCTCGGGGTGTATGTTGATCCTGAACATGAGTGCCCAGGGCACTTACCCACCCCTCAGAATGGCTCAGAGCCGTAGTGCTGAAGGGGGAGAAAAAGACTAGGACAGTGAACAGAGGAGAAGGCCTGATGCTGTCAGGAGTGATCAAAACCAGACAACTCTCTAAGATTCATGTGTACGTGCCTTGCTAATGATTGGACAGTATAATGTATACCTGCTTAGAATGTAAATGGGTAACCTAGCTACATACAAGTCGACACAATTGGATAGAGATAAGAGAATAAGAAATGTAATTGATTGATTGGTAAATGTAAACGAACTGTTATCTGTAAAATGATATAAGAATGATGTTTTGTAACCACTCGGGCAGTTCATGCGCCATCTTGTATGGGTACAGTCTCCCCTGCATATGCTTGCAATAAACTGGTAAACAAAGGAGCTTGAGTCTCGTGTGGTCTATCATGGAATTGGAGGGTGACTGAACTTCCTTTCAGTGCTGCTGAGGACCTGCCAGCACTGACACATGCAGCTTCTAATTAACAGGGGCAGAAGCCATTGGCCACAGAGGACAGCAGTGTCTCAGCACACTTTCTTTTGTCCTTGCAGGAGAAACAGGCACATAATGCCCGCAAGAGGGCCCAAACAGGTGGAGGGGCACCATACTTTAAAATCATCACAACAATGGAGGATCAAGCGATGATGATAGCCAAGATCACGGATCAGGAGAAGTCAGCCTTGGCGAAATAGGCACTCATGATGGCGATGGTGATTACACAAGACAAAATGCTCATTAAGGGGGTGTATTGCACTCCACCCCATCCAATAGCATGCCAAACACTGGGTTACATTGGATAACCTCAGCACTGTAGAGGCTTTAACTCTCCAAGGCGAGCTCTCATGATCTCTTCTTGTGTCTCCCATTGGTGCAGACATCCACTCCATGAGACTTTCTCCTTCTCCCTCTAAGGCCTCAGATGACCACCAAGGAACCGAAGAAGCATTGTCACACTTTACAAGAACACCGTCCACCAGCGCAGATATTCGCACCTTGGTTGGTCCTTATTCACACATAGATAGGGTGGCAATGGGTGAGGAGCAAGCACTAGTGTGCAAGAGGAGGTGCCAGAGGTTGAGGCAACTATGGACAGTTCCTCTCAGAGGAGTGAGGTCAGTCACAGCCCTACTCAGCTGGACATAGATACAGGGCCTCAGGAGTCACGGGAAAGAAGACTCTACCCAGACCAGCAGTAGGAGATGTGCTGCCACATGTCGGAGTCCCCTGAGGCAATGCAGGGTCATGGGCAGAGAATTGAGGAGTCCATTGAGCTCCTGCACACCACAATGGTTCAGGGCTATGAGCGTGTGAGCAATTCGATTGAGAGAGTGGCCAACTGCATAGAGAGCCATATGCAGAGCACTTAGAGTGCATGCAGGAGCTGCACACTGATGTCCACAAGATGCATGCCATACCATGCTGCCTAGCATGGTCAGTGACGCTGGTGGTGCAGAGATGTTGGAGTGAATGCCAGTTTCACCCCAGCTGGTGCCCTTCTCCAGCCATCTGGAGCACCTGCCAAGGGCTGAGGATGTCACTGAGGAGGATAAGGGTGCCAGCCCTCACAGGGGTGCCTTCATCATCCTCAGCCTCCTTGACTCCTCTGACAGTAGGAGCCTTTCTGCAGCAGGGCCCAGTGACAGAGGATGCCCAGTAATGATGCAGGTGCAGGAGCCTCTGAGGAAACCTCCAGGGGCAGCTACACGTGGGGGATGACTGCCACATGACTCTCAGCTGCAAGCTGAAGCAACTGAGCAGGCTGCCTGTACCTTCTTCAAGGCCACAATGGATCACCTCGCAGAAGTGGCCAAGTGCAAAGGCCACCATGTTGCATGGAGCATTAAGTGGGTCACTGGGATGTCTTCCTGCTGTATCTGTGTACTGTTTTCCTTTTTGAGCACCATGTTAATGATGACACTTCAAGGCACATGTCTGAGACTCTTTTTATTGATGGTGGAACAAGATAAGTGTTATGAGGTGGTGAAGGAGATCAAGGGTTCCTCAACAGTGACAGCGAAGCCTCTGGTCATCCTTCATTGACGGTAAGAGTTCAGATGTCCTGCCTGTGTCTTCAATGGATGTGTTAGCACAGATATCTCAGACTAACTTACATCCCATGCCCTTCATCCTGGATCAGAGGGGCTCAGTTGAAATGTTCCTGAATCAAATGATCCTTGACATTCATGGCATCCTGACGAGACCTTCATGTCCTGCACCATGTCCGGCCACCTCTCTGTGCAGCTGGAATACCTCGGTGTTCTGTATCCTCACCCCCACCTCCTCCTCTCCTACCTCCTGCCCCTGCTCCTCTCTCAATGAGCTGTCTCCTTCCAGGGCCTCACTGTCCTCAAGGTCCACATCTCTCTGTAGAGCCATGTTATGTAGAGTGCTGCAGACCACCACAATGACCAAGACCCTTGCAGGAGGGGTTTGCAGGTTGACACCTGACCGGTTAAGGCACTGGAAACGCATCTTCAGAAGCCGGCTGACCTGCTCAATGGTTGTCCTAGTGGGCAGGTGGAATTAGTTGTATTGCCTTTGTCCCTCTGTCTGGGGCTCTTGTTGAAGGGTGAGTAGCCATCTCTTCAGGGGAGATCCCTTGTCTCTGAGAATCTATCCATGAACACTGGTGGGCGGAGTGAAGAGCTGTGACAGCCTGGACTCCAGAGGATGAAGGAGTCATGACAGCTGCCAATAAAGTGAGCACACACATGGAGGAAGCTCTTGTGGTCACAGACCATTTGAATGTTGAGGTTTTGGAAGGCCTTCCTTTTGATGAATCTTACTGCCGGTCACTAGGTGCCTTGATGGCCACATGCGTGCAATTTAGTGATACCCTGCAACCGGGGGAATCCAGCCATGGCAGCGAAACCCAATGCCCTCTGTCCCTCAGAGGCCTCATCTGTCGTGAATCTAATGTATCATCCAGCTCTGGTAATTGGGGCATCAGTGACCTGTGAGATGCAGTGGTGTGTGGCCACAGTGATTTTAACAGCTATTGGCAGGGCATGATGACCAGCGCTATGAGGTGCAAGGTCTTTGGCGACAAGACCATCTCCCTGAGAGTTGCAGTCTCCTGCACACTGGTCATCTCAAGGTAACTCCATTTTGTCAGTAGACCTTCTTGGGCTTCTTACCCCTTGCCCCTCTTCTCTGCCACTCCGCCGATGCCCAAGCTCTGCCTTTCCTGTGGAGGGTGTTGCTCTTCATCACGTCTGGGCCTAAAATCTGACAGTGCACCCATTACCAGCTGCTGCCTTCATTGTGGCTATAAGGCTGCCCAATTGTCCTTGGCAGACTTTCCCCTGCAATTCTGCCTCTGCAATGCAAGGAGGGTTACAACCCCCTACACCCATTCTCCCGCCACCTGCGCTGTGTCATGGGCACCTGTTGTCAATGCTCAAGTCCCCCTCTCTGCCATCCACACTTTTATGGGTCCGGGGTAATTCCCTAAGGCGGCCATAACTGGATCCCCACTATATACCCACCTCCCTTCTGGGTGGGAGGGTGAGTTGTGAGGAGGATGCAGAAAGGCTTCAGGGTGATTTGGACAAGTTGAGTGAGTGGGCTAATGCATGGCAGATGCAGTATAATGTGGATAAATGTGAGGTTATCCACTTTGGTAGCAAAAACAGGAAGGCAGATTATTATCTGAATGGCTATAAACTGAGAGAGGGGAATATGCAGCGAGACCTGGGTGTTCTCGTACACCAGTCATTGAACGTAAGCATGCAGGTACAAAAGGCGGTAAAAAAGGCAAATGGTATGTTGGCCTTCATAGCGACAGATTCAAGTACAGGAGCAGGGATGTCTTGCTGCAATTATACAGGGCCTTGGTGAAGCCACACCTGGAATATTGTGTGCAGTTTTGGTCTCCTTATCCGAGGTAGGATGTTCTGGCTATAGAGGGAGTGCAGCGAAGGTTTACTGGACTGATTCCTGGGATGGCGGGACTGACGTATGAGGAAAGATTGAGTCAGTTAGGATTACATTCGCTGGAGTTCAGAAGAGTGAGGGGGGGATCTCATAGAAATCTATAAAATTCTAACAGGACTTGACAGGGTAGATGCAGGAAGGATGTTCCTGATAGTAGGGGAGTCCAGAACCAGGGGTCATAGTCTAAGGATAGGGGGTAAACCTTTCAGGACTGAGATGAGGAGAAATTTCTTCACCCAGAGAGTGGTGAACCTGTGGAATTTGCTACCACAGAAAGCAGTTGAGGCCAAAGCATTGTATATTTTCAAGAAGGAGTTAGATATAGCTCTTGGGTCTAAAGGGATCAAAGGGTATGGGGGAGAAAGTGGGAACAGGTTACTGAGTTGGATGATCAGCCATGATCATAATGAATGGTGGAGCAGACTCGAAGGGCGGAATGGCCTACTCCTGCTACTAGTTTCTATGTTTCACCTGGTCTTCCCCAGATAGCCTTGTAAAAGTCTCAACACCCCCACCCCCCACCCTTACTCTAAAGCACTTAATGAGCTTCTCAACCACCTTAATAGGCCTTAATCGGGGATCAGGGGAACACCCCACCCTGGTGAACATGGCCAGAGCCAGGAAGGGTGTCAGGAAAGCAGCATTTGGCTGGTGCCGGTATTTCCAGGCCCCGTACACCTCCATTCCCACTCCCAGCAAGACCTGAAAATTCAGCCCTTTGTCATATCTTGGGACTCATTGCAAATACTGGTTTAAAAAAACATAGGAAGCCTTCTGATGCATTCTGCTTTATCTCTAGAAATATTCTATCTCAAAACAGCTACTGAAGTCTGGAATCCCACTATACCTGATCAATGTGCTGAAGGAGAAGGAACAGAAAATGGCTTTAAAGGAAGCCAGATAAATCATGCAGCACCAGAGGAGAAGCAGACCATCTCAACATCACCCAGTCAGCAGCTTATGTTGACCCAGGTATCATTTCCCAGACTTTTTCCAGCAGCTCTGACTCAGGAGGTTGCAATTTATGCAAGAAGATCTGGAGCAGTTCTAAGGGCGGCACAGTGGTGCAGTGGTTAGCACCGCAGCCTCACAGCTCCAGCGACCTAGGTTCAATTCTGGGTACTGCCTGTGTGGAGTTTGCAAGTTCTCCCTGTGTCTGCGTGGGTTTCCTCCGGGTTCTCCGGTTTCCTCCCACAGCCAAAAGACTTGCAGGTTGATAGGTAAATTGGCCATTATAAATTGTCCCTAGTATAGGTAGGTGGTAGGGGAATATAGGGACAGGTGAGGATGTGGTAGGAATATGGGATTAGTGTAGGATTAGTATAAATGGGTGGTTAATGGTCGGCACAGACTCGGTGGGCCGGAGGGCCTGTTTCAGTGCTGTATATCTAAATCTAAATCATTGCAGCAGCCAGATCTGCAGCAAAGTCCACAGCTCACATAGCTCTCTGACTGTGGCAGAGAAAATGAGCACAGCTCTGAACTTTTACACTCCAGGCTCATTCAACAGAGTCACAGGGAACTTTTTCCAGATCAACAATTTGTTGAGTACTCATCCATAAAACAAATCTGCAATGCCCTCTTTGACATCAAAGTTCAATATATATAAATTAACAATGTCCCCACAGATGGTGAGAGGGCCATCAAATTTTTCAGAATTGCCAGATTTCCCAGGGTTATGGAGCTGACTGCACCCATGGGGCATGCCCCAAATCTAAACCCCAATCTGCAAGGGCTCTGAATGTGCAGCTGATTACAGTGACAGGCCCAACTGCCTGCACATGAATTCACAACATGCTGGATACTTCTTTACTTTGTCAGTACAGCATCACAGCTCTATTTCAATAGCTGGATGGTTGCTGGGTAATAAATGATATCTGCTACTCCCATGGCTCATGACACTTCACAGGACCAGCAGTGCTGCAGAGGACTGATACAATAAAGCACAAATGAAGGCAAGGGGAAGCAAGTCATGGAATGATGGAATGTTCAAAGGAAGGTTTCAATATTTGGATAGTGCAGGGATATGGACATTCCACTGATTCATGGACTTGGACAGTAGCCAGCTGAAGAAAGTCACACTACTCTGTATGTTAGTTAATCAATTGCCTTTAATGATTTAACATTGTGCACAGCATTGAAACAGTTTACATAAGCATAAAGACAGCATCAAGTAATAGAAACAACCTTTAACTCAAGGAATCAACATCAAGACAGCAGAGTGATCAGTTTTTACATAGCTATAATAAAAACAGAAAGTGCTGGAAATATTCAGCAGGTCTGGCAGCATTTGCGGGGAGAGAAACAGTTAATGTCTCAAGTCAATGACCTTACATCAGAACTGCTGAGTATTTCCAGCATTTTCAGTTTTTATTTCCAATTTCCAGAATCCCCAGTATTTTGCTTTTGTAGCTCTTAAAAAGCACGTTATTCTTCTTCTGATGGAACTTCCTCCTCTAAGCAGCGATTCATTAGCCTCTTGTGAACTGCAGTGCCATACCTGCCACAATGTCCCATTTTTGTATGGCTTTCGCTAAGTTGAGGCGTGGAAGTCCTATTTTGGTCACTCACTCACTATCACTATGCATCAAAGATATTGTTGACTGCTGCCTAATCCTCAAGCTCTGGAACTCCCTCCCTCTCTGCCTCTCCACCTCATTTTCCTCCTTTAAGACACTCCTCAAAACCTACCTCTTTGACCTAGCTTTTGGTTGTCTGACCTAATATCTTCTTTTGTGGATTGGTGTCATACCTTGTTTTATAATGCTCCTGTGAAGCACCTTGGGACAATTTATTACGTTAAAGGTGCTATATATGTATAAGTTACTGTTATTGTTATTGCTTGCTGTGTGTCACTCATCTTCCCTAGATGTTAAGCCAGGTGCCATTATCTCATTTGTTTTTCTAGACGATTGGAATGTGTAGGCCTCCATTATCTGTGTGCAGATCCTTTCAAGGCCTTCTGCGCCTCTGATGTGTCCTGTCTTTTCTCAACGATTCTAACTACCCCAGTCTTAAAACCAAGGATTGTTTTAAGTTTACTCATTTCATTCTTATCAGTTGTTTTTTGGCTTTTGCTGCAGTTTCTGTACAATGTATCTTATCGTGTTAAATGCACAGTATCCAGGAGATGTTAATGCTTTTTCTTCAGTATAATTTCAGGGATGTGCCAAACACTGCCTTGCGCATTGTGATAACCTGTTATATAATTCACAACTTTGCAGTTGGAAAGGACTGATGCTAAATGTCCCAGAAGATGCCGGAGAGTCCAATGGTGATGCCTATGATGCTGAAGTCCTAGCCCATGAAGAACAGGAAGCGGGTGCAGTGACAACTGACACTTTTGGCACATATTTCAGTAAATAGTATTGTTTCTTAGAAGTCTTAGCCCATCAAAGATCTGCCTCCTCTCACCAATCTCACTATGGTCCAAGTAAAATCCTTTTCCCTGACAGATAACCGTCACATTCTAATCCTGAGCCTCAACATCAGCACATTCTTGTTGTCATACTAGAGAACCAAACATCAAGCAGTCCTTACATCAAAGGTTCCAGTAATGCATTGTAACTATTCACAAAAACATTACTTGTTTTTGGGGGCCTGGAGTCTGAGATAAAGATGGCTGCTGCAAAATAGTATGACCTTCTTAAAATGGTGGTGGCCCTTCTCTCAGGGCTCCAAGACCTGGATAGACATGGCCCTCTTTGTTATGGGCTCCTTGTAATCCTGGTCCTGCAAAGCTGAAAGCTTCAGTGCAAGTTGTTGGAGTGCTCCTCTGTACTTCTGTCCCAATGATACAGGGGCATGTAGCCCTTTAGATGTGGAAATGTGCCCTTGTTCTGCTCCATTCTTGGATTTTCTAGGCTCATCAATGTATCTGCCCTGCTGCTGACAGGACTCTCGCTAATATCCCATCTGTATGACTTAAATTAGCTGACTCCAGGATTTCTGACTGGGTCAATCCCTTTCAATTTCAACATTGGCCGCAATTATGCCCCTACATCAGGGACCCAGAAATTTCCTGCAAATGGGGGTAGCTATCATCTTCAGTGCCAGGGCAGTAACCTGGCAGAGTGGAGGCAGGAGGATGTAACCTGCCAATACGAGTTTGAAGAATATTCCTGATACAACTATTAGGTCAGTTTTAGATATTCTCTCAGGTTTAATGTCACTCGTCCCCTCCATAAGCATCTGTTACAATCAAGAGATTATTGTCACAGTACAATATTTTGTCAGACAAAAGTGTGATCCAGGACTGTAACAATGAAACCCCTTGTTATATGAACCAGATACTGTCATCTTACACATATCTCAATGTGCACTTCTCCAATTTTCTGTAAGACAAGTTAACACCAGTGAACCAATAAATTTAGTCCACCTTCCCATAGTATAGAAAATTACAAAACACTACATCCTCTCCCTGTTAGTGGGCTAAATGCATGGTTTCTGACCAAGGCTTCTTCTGGATTTGGACAGCTCAGTCTTAAAATAAGAGCATTTTCTTTCATTAGCTCTAGCCCCCTTCCACGATCTTGCTCAGCTGAACTAGACCATGTGTTCTCTGTATTTTTCCTGGCTGAAAAGGCAGCCAAAAGCTTAACCACTGGCTCTCTCCTATCTCTCTTTGTCTGCGGATTGGCAAGTAGTTCTGCCAATTAAACTAGCTAGTGGCACCTACGTGTGGGGTCTTGGAAACTAACTGATGCTGAGCTCAGATGGATGAGACATTCCAATTTCTAAGGTGTGAACATTTGCTGAAATGTTTTTAATGATTGCCATTGCCTCAAATTAGAATGGAATGCAGAAGGCACCTTTCTGGTGAAGAGCCATTGAGTTGAAAACTCAAAAGTTTAATTGTCTTTCTGTATCCACAGCTGCTGTCGGACCTGCTGAGTTTTTCCAGCATTTTCTGCTTTTATTCTGGATAGATATTTTGTCGGCATTCTAATCCACATCTCCCAGCATTTCTGCTCAAAGAATATAACCCAAACAGAGCAAAACATAACTAAAAGTATCATTTCAATATAAATCAAACCCAGATCTTAATACGGTGAAATAGCCAGAAATCCTGAAATGTAGCTTAAAAATGAAGAGTAAATGAAATAGAGCAAACATTTGCGAATGCAAATTTGAAAATTATCAGACACATTTTAATTGTCCTCAGCAATATAGATGTAAATGTTATTTCTCTTATCTGTGTAATGATGGATTTAGGAATCCAGTTGGTCAAGACTTTCCATTTACAGGCGATGTTCAATTACTGTGTCACCAACTATCTTTTTATTAAGTGTGTTGAAGTGAGTTCTGAAATATTCAAGAAGATGCAATTATGTAAGTAATGTAAAATATTTTTTTATATGTGCCAAAAGTCAATTTCTTGCTATAGAGATGCATGTGTTGGAAGAACAAAGGACTGTATGGGGTAGATTTTAATTTTCACTGCTCAGTGGTGAATGCAACAATGCAAATTGGTCCATCCATTGATTTTCAGGCTGGATTTATAGGAACCTATAAACAACCTAGGCCGTTCTTCCCCTCGAGCCTGTTCCACTATTCAGTTAGCTCATGACTGATCTGTATCTTAACTCCATCTACCCGCCTTGGTTCTATAATCTCTTAATATCTTTGCCTAACAAAAATCTATTTCAGTTATGAAATTTTCAATTGACCGCACCACCACCCCCCCCCCCACCCCATCCTCCCTCCACCCTGTCCCCATCCTCAACAGCGTTTCGGAGGAGAGAGTTCCAGGTTTCCTCTAGCCTTTGTGTAGAGAAGTGCTTCCTGACACCAGGCCTAGCACTAATTTTAAGATTATGCTCTCTTATTCTGGACTCCCTTATTCTGGACTCCCCCCACCAGAGGAATATCTAGCTACCCTATCAAATCTTTTAATGACTTTAAACACTTTAATTAGGTCACCCCTTAAGCCTTTATACTCAAGGGAATACAGACCTAGTTTATGCAGCCGGTCCTTGTAATTTCACCCTTTTAGCCCTGCTATTATTTATAATGAGCAGCCAATCCACAATGTAAGTTGTCTGCTGCCACTGTAAGTTAAAATTTATCTCTATAATACATTTTACTACCACTTCCATGGTGGCAAGAAATGGCAAGTGATGTTTCCCCAGGGACCTGTACTCAGGCCTCAGCTTTTCACCTTTTTGGATATTGTCTATTGTTATGACCAAGGTGGGAGGAGTGCACTGCTAATTCAATCCCACTTCTCCATAGATCACAACATATATTTAAATTTTCCCACATACCGAAACAGTCAATCAGATACTCTATTTTACTCCAGAATAAAGCACACCAACCAGGTTTCTTTAATAAACAACAAAACTATCCATTTATGATAAACCAATAATAGAGCAAACACACACATGAATTGAAATATTAAAGCCCCTTATTTATCCTAGCCCTCACACACACACATACATACATAAGTTAATCAGGGGAAAAAAGGATTTTTGTTTACAGCTGTTACAAAAAAATAGAAGGAATACTAAAACATTTAGACTGAAAAGAGGGTATGGAAGTTCTTTGTTGTGGTGAGGTGTCCCAAAGGTGAATAGGCAGCTGTCAATGGAATCTTCCTAGAACAGTTTACAAAGTTGTGAGTGGCATGGACAGAGTGGATAGTCAGAAGCTTTTTCCCAGGGTGGAAGAGTCAGTTACTAGGGGACATAGGTTTAAGGTGCGAGGGGCAAAGTTTAGAGGGGATGTGCGAGGCAAGTTCTTTACACAGAGGATGGTGAGTGCCTGGAACTTGCTGCCGGGGGAGGTGGTGGAAGCAGGTACGATAGCGACTTTTAAGAGGCATCTTGACAAATACTTGAATAGGATGGGAATAGAGGGATACGGTCCCCGGAAGTGCAGAAGGTTTTAGTTTAGGCAGGCATCAAGATCGGCGCAGACTTGGAGGGCCGAATGGCGTGTTCCTGTGCTGTACTATTCTTTATTCTTTATTTTTTGTTCAGTTCTTTCCAGGTGACGTTGATGATCAGTCTGGTTAGGCTTCCAAAAGATGCAGCACTGAAAATCCCAGTCAGGCTTTACAGCTGGAAGCAGCAACAAGGATCTTCTTAGGTCTTATAGCAGCAATACAGCAGTAAAGGTTTCTTCAAATACAGAGGAAATAGTAAAACTTGATTCCGGAATTCTTTAAAGATGCAGGGATTCTTCAAAGAGAGAAAAATATCAGCTGTCTTCTCCTGGCAGGCACACAGTAACTCCTTCTTTCTGTTTTCAGGCCAAACACCAACTGGCTTTTTCACAGTTCAAAATGAAACTAAAACACTTTCAGAAACAAGCCTTGTGACAACCATAAATCTTGGCTTGTCACTTCCTTGCAAATATCACTTCAAGCCAAAACAGAACTCCCTACTGGGTTCTTTGCAAACAGGCGACTTACAGTAAAACGTGTTTACATTCAGTCCAAACCTTCTAGTAACTTATTTTGAGAAAAACACCCAAAGTTCAGCTTCTTCAAGATTCCAGCATCCATGGAATTCCTTTTCAGTTTTAAAATATAGATTCTCAAGTATTTAACAAAAAATGAAAACCCTCGCAACATTATACAGATTGCCAGAAGGCAATTGATAAGATTCCAAACAAGAGATTATTAGCAAAAATCTGAGCATAGAAAGGTAAACTTGTGATATTAATTAGAAGGTGTGCATATGGATAAAGGGTTTGTTCCCTGATTGGAGGAATGTAACAAATGGTGTTCCCCAGGGTCTCTACTGAGGCCTCAGATTTCCACCAGATATATTAATGAATTGGATGAAGGAAGAGAGAGTTGTCTATCCAAGTTTGCAGTGACACTAAATTAGGAGGCACAGTAAGCTGTGTGCATGGGAAACATGAAGTTATAAAAGGAGATAGACGGATAAAGTGCGTGGCCAAAACTATGGCAGATTGTGGGGAACTGTGAGATCATCCACTTGGGATATGAAAAAAACAATTGAAATATTTTCTTAATGGTGAGAGACTAGGAGCAGTAAAGGAGCAATGGGATAAGTGTTGATCTGCATGATCAATAAAAGCTAGTGCACAGGCACAAAGTGTAATCAAAACGGGGCTGGAATATAAAGGGGAAGAAGTTATGCTTCAGTTGTACAGAGACTTGGTCAGGTGCCTACTGGAGTATTGCAGTCAGTTTGGGCACCAAACCTCATGAAAGGTATACTGGCCTTGGAAGGGTTCAGGTTAGTATAGATTCACTATAGGAACATAGGACTTAGGAGCAGGAGTAGGCCATTTGGCCCTTCAAGCCTGCTTCACCATTCAATAAGATCATAGCTGATCTAGTTGTGGTCACAACTCCACTTTCCTGTCTGCCCCCCATAACCCTTCACTCCCTTGTCTATCAAAAATCTAACTCAGCCTTGAATAAATTCAACGATACAGCCTCCGCTGCTTTCTGAAGAAGAAAAATCCATGGACTAATGACCCTTCGAGAAAAAAAAATTCTCCTCATCTCTATCTTAAAAGGGAGACATTTTATTCATAAACTGTGTCCCCTAGTTCTCGTCTTCCCCACAAGAGGAAACATCCTCCCGGTATCCACTCTGTCAAGTCCCCTCAGGATCTATATGTTTCAATAAGATCACCTCTCATTCCTCGAAACTCCAACGGGTATAGGTCCAACCTGTTCAACTTTTTTTCATAAGATAAGCCCTTCATCCCTGAAATGAGTTGAGTGAACTTTCTCTGCACCGCTTCTAAAGCAATTATATCCTTATTCAAATAAGGAGACCACAACTGTACACAGTACTCCAGATGGTGTCTCACAAAGGTACTGTACAGCTGCAGTAAAATTCCCTACTTTTATACTCAATTCCCCTTGCAATAAATGCCAACATTCCATTTTCCTTCCTAATCACCTGCTATAACTGCATACTAACCTTTTGTAATTCATGTACCAGGACACCCAGATACCTCTGTACCACTGAGTTCTGCCATCTCTCTCTATTTAAATAGTATACTATTCTATTCTTCCTGCCAAAGCTCACATTTTCCCACATTATACTCCATCTGCCAAAATGTTGCCCACACACTTAACCTATCTTTATCCTTTTGTAGACTCTTTACCTCCTCTTGACAATTTACTTTCCTTCCTATCTTGGTGTTCTTGGAAAATTTAGTTCCAATACATTCAGTTCCTTCATCCAAGTCATTGATATAAATTGTAAATAGTTGAGGCCCCAGCACTGATCCCCGTGCCACACCATTAGTTACAGCTTTCCAACCCAAAATAGATCCATTTATCCCTACTCTCTGCTTCTAGTAATTTATCCATTGTCATGATCCTGTCTTTTCTTTTCTCTCCAGGAAATATGTGGTGTGCCTTTAAGGCTTGCAAACAGGAACAGTACTGCTTTAAGAACCAGCAAGCCTCAGGAGTTGGAGCAAGTGTATTTTTGGTTGCTGTTGGATACAGGCATTTGGAGACTACGATTCAAAGGGTGCATTCTCGTTACCTTGGATACAACCACTTGGTCTGAATATCAAGCGATACATTTGTTAAAATTGGCTTTTTAGTTGAAGACAGTCTGTTCTAACAGAACACAGACAGACAGCTGGTGTTAGCACCTGAAAGAAGAGCTCTCAGTCATTTAAACTGAAGGAAGATAATTTAGTCTGTTTAATTATTATTATCTCTCAAAATTCTAAAAAAAAAGTCAAGCCAAAACAGAGATATCTGATAATTTAAACTGAAGGAAGGGAAGTTAGACTGTGGCAATCTATTATCCCTCAAAAAATCTAAAGTCAGATTGATTCTATTGAAAGTGTTTGCAAGTTGGTAATTGTTGAAATCCATAGCTGGAGAAGGAAAGCATCACCTACTGCTAGAATTATCCTACGGACTATTCTACTGCTGAAAAACCTTTATTCCCCCCATTAGATGGCTGTGAGGACTTCAAGCAACATTGGACTGTAAATTTGCAAGGACTCTAATTTTTTCTATTTTAAATGTTGTTTATATCTTCATAGTGTTTAAGAATTTAGTTTTTTTAATTAAACAGTTCATTTGTTGATTTAAAGACAACTGGTTCGGTTAGCCTCATTCGGAGGTTAATACATGGTACAATTTGGCTGGGTCTTTCTTGAATTTGGAAAGTTTAAAATTACATGATAGGCGATCTGTGGAGAGATGGGATTGAATTAACAGTGCATTTCTCCCACCACAATCAGAATCGCATATTTTGATTGGGGGGCTTTGACTGGAGCGGTAACACCATGCTAATATGTTACCCTCTACACCATATGCTCTTTTCTTGCCTTTTGGAAATCTAAGTACATCTACAGGTTCCCCTTTATCCACCTTGCCTGTTACTCCGTCAAATAACTCAAAAAAATTAAAGACAGTTTCCCTTTCACGAAACCATGTTGACTCTATCGGATCACATTATGATTTTCTGAGTATCCGGCTATAACCTCCTCAATAATGGATTCTAGCAATTTCCCTCTGACAGATGTTCAGCTAATTGATCTATAGTTTCTTGTTTTCTGTCTCCCTCCTTTCTTGAATAAATGTGTAACATTTGCTATTTTCAAATATGCCGAGACCCTTCCAGATTCTAAGGAATTTTGGAAGATTATAACCAAAGCTTCTATTGTCTCTGCACTCACTTGTTTTAAGACCCTCGGATGCAGGCCATCTGGTCCTGGGGACTTGTCAGTCTTTAGGTCTAATAGTTTTCCCAGCACCTTTTCCCTGGTGATGGTGATTTTTTTAAGTTCCACCCTTCTTTTCACCTCTTGATTTTTGAGAACCTTTGGAAGGAGTTCCTCAGGGTAGTGTCCTAGGCCCAACCATCTTCAGCTGCTTCATCAATGACCTTCCTTCAATCATAAGGTCAGAAGTGGGGATCTGCGCTGATGATTGCACCATGTTAAGCACGATTCGCGACCCCTCAGATACTAAAGCAGTCCATGTAGAAATGCAGCAAGATAATATCCAGGCTTGGGCTGATAAGTGGCAAGTAACATTCATGCCACACAAGTGCCAGGCAATGACCATCTCCAACAAAAGAGAATCTAACCATCTCCCCTTGACGTTCAATGGCATTACGATCGCTGAATCCCCCACTGTCAACATTCTAGGGGCTACCATTGACCAGAAACTGAACTGAAGTAGCCATATAAATAACATGGCTACAAGAGCAGGTCAGAAGCTAGGAATCCTGCACGAGTAACTCACCTCCTGACTCCCCAAAGCCTGTCCACCATCTACAAGGCACAAGTCAGGAGTGTGACGGAATACTCTCCACTTGCCTGGATGGGTGCAGCTCCAACAACATTCTAGAAGCTTTGCACCATCCAAGACGAAGCAGCCCGCTTGACTGGAACCCCATTCACAAACATTCACTCCCTCCACCACCGATGCACAGTGGCTGCAGTGTGTACCATCTACAAGATACACAGTAGCAGCACATCAAGACTCCTTAGGCAGCACCTTCCAAACCCGTGACCTCTACCACCCAGAAAGACAAGGGCAGCAGATGTATGAGAACACCACCATCTGCAAGTTCCCCTCCAAACCACACACCATCCTGACTTGGAACTATATTGCATTCCTTCACTGTCGCTGGGTCAAAATCCTGGAACTCCCTTCTTAACAGCACTGTGGGTGTACCTACCCCACACAGATTGCAACAGTTCAAAAAGGCAGCTTACTATCTTTTCAAGGGCAATTAGGGATGGGCAATAAATGCTGGTCTAGCCAGCGTTGCCCAAATCCCATGAACGAATAATAAAAGAAAAAGTTTTCTAAGTCTCTTACAGTGAAAACAGACACAAAATACCTGCTCACGCCTCCACCATTTCCTTGTTTTCCATTATCAATTACCCAGACTCACTCTCTAGGGAACCAACTCTAGCTTTAGTTACTCTTTTTCTATTTACATACTTGTATAAACTCTTCCTATCTGTTTTTATATTACTAGCTAATCTTCTGTCATACTCTACTTTCTCCGTCAATTTTTTTTAATCATTCTTTTCTAGTTTTTAAAATCCAGTCTTTTGACCGACCATTAATCTTTGCAGATTTGTACAGCTTTTCTTTTAATTTGATACTATCCTTAACTTCCTTATTTAGCCACGGATCTTGCTCAGAGAATCTTGCTTTCTCACTGGGATACATCTTTGCTGAGAGTTATTAAATACCTCCTTAAAAGTCTGCCACTGCATCTCTATTATTCTCACCTGAATTATACCAGGACTTAAAGGGTTAAGTTTTAAGGACAAGTTGCATAAACTTGGCTTGTATTCCTCTGAATGTAGAACATTCAGTGGTGATCTAGTTGAGATGTTTACAACGGCAAAGGAATTTGATGGGGTAGATACAAGAAACTATTCCCTTGAGTGAGGAAATCTTAAAATTGAAGCTAGGCATTTCAGGAGTGAAGTCGGGAAATGCTTTTTCACACAAAGGGCAGTGGAAATCTGCAACTCACTCCTCAGAAGGCTGTGGATATTGGGTCAATCGAAATTTTCAACACTGCGATCGACAAATGTTTGTTGGGTCAGGGTTATTGAGGGCCATGGAGCAAAGGTGAGTAAATGCAATTGAGGTAGATCAGGCATGATCTAATACATGAGTGTCCAACCTTTTCGCGTAGGGGGTCACATTACAATTTTGTCTTACATTGGGGAGGGGGATGGTGAGACAATTTCAGAAAGATAAAGGCATTAAAAATTTATCTTACTATAAATCAAAACAATAATATATGTGTATTTTTCTGAAGAAGCTTGAAATAGGAAGACTAATTTATTGACTATGTTGGAAATTGATTTAGTGAGAAACCTGGCAATTTATTGCTTGCACAAGTAGTCAGTGTTTGCCTGCACTCTTGTTGTACGGATGCACAGTAATCTGGATAGATGACATTCTGTTAGGAGTGATCTTGATCACTCCCTCTCCCTCTCTCTCTGCCACCTCCCCCCTCTCTCTAGCTCCCTCTCTCTCTCTCTCTGCCCCCTCCCCCTCTCTCTAGCTCCCTCTCTCTCTCTCGCTGTCCCCTCTATCTCTTCTCTTCCTCCCTCTCTCTCTGTCCCGTCTCTCTCTCTACCTCTGTCCCTCTCTTCCCCCTCTCTGTCCCCCTTTCTCTTACCCCCCGCACCTCTCTCTCTCTCTCTCTCTGCTCCTCTCCCTCTCTCTACCCCTCTCACTCTGTGTTTCTCCTTCTCTCCCTCTATGTCCCCCCATCTCTCTCTGTCTCCCCTCTCTCTCCTGTGCCCCATCTCTCTCTCTCTCTCTCTGCCCCCTCTCTCTCTAACCCCCTCTCTCTGACAGTTGCAGATAGTGGGAATGCTGAGCAGGTGGTTGAGCAGTTTTTTTAAAACATCATGCAGTCAGTTTCACAGCTGACAGTTGCTGACATCGGGAACAACCGTTTCCCAACTTCAGAAAGGTTCAGGGGTTCTCCGGTGGCCTTTTTGAAAACCCCGAACCTGTTGGGAAATGGCTGTTCCTGATGTCAGCAACTGTCAGCTGTGAAACTGACAGCGATTTTTTAAAAAGCCAGTCTGACAATGGGAAATTTCTCATCTCCAGCCATGGACCCCTGGCGAGGATCCAGGTACAGGTACAGGTTACATCCGCAGGTCAGATGGAAGCCTTTAGTGGGCTGGATCCTGGCCCGCAGGCCGTATGTTGGACAACCCCGATCTAATACAATGTCAGAACAGGCGCAACGCACCGAATGATCTACTTTTGTTCCTATGCTCACAAAAAAACTTTGGCCTGTTCCTGGCTCATTCATGGACTTTCCTCCAGCCACAATCCCATCGAATAACCCCTTCAATATAGCTCCGGCCTCATGCCGTCAACAATGCACTGGCGGTGCTGCCACTCTGCTGGCTTCACATGCATTTCTGCAAGAAATTGAAGCTAGTGATAGTTTAGTGAATGGAAATAATCTGAGAATAATGCAGGCTTTGGGCTGAATTTAGCGAGGCAGTTTGGAGGCGTGGGAGGCAGAGAATAGCATTGGAGGTGTCCACCCAGAAATCCGACGTTATGATGTCAGTTCCAGATATAGTCAGCAGCGGGAAAGCTCCAAGACAGCATTGCTGCCCCAACTCAATGTAAGTGCAATTTAAATTGCTGAAGATATAGTTATAATATTTTTTTTAAATTTGATTTTTTTTATATTTAAAGATACAGCACTGAAACAGGCCCTTCCACCCACCAGGTCTGTGCCGACCATTAACCACCCATTTATACTAATCCTACACTAATCCCATATTCCTACCACATCCTCACCTGTCCCTATATTCCTCTACCACCTACCTATACTAGGGGCAATTGCTAATGGCCAATTTACCTACCAATCTGCAAGTCTTTTGGCTGTGGGAGGAAACCAGAGCACCCGGAGGAAACCCACGCAAACACAGGGAGAACCTGCAAACTCCACACAGGCAGCACCCAGAATTGAACCCGGGTCGCTGGAGCTGTGAGGCTGTGGTGCTAACCACTGCGCCACTGTGCTGCCCTTCCATATACTTGCATGCAATTGAAAGCAATTCAATGGGGGGCTTGGAATTAAGTGGACAGGCGGCCATCATGTGCCTTCAGGTTTCCAGCCATTGAAAGGTGGCGGCGCTGCGGCGAGGCCTCAGAGTCAAGACGGGAAGGCAGCCGTGACCAGTACTGGATAGGGGAAGAAGAGGGAGCAGAGGCCATTGTTGGCCTGCAACGTTGTGAACTCTACACGGGCATGTTGCTGGGTGGCAGTCCAGGGTATATGTGTTGCCAGGTGGGAGTACAGGGTGGGCCATACAGCTGGGTGATCTGCACGGGGTGGCCTTACGATCGGGTGAGAGGTTGGAGTCTCAGCAAGGGTGGGCACTGAGGGCCGTTAGCACGACTGCCAAGAGGAATAGCAAAGACGAAGCTTCCAAGGCAACTTCATAGCTGCAAGGACAGCTCTCTGGAGGTTGACTGATCAGCTGGCATGGGTCTCATACACCCTGTCTTTGTGGATGCCCATGGTGTGATTCAGTGCCTCCGACAGAGGGAGGGCCAAGAGACAGCTGCGCCTGCCCATGAAGCTCCAAGCCTAGAGCATCACCAGTCGGCCAAAGCAAGAAGAGCCCACCTGTGCCAGAGAGTGTATCGGACTCCAAATGTCTGAGTGGCATTGTCAGCGAAGACTGCGGCTCTCCAGGGAAGCCATCACCAATTTACATGCCAGTCACAAACCAGCCAGTCGCCTTCATCAACAGGAAGAGCTTTCATTCAATCAATGCTCAACTGGTCTGCGACCACCAAAAGTGTTTCCTGCTGGTGTGTGCCCACTTCCTGGGAAGCAGCCACGACACCAACATACTTCGACAGTCCCAGGTGCCACAGCTTTTCAGGCCCCCAGCTTGCCTTCAGGGATGGATCCTCGGGGACAAGAGCTACCCATTGAAGACATGGCTACTGACACCTGTGAGGAATCCTTGCAATGCAGCAGAGGAAAAGTATAACACCTGGCATGGCTCCACCCGAGTGACCATCGAGCAGGCCAATGGGCTGCGAATGATGAGATTCTGGTACATGGATCAATTCGGTGGAGCCCAGTAGGATGCCCCAGCAAGGGCATCACATGTCATGGTGGTCTACTGTGTTCTGCACAATCTAACCCTGCAGAGGGGGGAGGCCTTGCATGAAGAGGACATGATTGATTGCCACTCCTCAACCAATGAGGAGGACGCGGAGGAAGGTAATGAGCAAGCAGCACTGGATATTGAACCTCTTGCGCCGGAGGCCAAGCACATTGAGTGACATACCAGGGATGTGAGAGTCATTCTCATACTTATTCGCTTCCAGCCACCAGGAAGGCCTCTCAGAGTGAACTCAATAAAGACTCATCTCAATAAAGTCTATTCTCTCCTTTCTATTTGGGTTCTGTGCCTGGTGCCCAGCTTAACCACAAGACGTGACACACCCGAGATGCTTACTAAATTAGGGCTGTGCCTACACTGGCAGCCCAATACGGGAGAAGGGTGAGACAGCATCTCACAATTAAGGCATGAAAGAATAAGCATTTTCCACAATGAATGTTAACTTCAGTAACAAAACAATGTAATAACAGAAAACAAATGGTAAATGTCAAACAACTGTGAAACCCAAGTACATCTAGGTGGTTTTCTTATACATTTTTGAGTGGCTTCTATGAGGTGTAACCCCTGCGACAGCAGCTGGGCTGGAGCCAGGCTGCTGATCAGGCTGCCCCTTGGCCAAAGATGACTTTGGCAGCTGTCCTCTGTCTGCCTGAGGTTTGGTGGGCCCCGTCTGCCTGAGGGTTTCCTGTACAGGTGCAGAACTCTCCTCAGGTGTCACGGCTACTCGAGCTGGGGTCACTGGCGGAGGGGCTAAGGAGCCAGTGTCCACAATCAGAGCGCCTGAAGGGAGCCTCCAGACTGGAAATCAGCTTCTCCTCCTCCCTTTCAAGGCTCGCTTGATCCTCGCTGTTGACCAGAAAAGGACAAGGACCTGGAGAAGGTTCCAGGTGCCTCATCCTTCTCTCACCTTGCCACTGCTGCGTTAAGCTCATAGCCAAGGTGATGGTGTGCAGGTCTGTATGCTTCTGTGGGATCTGGTTCTCCATGAAGGTTTTCAACCTCTTGATGGGGGAAGATATGGCAGCGTTCATGGTATGGATGGATTCCTCCATCACCTGCTCATGGCTGCACATGACTTCTGGCAGCTCCACCGGATGTTGCCTTACCTCTCCCTGCAACTCCAGCATGCCCTGTGCTGTCGACACCAGAGGCTCAGCATGAGCCTGGGGCTCAGCATTGGCCTGGCCACCCACAGTCCTCTGCCTGTCAGAGGCCTCGGCTGTCTCAGCCTCAGCCGGCTCCTCGAGCACATGTGCAGTGCTCTCACCAGCTTGTGACCCTGATTCTAATCCTACCGAGTGTAAACCTACCGAGGCAAAAGTACTTGAGCTGGTGGAAGGTTCAGGAGAGTCACATGATGGTGCATCCTTTGAGTGCTGCTCCTCAGAGGTTGACTGATTTTCCCATTCTAACGGAGTCCCCTGCAGACGCTGACTGTGAGTTCGGCTGTCATGATATCTCGTCATGATATCCATGCGTGAAGTGGATCTCCAGAAGTGTGTTTGATGTCGATTGAAGACAATCCTCATTCCCATATGCGGAGACTCCAGTCTCACCACCCACTATTGAGCGAACAACCTGTGTCCCCGTTAACTCCAGTGCTTCACTCTCAGCTGTCGAGAGAGGCCATATGTCTGGAATTCTCCGCAAGTCTGCGAAGTCTCCCTGTTGTTATGGGCTCCTTGTCCTGCAAGTGGAAAGAAGGAAATAGTAATACTTGGTAGGAAGAGCAACAGGACATTTATACTAGTGTCATGCTCAGCCCCCACCTGCCAAGAGTGAGGCACATGGATTTTGTCATGAACATTGATTTTAAACTGTTACTGGAGTGAAGAAAGGACTTGTGTTAAACCGATCAGCCGTGGCTTGTACAGATATTTGCATGTTAACAGACAGTGTTTAGAAGGACAAAGCAGCCATTCCCTGACACATTCAACCCACAATGGACTTTTGATCACCAGACGTTGAAGGTGGGGGAGCTCGCATTCCAGGTTGACTGCTAAGATGGCCGAATACACAAATGGACATGGTCAAACCAGCTAGTCACATGACTAACCTACTGGGCAACCTGAGTTTGTTGAATTTGTACAAACAGTTTGGGCAGAAAGTCTGTTTGCTCCTGGACTTGAGAAGATCTCTCCTGTCTGCTCCCATCTCTTTCTCACAAGCCTCTGTATCCACTGAAGACTCATGAACCCCAAGAGAGAAAAGTCTCCTACAGCAAACAAGGTTTAAGAAGAATACTGGGCCCCAACAAAAAGCAAGATCTACCTATAATCAAAGACTCTACAGTGAGTTCGAAGAACCATAGCAACAATTCTTCAGATATTGCCTCAAACCTTTCCCCTATATTTTCCTTCTGCTCTTTTCTGTCTCTATTTGCATGTGTGTATCGCATATCATGCTAACGTGGGAAGCAGCGTGTATCCGCAGGTGTTACTGAATTAGAGTTTAAGTTTAATAAATTTCAACTTTTCTTCTTTAAACCTAAGAAAGCCTGTTTGTGCTGGTTTCTTTGCCTTATAATTTGAAAGTGGCAAACAAGGATTCACCAAGGGGGAGCTAAAAGCACAGTGTTTTTAAAATTAAACCCTGTTACAGTAAGACCAGGTGAAGGCTGAAAGGGAACCCTAGACCTCTTTCTCACCTGGGCGTAACACTAGTGACAGCCCCTCGTCCCTTGTTGGCGTTTCCTATACAGCTCATCCCCACATCAGCTCTCAGGGGAGGTAATGGAGGTGAGTTTTGTAAGATAGTGGCCTGTGGCCAAGATGCAGCCATTCGTCTTCCAGGATGTGGTGATGCCTAACCCCCTTTGCCAGTGCCTTTATGATGCCTCCCTCCCCATGTCCCACTTCCTCCCATGTAGGCACATAGAAGCCCCAAAGAGGAAAGAGATATGGAGCACTCACTTTGACAGGTGGTCATTGACTGTCTTCCTGCATTGCACCCATGTCTGGGGGGAGACCCCACGGCTGCTGACCTCTACGATCTCCATCCAGGCTTGCTTGTCAGGCGGGAGGTCCTCTTCTTGCCATCCCTGGGGAAGAGAACCTCCTGCCTTTCCCTTGCAGCCTGGAGAAGAATCACCAGGGAAACATCGCTAAACTGTGGGGCCACCCAGTGTCTTGCCTCAGCCATCTTCTGACATTCTTCTCCGGGGGGATGGGGAATCCCAAAGTCATTCCAACACCGGGTTCAACAGTGGACAACAAACAGCAAATAACTCGAAGGCAGCAATGAAGCAGGGCTGGTACAGCTTTAAATACCTGCTCTGGTGTCATCTGATGCTGCATTCAGCACCTCAAAGCCCGCCCCATTGCATGACTAGATGGGCTCCTTGCTTCCATTATGCTAATTGGCCGCCCAACACACATTACAGTGGGCCAGCCACACACGTGATGAGCGGTGATGGCATCCACTTCCGGGTCATAAGAACATAAGAAATAGGAGCAGGAGTCGGCCATTCGGCCCCTCAAGCCTGCCCCACCATTCAATAAGATCATGGCTGATCTGCCCCAGACCTCAACTCCTCTTTCGTGCCAGCTCTTCATAGCCCTCAACTCCCCGATATTTCAAAAATCTAGCTACCTCCTCCTTAAATACTTTCAGTGATCTAGCCTCCACAACTCTCTGGGGTAGAGAATTCCAGACAATCACTACCCTCTGAGAGAAGAAATTCCTTCGCATCTCAGTTTTAAATGACTGCCCCCTTATTCTGTAACTATGTCCCCTAGTTCAAGATTCCCCCACTAGTGAAAACATCTTCTCAACATCTACCCTGTCAAGCTCCCTCAGAATCTTGTACGTTTCAATAAGATCACCCCTCATTCTTCAAAACTCTAATGAATAAAGGCCTAACCTGTTTAGCCGTTCTTGATAAGTCAACTCCTTCATCCCAGGAATCAGCCTAGTGAATCTCTTTTGAACTGCCTCCAATGCCAGTATATCCTTTCTTAAATACGGGGACTAAAACTGTACACAGTACTCCAGGTGTGGCCTCACCAACACCCTGCACAGTTGTAACAATTCCATTTGCCTTCTTAATTACTTGCTGCACCTGCATGCTAACTTTTTGTGTTTCATGCACAAGAACACCCAGATCTCTCTGTGCTGCATGTTTTTGGAGTCTCTCTCCATTTAAATAATAGTCTGCCTTTTGATTCTTCCTACCAAAGTGCATGACCTCACACTTTCCTACATTAAACTCCATCTGCCAAGTTTTTTCCCAGTCACTCAACCTATCTATATCCCCTTGCAGATTCCTTATGTCCTCATCACAGCATGTCCTCCCACCTATTTTAGTATTGTCCACCGCCAGAAACTGTGACAGGAACAGTAAATCTAGCCCTTTTTCTCACTGCTGAAGTGTACACCAGTTTGCAATGTTTTACCCTGGTTACAACCTTCCAGAAATGATCTTCACAGACTGGATCTTTGCAGAGAGGCAGCTTTTGTTTTCCACATTCTTCAGACAGGATTCCAGCTTTCTGCACCTCAACACCATTTAACAAAACCATCTACAAAAATACAATTTAAGAACAAAATGAATTAGTGATTTAGCATTACACAGACTTAGGTTTTGTCTTTTTTTGAAGTATTGTGCATTTTTGTCAATTTAGAGAAAGTGTGCAGAACCATAAAATATTCATTAATTGAAATCCTGTAAAAACAGTACAAATACCTAAAAGAGTGAATTATAAAAATGCTTCTTTGGTCCAAAATTCTTGAGACTCTTGCGAGAAGAACACTTGAGGAATTAAGTCACAAGTTCAACAGCTAAAAAGTCACATGCAATTCCCTAGCCTGCACTTCTGAGCTCTACTATTCGCTGACAGCAACAGATTGCAGAATCAGTCCTTATAAATCTGAAGTTAGATTACTAGCAGCCAGTTACAACAGCACCATACATATATATATATATATAGCATCTGTAATGTAGAAAAATATCTATGTCAGGAATGGATGGTCATAAAATGAAAGTAAAGCACTAAATTGTTCTATGTGAAATGTGTATGCAAGAAATAAAAGTATTTTGCAGGTATAAATTATAACTTGGAGACAGATACTTGATTGGATTTATATATATATAAATCAAATTGTCAAAGCAAATACAAAGTCTAAAATAATCTTGCTCTGCTTTTAGTGTCTATGAGGGAGCTTCCCCCTCTGTTGCCAGCTAATGTTACTGTAGGGCACAGAGTGTTAACTTGTTCTGATGTATGGGGGAAATTGGCTATTTTAATAAGATGTAGAGCCAGGACGGCGTCCAGGGCGGTGGACGCGTAAGGCTGGGAGAGGAATTCACCGCAGAGAAAGGGTGAACGGCTGGCAATGCTGATGAAGACACTGCCAGTGGTGGCCAAGCCTGGCCAACTGGACAGGAAGGCCACTTGGCTGTGTTCGGGGAGCCCGTCCACGGCGGCGATCAGGAGGAAGAGCGGACATGGTCCCGGCAGCAGCTCCCGCTCACTCGGTGTTTCCGCACAAACTTTCCCCACAACTCCGGCTCGGCTCCCGGATCCTGATCCCAGTGGTAGTACACCATTGTAAAAGGGACAATGGTGGGAGCTGATGCAATGTTTTATTACCTGCATCCCCTCCCCACCCCCCGCTCCCAGCTCACCCCCTTCGCACCCCCTTCCCCCCACCCCCCTCGCGCGCCCTTCTCCCCACCCCCCTTGCACCCCCTTCCCAGCTCCCCCCTTGCACCATCTTCTCCTCGCACCCCCTTCCCTTGCACCCCTCTCCCCTACCCCCTGCAGCCCCCCTCCCAGCTCTCCCCGCACCCCCTTTCCTCCACCCCTTCCCACCGCACTCCTCCTCGCACCCCCTCCCCCCCTGCATCCCCTTCCCCCTTCCCCCCACCTCCTCCCACCAGCATCCACCTACCCCTGTGTGGGGACCCCAACAACCCCACTGCCTTGTGGGCATCTCGGGAGAGACCAAGGTTAAGGGAGTAAACCCTAACAGAAAATCCGGAGCGGAACCCCGAAGGTGGTCATGTGTCACCTTTGGCATGTTTCCAGCAGTTCCTGCAGCCATACTGGTGCCAAACGTCGTGCTCTGCACTCCTTTGGACCCCACCAGGCAGGCCAAGAGGGGGCTTTTGACGCTTGGGTAATTCACAACCTCCATACATCCGCCCAGACATGCGCCATGGAGAGGTCACTCCATAGTTGCCTCACAGCAACCAAATCAACATGGAAGGCAGCAGTTACAGGTTATAAGTCCAGCTCAATTGGTGTAGAGATTGGGCGCCACAGGTTGCCTTTGTCGGTGGGAGAGGTCATCGCATCTCACTGGACAGCTACCGCCCACCTCAAACCGGGCAGCCCCCGGTCAATAAGGTTCTGTCCCGCCACAGTCCACCTGCTTCAATGGGTGCTTGGAGCACTGGGTCATTGCCCGACAAGTGGACTGTAACGCCGCACTAAACAGCACGACCAAAAAAGGAAAGAAGGTACCAGCCCTTCGTTTTGCATGCTGGAACGTCAGAACTATGTGTCCTGGCCTGTCGGAAGACTTTACACAAATCAACGATTCTCGGAAGACCGCCATCATCAACAACGAGCTCAGTAGACTCAATGTGGACATTGCAGCACTTCAGGAGACACGCCTCCCTGTGAGCGGATCTCTAAGAGAGCAAGACTACACATTCTTCTGGCAGGGTAGGGATCCTGAAGAACCAAGACAGCACGGAGTGGGCTTCGCCATCAGAAACTCTTTGCTCAGCATGATAGAGCCACCCTCAAATGGCTCGGAACGCATACTGTCCATCCGACTGCTCACCGCCTCTGGTCTAGTACACCTACTCAGCATCTATGCTCCAACCTGAAGCTAAAGACCAGTTCTATGAGGAACCCCATAATATCATTAGTAGCATCCCCAACACCGAACACCTATTCCTGCTGGGGGACTTTAATGCCAGGGTTGGGGCCGACCATGACTCATGGCCCTCCTGCCTTGGACGTTATGGCATTGGAAGGATGAATGAGAATGGACAGAGACTGCTTGAGTTGTGTACCTATCATAACCTCTGCATCACCAACTCATTCTTTCACACTAAACCCTGTCACCAGGTTTCTTGGAGGCATCCAAGATCACATCGTTGGCACCAGCTGGACTTCATCATCACAAGGCGAGCCTCTTTAAACAGCGTTCAAATCACACGCAGTCTGATTTCTGAGGTTGATTTCCACAGTGCGGTCTGCGACATCGACCACTCCCTGGTGTGCAGCAAGGTGAGCCTCAAACCAAAGAAGCTGCATCACTCCAAGCAGAGGGGCCGCCCGCGCATCAACACGAGCAGAATTTCTTATCCACAGCTGTTACATAACTTTCAAAATTCACTTCAAAAAGCCCTCCAAAACACTCCCACAGGGGATGCAGGGACCAAGTGGGCCCACATCAGAGACGCCATCTATGACTCAGCAATGACCACCTATGGCAATCGTGAGAAGCAGAATGCAGACTGGTTTCAATCTCACATTGAAGAGCTGGAGCCTGTCATAGCCACGAAGCGCATTGCACTGCTGAACTACCAGAAAGCCCCAGCGTGTTAACATCCGTAGCACTTAAAGCTGCCAGAAGCGCTGCACAAAGAACAGCCAGGCACTGTGCAAATGACTACTGGCAACACCTATGCAGTCGTATTCAGCTGGCTTCTGACACAGGAAATATCAGAGGAATGTATGATGGCATTAAGAGAGCTTTTGGGCCAACCATCAAGAAGATCGCCCCCCTCAAATCTAAATCAGGGGACACAATCACTGACCAACGCAAGCAAATGGACCGCTGGGTGGAGCACTACCTAGAACTGTATTCCAGGGAAAATGTTGTCACTGAGACCACCCTCAATGCAGCCCAGTCTCTGCCAGTCATGGATGAGCTGGACGTACAGTCAACAAAATCGGAACTCAGTGATGTCATTGATTCTCTCGCCAGCAGAAAAGCCCCTGGGAAGGACGGCATTACCCCTGAAATCATCACGAGTGCCAAGCCTGCTATACTTTCAGCACTGTACGAACTGCTTTGCCTGTGCTGGGACGAGGGAGCAGTACCACAGGACATGTGCGATGCCAATATCATCACCCTCTATAAGAACAAGGGTGACCGCGGTGACTGCAACAACTACCGTGGAATCTCCCTGCTCAGCATAGTGGGGAAAGTCTTCGCTCGTGTCGCTTTAAACAGACTCCAGAAGCTGGCTGAGCGTGTCTATCCTGAGGCACAGTGTGGCTTTCGAGCAGAGAGATCCACCATTGACATGCTGTTCTCCCTTCGTCAGCTACAGGAGAAATGCCATGAACAACAGATGTCCCTCTACGTTGCTTTCATTGATCTCACCAAAGCCTTTGACCTCGTCAGCAGACGTGGTCTGTTCAAACTACTGGAAAAGATTGGATGCCCACCAAAGCTACTATGTATCATCACCTCATTCCATGACAATATGAAAGGCACAATTCAGCATAGCGGCACCTCATCAGACCCCTTTCCAATCCTGAATGACGTGAAACAGGGCTGTGTTCTCGCACCTACACTGTTTGGGATCTTCTTCTGCCTGCTGCTCTCACATGCGTTCAAGTCTTCAGAAGAAGGAATTTTCCTCCACACAAGATCAGGTTGTTCAACCTTGCCCGTCTAAGAGCAAAGACCAAAGTACGGAAGGTCCTCATCAGGGAACTCCTCTTTGCTGATGATGCTGCATTGACATCCCACACAGAAGAGTGTCTGCAGAGACTCATCGACAAGATTGCGGCTGCCTGCAATGAATTTGGCCTAACCATCAGCCTCAAGAAAATGAACATCATGGGACAGGACGTCAGAAATGCCCCATCCATCAATATCGGCGACCACGCTCTGGAAGTTGTTCAAGAGTTCACCTACCTCGGCTCAACTATCACCAGTAACCTGCCTCTCGATGCAGAATTAAACAAATGCATGGGAAAGGCTTCCTCCGCTATGTCCAGACTGGCCAAGAGTGTGTGAGAAAATGGCGCACTGACACAGAACACAAAAGTCCAAGTGTATCAAGCCTGTGTTCTCAGTACCTTGCTCTACGGCAGCGAGGCCTGCACAACATACGCCAGCCAAGAGCGACGTCTCAATTCATTCCATCTTCGCTGCCTCCGGAGAATACTTGGCATCAGGTGGCAGGACCGTATCTCCAACACAGAAGTCCTCGAGGCGGCCAACACCCCCAGCTTATACACCCTACTAAGCCAGCGGCGCCGGAGATGGCTTGGCCATGTGAGCCGCATAGAGGATCCCCAAGGACACATTGTACAGCGAGCTCGTCACTGGTACCAGACCCACCGGCCGTCCATGTCTCCGCTTTAAAGACGTCTGCAAACGTGACATGAAGTCCTGTGACATTGATCACACGTTGTGGGAGTCAGTTGCCAGCGATCGCCAGAGCTGGCGGGCAACCATAAAGGCGGGGCTAAAGCGTGGCGAGTCGAAGAGACTTAGCAGTTGGCAGGAAAAAAGACAGAAGCGCAAGGAGAGAGCCAACTGTGTAACAGCCCCGACAACCAATTTTATCTGCAGCACCAGTGGAAGAGTCTGTCACTCTAGAATTGGCCTTTATAGACACTCCAGGCGCTGCTTCACAAACCACTGACCACCTCCAGGCGCTTACCCATTGTCTCTCGAGACAAGGAGGCCAAAGAAAAAAAGAGCCAGGGTGAACAAAATAATCTGATACATCGAGTGTACACCATATAAACAGGCCATTTGGCCCAACTGGTGTTTATACTTCACATAAGCCTCCTCTCAATCTTTTTCATCAGCACATCCTTGTATTCTTTCCTCCTTCATGTGCTTATCCAGCTCCCCTTAAAAGCATCTATGATATCAGATTCAGGGCACAGTGGTTAGCACTGCAGCCTCACAGCTCCAGGGACCCGGGTTCAATTCTTGGTACTGCCTGTGCAGAGTTTGCAAGTTCTCCCTGTGATTGTGTGGGTTTTTGCTGGGTGCTCCGGTTTCCTCCCACCGCCAAAGACTTGCAGGTGATAGGTAAATTGGCCATTGTAAATTGCCCCTAGTGTAGGTAGGTGATAGGGAATATGGGATTACTGTAGGGTTAGTATAAATGGGTGGTTGATGGTCGGCACAGACTCGGTGGGCTGAAGGGCCTGTTTCAGTGCTGTATCTCTAAATAAATAAATACTCCTTGTGGAAGCATAGTCTGCACTCTTCAGGTAAAGAAATTTCTCGTGAATCCCCCGCTGGATTTATTAGTGACTATCTTATATTAATGACTTCTAGTTTTTGAATCCCTTACAAGCAGAAACATCTTCTTTATGTCTGTACTATCAAACCTCCTCATCACTTTAAAGACCTCTAGTTGGTACCCCCTCAGCCTTCTATTTTCTAGAGAAAAGAGCCCTCGCCTGTTCAGTTTTTCCTGGTAGTTAAAACTCTCAGTTCTGGTATTTTCATTGAAAGTCTTTTTTGCATCTTCACCAGTGCCTCTATGTCTTTTCGGCTTCGTAAAATGGGAACGAAACGCATTTGGCCGTAAGTCCAATAACTTGACACCGCTTCCAAATTTAACAGCGGCAGGAACCATGTCGGGCAAAATTCTGACCTTGAGGCAGCGGGACACCAATTGAAGTGCTTGAAAGGCCTATTAACTCCAATTTTACAGCAATTTCTGATTTTATCAATGGCACACGAGGACACTGAGTTTTAGAGCCCCCCCCGCTAATGAAATGTGGCAGCAGTGAAGCAGGGGATAAGTGCTGGATCTCTCAGGAAGCCACTGGTGCGTGCTGTGTCAGGAAGGATGGTGCACAAAGGGAACTGGCAGACATTAGCAGAAGTGAGGGAGAAGGAGCCAGTACTGTGGGGCACATAGGGCAGTGAGACATACTCCAAGAAGACTCAGTGACAGGTTTGGTGGGTGGTGGGGGGGGGGAATGGGTGAGTGGCAGCCTGGTCGAAGGCCTAGGACATCTGTATTGGGCCTTATCCACCCAGGCCACATGGCCACGTTGAGGAGGTCAAGGCACTTAAAGAGGGCACATCAGGAACCTCACGACCAACAAGAGGGCCAGTTTGGGGTTGGTATGCCAGAGAAGGGTGCAAAAGGACATGCCACAGGCACCTGCGGACAGAAAAGTCTATCCCCAGGCGAGAGCATACCACCCGACGTTACACTTACTCTGGACGTCCGAGCGGTAGGATCAGCGAAGACTGCAGCTCTCCAGCGAGGCTGTCACTGAACTCTGTGTCATGATGCAGGATGGGGTTTGAAGGACACCCCATGCCAGTGGCGCTGAAGATCACTGTGGCTCTCAACTTCTACACCTCCAGCTTTTTCCAGGAATCTGCAGGTGACATGTGGGGGATCTCCGAGTCTGCAGCCCATTAGTGTATTAAGGAGGTGACCAATGCCATGTTCAAGAGATCCGGCAACTATGTGAACAACCATACCGATCCGCAAAGTCAAGTGGTCCATTGGCTTCAGGGCCATCACTGGATACCCCCAGGTGCAAAGTGCAATTGATTGCAAGCATGTGGCCATCAAGCCTCACACAGACCAGCCAGAAGCCTTCATCAACAGGAAGGGCTTCAATTCCATCAATGTCCAACTGGTCTGCAGCCACTGAGAGCAGATCCTTCAGGTGTATGTATGGTTCCATGGAAACAGCTACGACATCTACATACTACGGCAGTCACAAGTGCCACAGCTTTTCCGGTACCCTTGTGTACCTTCAGGGATAGATACTTGGAGACAAGGGCAACCCACTAAAGACATGTGTCACAAAAACGTGCTATGTCAAATGATGATTTTTTAATCCACTGGTTGGAAACCTGAATATTAAACTAGCAGAGAGAAACCACTCAGTCTCTGCAAGCTTCAAACTCTGCCTGCTGACCGTGATCACCAAGGCATATCCCCTGCTTCAGACTGTAGTATTCAGTAGTTTAATTGATCTGTGTTCGATTGTGTTAGTCTGTTCACTGTGCTTAATTACTTAAGCCTGATGGTGGAGCTAGGGAGTTTGAGAAGGTCCTGAAAGAACAGACAGAGACCCCTTCTTGAAGGGAATCAGCCACATTGTTGCCTCCCGGAGAACCACCAAATCAGTGTCCATATGTTCAACCAGAAGTCGAAGAACCATCAAAGGAAAGTCACATGGCCACTGAATTCAGCCTGAAGCCAGCCGAGTCACCAACCTCAACAGACTGTATACCCATTTTATTTTTTTGGATTCTAATTCGATCAATCTTTCTTTCCCAACTCTGTAACCTATTTGTGTGTTTGTGTGTGTGTGCGTGCAAAGGTTGAAGTGTATTGTATTATTTTACTTAGATCAGTTTAAGTATAATAAAGCTAACCTCTTTCTTTGTTAAACTCGAGAAAACCTGTCCGATTGGCTCTTTTTTATGATCATGGCATATAAACAGTTAGACACTCACTGAATTGGCAAGTATATCCATTTCAAAAATAAATAAATCTGTTGTGGTCAAACAAAGAGAGGGAAAAGAGGTGAGCCCTTTGAGAGAGAGAGAGCATGTTAGATTTCCCCCAGAGTGTGGGAAGCAGCGAGAGAGGACTGGGGCATAAAGAGCCAGGAGGGAGAGCACGAGACTTCACCCAGAGAGCAGAAAACAGTGAGAAAAGAGCAGGGTATAAAGAACTGAGAGAGAGGGAGAGCACGAATTCATCCAGAGAGTGGGAAACAGCAAGAGAGGAGCAGGGCATAAAGAGACCAGAGAGAGCGAGAGAGAGTTCACCCAGAGAGTGGAAACAGCGAGAGAGGAGTGGAGATCTTATGCCCAGAGATGGTCAGAGTAGGAAACAGTGAGAGGGGGGCTAGTTGCTGCTGCCAGCATTTAGAAAGACATCACAGAGAAGCAGATAGGTGATTGGCTGGTGAGTATTTTCCAGTTATCTAAACTAAGAAATAAACTGGTGTGTCTTAACTTTTTTTATGGTAATGTTTATTACTACCAATAAGGTTTATTAAGTATAAACAAATAAAGGAATGGCAGGGCTGCTCTAACCTCTAGAGTGCACATCCTGTGCTACGTGGGAACTCCTGGATGCTTCTCGTATCCTGGATAACCATATGAGGAGGAACTGTCGTCAGTGGCAGCAGCTTGAGCTCCGGGTTGTGGAACTTGAGCAGCAGCAGGCAATTCTGCGGCACATCTGTGAGGATGAGAGCTTCTTGGATACACATTTATAGATGTGGTTAGCCTGCAGCTTAAGAGTATGCAGGGAGGAGGGAATGGGTGACCACCAGACAGTCAAGAAGAAACAGGCAGGTAATACAGGAGACCACTGACTGCGTCTCACTCTCCAACCGGTATACAATTCTGAATACTGAGGAAGGTGATGGTTCATCTGGGGAGTGCAGCCAGAGCCAAGGCCATGGCATCATGGATGGCAGCTGCACAGGAGGGTACAAGGAAGACTGGAAGAGCAATAGTGATAGGAGATTCAATAATCAGGGGAACAGACAGGCATTTCTGTGGCCGCAGGCATGAATTCAGGATGGTGTGTTACCTTCCTGGTGTCATGGTCAAGGATGTCACTGAGCGGCTGCAGAGCATCCTGAGTGGAAAGGATGAACAGCCAACAGTTGTGGTCCACATTGGTACCAACGACATAGTTAGAAAGAGGGATGTGGTCCTTCAGAAAGAGTTTACTGAGCTAGGTAAGAAATTAGCAAAGAGGACCTTAAAAGTAGTAATCTCCGGATCACTCCCAGTACCAGCGAAATGAGTACAGGAATAGAAGGAAAGATGGTGCAGGAGGGAGGGCTTTGGATTCTTGGGACATTGGGACCGGCTCTGGGGTAGATAGGACCTCTACAGGCCAGACGGGTTGCACCTGAATGGAGCCAGGACTGAGATCTTTGTGGGATGTTTTATTAGTACTATTGGGGAGAGTTTAAACTAGTTTGGCAGGGGGGTGGGGACCTGAGGGTAGACTCAGTTGGTACAAATTCAGAAAAGAAAATGGAAGACAGAAAATTAATGGATGAGTCTGGAAGACAGAGGAAACAAAGGTTAGAAGATAAAAAAGAATTTGGCAGTGCTCAAGGGTATCTACTTCAATGCAAGGAATATAGCAAATAAAGCAGATGAGCTGAGGGCACAGATAGAGACGAGGCAGTATGATATCATTTCGATTACAGAAACACGGCTTAAGGAGGCACAGGAATGGCAGCTCAACGTTCCTGGTTATAAGGTTTTCCAGATGCGATAGGGAAGGGAAGAAGAAAGGAGGGGGAGTGGCAATTTTGGTCAAAGAAACAATTCCATCTGTGAGGAGGGATGATATGTTGGAAGGTTCATCAAATGAGGCCATATGGATTGAGCGAAGGGACAAAAAAAGGGCAATCACACTGCTGGGAGTGTACTATAGACCCCCAAACAGTCAGAGAAGATATGTAGGCAAATCTCTGAGAAGTGCAAAAATAATAGGGCAGGAACCGCAGGGGATTTTAACTACCCCAATATTAACTGGGTTAGTTTGAGTGTGAAAGGGATTGAGGGAACAAAGTTCTTGAGATGCATTCAGGAGAACTTTTTTGGCCAGTATGTAGCAAGTCCAACAAGAAAGGGTGCAGTTTTGGACTTAGTTTTAGGAAATGAAGATTGGCAGGGGGAAGGAGTGGCAGTGGGAGAGCATTTTAGTGGTAGTGATCATAATTCAGTCAGTTTTAACATGGAAAAGGATAAGGATAGAACAGGAGTCAGAGTTCTCAATTGGGACGAGGCCAATCTTACTAAGCTGAGGAGTGATTTAGCGAAAGTGGACTGGAAACAGTGACTTGAAGGCAAATCAGTGTCAGAGCAGTGGGAGGCATTCAAAGGGGAGATTCAAGGGGTTCAGAGCAAACATGTTCCCACAAAGAAAAAGGGTGAGATGGCCAAATCTGGAGCCCCATGGATGTCAAGGAGCCAACAGGGTAAGATAAGGCAGAAAAGGAAAGCTTATGTCCAACACCAAGAACTCAATACTACAGAAAGCTGAGAGGAGTGTAGAAAGTGAAGGTGAAATCAAAAAGGAAATTAGGAAAGCTGAGAGAGGGCATGAAAGAATATTGGCAAGCAAAATCAAGGTGAACCCAAAGATGTCTTATCAATACATTAACAGCAACAGGATAACTAAGGAAAGAGAAGGGCCCACACAAGACTAAAAAGGTAACCTATGTATAGGGGCAAAAGATGTTGGTATTCTTAATGAATACTTTGCATCTGTCTTCACAAAAGAGGGGGACGATGCAGATATTGTTAAGGAAGAGGGGTGTGAAGTATTAGATGTGTTAAACATAGGGAGAGAGGACATATTAATGGGATTAGCATCCTTGAAAGCTGATAAATCACCAGGGCTAGATGAAATGTACCCTAGGCTGTTAAAAGAAGCAAGAGAGGAAATAGTGGAAGGTCTGACCATCATTTTCAGTCCTCACTGGATACAGGTCTAGTGCCGGAGGATTGGAGAACTACTAACATTGTACCTCCGATTAAAAAGGGAGTGAGGGTTAGATCTAATAATTACAGGCCAATTTAACCTCAGTAGTGGGCAAATTATTGGAGAGACAGATTCTGAGAGACAGGATAAATGGTCATGTAGAAGGGCACAGGTTAATCAAGGATAGTTAGCATGGACTTGTTAAGGGAAGGTCTTGTCTGACCAACTTGATCAAATTTTTTGAAGTAACAAGGAAGATTGATGAGGTTGATGTGGTCGACATGGATTTTAGCAAGGCTTTTGACAAGGTCCCACGTGGTAGACTGGTTAAAAAAAAGCCAATGGGGTCCAAGGAAACATAGCAAGTTGGATACAAAATTGGCTCAGTGGCAGGAAACAAAGGATAATTGTTGACGGGTGTTTTTGTGACTGGAGGGCTGTTTCCACTGGCATTCTGCAGGGCTTAGTACTGGGTCCCTTGCTTTTTGTGGTATGATTTAGACACAAATGTAGGGGCATGATCAAGAAGTTTGCAGACAACACAAAGGTTGGCCATGTGGCAGATAATGAGGAGGATAGCTGTAGGCTGCAGGAAGATATTGATGGACTGGTCAATTGGGCAGAAAAGTGGCAAATGTAATTCAACCCGGAGAAGTGTGAGGTGATGCATTTGGGGAGATCAAACAAGGCAAAGGAATACATGATTAATGGGAGAATACTGAGAGGTGTAAAAACAGTAGGAACCTTGGAGTGAATGTCCACAGATCCCTGAAAGTTGCAGCATAGGTCGATAAGGCAGTTAATGTTAGAGAAATTTCCAAGCCTGTTTATGAAGAAGACACTGAGACTAGAATGCTTTGGTGGAGATTGTTTATTGCTTGCCACAGAGCTTACTTCTGCTCTCCAAAAAACACCCACTGCCGGTGCCGGCTGGCTCTTAAATATACATATTAAGCACCCAACACCTGTTCACCCTATTATCTTGAAATACCAGGTATTTATCATCCATTAAAAGAACTTCAGATTCTAACAGATTCCCCTTCTTTTCTTTAAATTCAATACATATATACAAAAAAAAACTAAATAATGATAAATGATGGAAGATACAGAAAAATATATCATTAACTTTCAACAGCACCAGCCATTAACATGGTGTATATTCCCCCTTTTAACAAAAAAAGCTTGTTTAAAGAATAAGCAATCTTATAACAAAAATGTCCATGTTTTCCTGACATAACATAGAGCAGCACAATGGCGCAGTGGTTAGCGGCGCAGCCTCATGGCTCCAGCGACCCGGGTTCAATTCTGGGTACTGCCTGTATGGAGTTTGCAAGTTCTCCCTGTGACCGTGTGGGTTTTCACTGGGTGCTCTGGTTTCCTCCCACAGTCGAAGACTTGCAGGTTGATAGGTAAATTGGCCATTGTAAATTGCCCCTAGTGTAGGGGAATGGAGGGAAGGTGGGGATGTGGTAGGAATATGGGATTAATGTAGGATTAGTATAAATGGGCGGTTGTTGGTCAGCACAGACTCAATGGGCCGAAGGGCCTGTTTCAGTGCTGTATCTCTAAACAAAATAAATAACATAAGACGCCCTCTTCGAGGACATCCAACAATTTCTTTGAACAAGCACCTCGCTTCATAAAACAATCCAACAACTGATGACTTGTATCAAACCATTTTACTTTAGAAATTTATTTTCTTTCCAACATTTTTTTAGTTTAGAGATACAGCACTGAAACAGGCCCTTCGGCCCACCGAGTCTGTGCCGACCATCAACCACCCATTTATACTAATCCTACACTCATCCCATATTTCTACCACATCCCCACCTGTCCCTATATATTTCCCTACCACCTACCTATACTCGGGGCAATTTATTATGGCCAATTAACCTGTCAACCTGCAAGTCTTTGGCATGTGGGAGGAAACCGGAGCACCCGGAGGAAACCCACGCAGACACAGGGAGAACTTGCAAACTCCGCACAGGCAGTACCCAGAATCGAACCCGGGTCCCTGGAGATCAATGCTCAACCTCTTTTCTGAGACACTTCTTGTCGGATGGACATTGTCCCAGAGAGAATGGTTATCTATGTAGCATTCTATAGGAAAACATTTCTCCGATTGCCCCTTATATAAGAGTTCCTTTAAAATACTCGATAAATACATACCCATAACTATCGCTTCTATCAGTGCAAGTGTCTCAGCAGCTAAGGTGCTTTTAACTTTCCTCTATTTTCTTTGATTCCCAGGCTAACGGACAACATTTATTATTTCTTCCCACCAAAAATATAATGAAATCTGCTGTGCTCGAATAACCATCGGGAAGATTAGTGTGAGGAGTCACTAAAAATGACTCATTTCATTTCTTCTGGATCACCCAATGCAGGAAACTTGTGTACATGTGTCAAAACTCAATTTCTTCAATGTCTTATTTGTTTTCATCACTTCCCCAACAGTATCAATTTTCAGCATGGTGCTTAATTCTAATACATCACAGCAACCATCCGGCTTAGTTTGTGTGCACAACCAGTTCAATTGCCCGATTAAACTCCTTAACTGGTCTACTTCTTCCTTTTTTGCAGAGTCTTTCTTTTGTGAGGATCTGGCCTGATTTATTGAAATCCTATTAACATCTCTGGGTAAGACTGTTGATTAAGAGTTACCCACAATTTAGTCTGCCTAACGTCCAACCTGATATATTTGAAAGCTCTGTACAGATCCATCTATGGGACAATGCTGGTTGTCCTCTATCTGACACCTCCATGTATACGCCAAACTCTCTCCAACGGTCAAGCTCTTTTTGCTTGGCATCCTTTACCAATTTACCATCTAACTTGTCAGTAAACACTAGAGCTTCTCTATCGTAAGGACTCTTACTTCTTGTGGTGTCCCTTGCCTGCTCTCTGGTCCTTGCTCTTGTGAAAGCACATCCCCTACTAGGGTTCCTATCCCTTTCTGGACTACTACTATTCGACCTGTCCCTTCTACAACCAGACTTCCTTTCACAAGTTCGTGACCTTTTCCTTGGACTATGATCATCTTCAGGCCCACTGTCTGAACTTGCACTATGTTTTCTGGCCTTCCACATTTTCACTTCCTTCTGCCAATCTATAGGTCTGATATCCCATCCCTTGTCTTACACATTCAGCTAATATTTGTATTCCCCTGTGGTCTTTCCTGCCCTTCCTATAACAGTGGCTTCCCTCCATTCACTAGTCCCTCTCATATATATGTCACTCTAGTTCCAACTTTCAGTAGTTGACCTTTGGGATAAATGGCCTTATCTGGAACTTCACTATCACTTGGTCCACTCTCAGTCAGCCCATTATCTGCCACAATCTATTGCTCGCAAAGGTCCAACATATGTGCATGCGAAGTACATGGTACATCATCAGTGTCCATCATTTGTTCAGATTCTGTCAATTTATAACCAGTGCCAATTTGCTGCGAGGAATGTACTCGAACGGTTTGGTTGCCATGTTGCAAAAGTACCGTTTTGCCATCAGTGCTTATAACTTTTCCTGGGCCTCTCCATTCTTTCTGCTCTTCCCTTTTGTAATACACCATATCCCCCAGTATCAAAATTATTTTCTGATGGCCTGATCCGATACCTCAAAACTCTGATGTTTTTCTGAAACCTCCACCTTAATAAATGCTCTTCTTCCTGCATGCACAGCATTCGAATGTTCCGCAAAAATTGAACTAATTGTAGTCCCCTCTAAAGCCGGGGGATGACCCCACATTACCGAAAGTATTTTCGGATTCCTGCCATAAATTAAGTGATATGGGCTGTCGCCCCCCAACCATTTTTTTCCGTGTTTTTCGCATGTACTGCCCAGCCAGAGCAGTAGTCAATTTACAATTTGGCTGGTCTACGAAAATTTTTCGGAGCATTTTGTCAACCACGGTGTGATTTCTCTCACAAATCCCATTACTAAAAGGACTTCCTGCTGCCGTGTGCATTGCTACAATATTCATATTTTCACACATACCCCTGAACTCATCATTGGCAAATTCTCCTCCATTGTCAGTTAGAAACCTAGCCAGTGCTCCCAGTCCTGTTCCTATCCACCTTTCCATTATCTTGTCCACTATTACTTTTTTATCTTTACTATAAACTACTATAGATAGACTGAACCTAGACGCAACGTCTATAAAGGTGTAGAATAAAAATGTTTTTGTCTTTATCCCATACCTTCAAGTCCATCGCTATGGTTTCATTAAAGTTCTTTGCTAATGGAAGACTCACTATGGGTTGCAATGGCATCGTCCTGTATTTTTTGTTACAGATATCACATTTTCCACTGATATCTTCGATAAGTTTAGTGTAGTCATCACCTCCTTCATCTTTTAACAGAATCTTCAACCAATGACAAGATGGATGTGTAAACTGTCGATGTAGTTTTGAAATATTTGCCTTTTCTCCTTTAAATCCCTACCCCCAGATGCCATTAATACTTCTTTAACATCCTGCTTAGAGATGTTAGGTCTCGCTAAAGGAATACAATCATGTCCCGACTGTGTAAACCACAAAGCTACAGATTTCCCAAAGACAAGCCTTATCATGTTCCATATCCAATTTCATCCGAGCCTTTTTCATAGACAGTTTACTTAACAGCAAAGGTATATCACTGGATAATACATCCGTACTAATAAAATGGTTTACCCCTGCTATTTTATATGGAATTACCACTCTTTAGTGATTTCAACATGTTCTCATCCCCAAACCTGAAACAAACAGGTAGAACGGTCATATTCTTTGACCTTATTTTGGTCTTCCTTACCTGAAGAATCCATGGAACACCTTAACCAGTTCACACCACAGACTATGGACATACACCCACTGTCTAGTATTGCACAATTGAATGAATCTGTGACTAGGACACTCATTACGGACTGAAGCTTCTCATGACCTGTACAATTCCTTCTGATTGATCAGTATCGTCATCCTCACCTTCCATGTAATGTGTCATCTCAAAAACCCTGTTATTCCTTTTAGACAATGAAATGCATAGTGATACTTTGAGTCAAATCGGAAACACCTGTTGACCACTCCCTGGTTATTCCTGGGGTTCATCCTTCTGTCATAATTGCCCAATTGCTGCTGTCTGTTATAACTGCCAAAAGGATCTCTATCCTCATACATTGAGTGTGTTTTTCCTTTCGTACTGACATCTGGGCCCCATATTTGAATGTCTTCAAAATGCTGCTAGCATTGTATCCTCCACCTTCAGTGTCAACATTGAGGAGTCCATCTGCACCACCATGAAAGAGGCCAGAAAGGAATGATGTCCCAAAATTCTTTTTCAGGCATCAGATATCTGATCAAACAGCGTATCTTTTTCTTTGAATCCAACTTCAGTTAATACCGAGAAACTATCCATGTTCGATATCCCAGTACAATCTGACAATTTGAAGGCAAGTACTGATCTAGGAATTTCCAAGCAGAATCGCTGCAACCTTGCATATAGTTGGTTAAACTCCATAATATATTCTTCTATGGAAGACCCATCCATTTTTCTATATTTATCATAGTCTGACCACACCTCATAGGCACTCAATAAGTCATTTTTCATATAAATTTTATCCATAAATTACAAGAGATTGCCCAAACTTTCCTCATTTTCCAAATGAGGAGCCTCTAGCTCAGAGAACACTTTGCCCCTGATCTTGCTTCTGATGGGAAATGAAAGTGCAAGGGCTATTCCTGGCTTCCTTTTGGGAAAGACATAACCCGTGTCCATAGATCGACTCCATTTTTCCATTAATACCAAGGTTCGGCTTCACAAAACAGCAGTAGAAATTCATATCCCGACACCTTACACTTGATTTCAATCATCTTTCTTTGAAGAAAATCTCCAAATACAGCCTTCTCAAAAAAAAACTCCAATTCTAATCTCCTGTCTGAAAACAAATCTTAGTCTCTAATCTTCACTTTCAGGCAACCATCCTCTGCTACCAACATTAGAGAAACATCCAAGCCTGTTTGTGAAGAAGACACAGAGACTAGGATGCTTTCAAGGAGATTGTTTACTGCTTGTCACAGAACTTACTTCTACCCTCCTAACAACGTCCACAGCCAATGCTGGCTGGCTTTTCTTTATATATACACACTTGAATACAATTAACTAATCAACATCCAACACCTGTTCACCCTATTCTCTTGAACTACCAGGTATTTATCATCCATTAACAGAACTTCAGACTCCAACAGTTAAGGAGGCCGAGGTATGGAATATAAGAGCAGGGAAGTTATGCTGGAACTGTATAAATCATTGGTTAGGCCACAACTTGAGTACTGGATGCCATTCTGGTCACCTCATTACAGAAAGGATGGCTGGCTCATTTTAGGCCGGTGCAGACACGATGGGCCCAGTGGCCTCTTCCTGTACTGTAAACTTTCTATGATTCTATGACCTCTCCTCACCTGATTGTCACACATGGCTACTTAGGCCTGTGAGGAACCCATGCACGGATGCAGAGGACAGGTACAACACCTGCTGCGGGTTAGCCCAAGTGACAATCAAGTAGGCCATTGGCCTACTGAAGATGTGATTCAGGTGCTTCGATCGATCCGGTGGAGCCCTACAGTACGCCCCAGTGAGGGTCTCATGTATCATGGTGGTCTGCTGTGCACTGCACAATCTAGCACTGGAGAAGGGGGAGGTGTTGAACAATGAGGACAACAGTGATTGCAATGCCTCCTCTGATGAGGATGTGGAGAAACCAGCTCACCAGGTGATGCAGGACAAGGAACCCGTTGGACCACAGGCAAGGCGCAATGAGATACGTGCAAGTGAAGCTCAGGCCATCATAATACATAACCATTTCCTGTGACCCTCTTACCCTTTCAGAAAGATTCCACTAAAGCCTTAACTTTAGTCCTGCTTTAGTCCCTTCATTGTGCACTCAATAGCCCATTGCCCAGGTGCACACCGTATAGTGGCAAAGATGAGGAGCTAAACAAACGTGCCTTAATCCACCGCTTCAAGTACATTGAGGGTGGAAGGGTGTGGATGAAATCTCACAGGGCAGCAAGAATTAGAATGAGACGCAGAAACAGTGAGTGAAAGATTTATTGCAGCGTACAATAGAAACATGTATAGATTGTATTTATCTGTGACCCCCAAGTGCAGCTAGGTACTCTTCTAAACTCTCTGACGAGTGCTCCTAAATGGTGCTACCCCTGCATCTGCAGCTGAGGTGGAGGCAGACTGCTGATCATGCTGCCCCATGGCTTGGAATGACATTGGCAGCCAACCTCCAGTTGCCTGAGGCCTGGAGTTCTCAGCATGTTGAGGGGCTCCTGCACAGGTGTAGGAACCTCCTGTGTCATCGCAGCTATATGAGGCTCTCGTTTAAATTGCAGAGGGGTTCAGCAGCCTCTGTTCACACCAGCAGTGCCCTGAGAAGAGTCCCCAGAAACAGAAGTCAGCTGCACCTCCTCTTGAGAAGGACGAAAACCTGCTGGAGAATCCAGGCACCTCATCCCCCTCTTGCTTTGCCACTGCTGCATAGAACTCAGACAAGGCGATGGCATGCAAGGGTGCGTGCAACTCCAGCATCCATTGAGTGGTCTGCTGGAGCTGGCTCTCCATGAGTGTCACCCATCTCTTGGTGGAGGAAGCCAAGCATGCACCCATCAGAGACACAGCACCATTCATGATCTGGATGGACTCTTCCATCATCTGTTCATGGGTGTATATAGCCTCTGGAAGCTCCGAAAGACATTCCATCACCTCTTGCTGCATCTGCAGCAGTTGCCATCTTATCAATGACTCCAGAGGCACGCCACCAGCTTAGGGCTCAGCATGGGAGGCTTGAGACCCTGAATCTAATTGTGAGAACGTACTCACCGACATGAGCGCTGGTGGAGGGTGTGGGGAATGATGTGGCGCTGTACCCTCTGACGATCCCTCCTCCTCAGAGGTGGCCAGCTGACCCTCAGCCTGTCGAACTCATTATGCCTCGAGTGACCCTGATCTGCATGAGAGAACATAAACATTTAAGTGTTAAGGGTTTCACATTTCCTCATCCCAACCATGCTTGCTGCGGAGCTCCGTGTGTCCAGCAGTGGCCACATGAAATATGTCTTGTGTGTACCAGATGAACCCTTGGGCAGCCGCAGTCATTCTCTTGCCCTCTTGGTTTGGCATTCCTGTCTCACCATCAGCAATAGCATGGCTGTCCTGATGTCCTACCAACTGCAAGGCCTCCTCCTCCATGGAGATGAGGATGTGGAGGTATGGCATCCATCTGCTGGTCTTGGCCCTCCCTTTAATGTTGTGTGCCATCTTCTCCTGCAAGTACGAGAAGGAAGACTTAGTTTCCCCATGGAGACAAGCTCACTGCCTATGCTGTTGGGGGCCCAGCCGTTCCATACTGCCACTCTCAAGGGGCCTTGTGGGGGGTCAGAAAAGACAGATAGGCGCCTCTCATCGAGCTGCAGCCATGCCTCTGACAGGAAATGTTGCTGTCTGAACACCTTACCACCAACTGGGTGGTCACTCCCTCAACACCAAGCGAACCCTCTCGTGTTACCGCATTCCAGCCTCCAAGGGAAAAGGGGTATGAAGTACTCACCTTGGCAGAACAAATGAGGTAATTGACACACATGCAGCACAGGATCCAGGTTCTGGGGTGACCCTATGGCTGCTGACTGACTCAGAGATCTCCATCCAGGCTTGCTTGGTCAGATGGGGTCCTCTTCTCCTTCCGTCCCTGGGGAAGAGGACCTCCTGCCTTGCTCTTGCAGCTTGGAGGAGAACCTGCAGGGAGGCATTGCTGAAGCTTGGGGCCACCCAGGGTCTTCCTTCTGCCATAGTTGGTGTTGCCTTCTGGTGAGCTACTTGGTAGCTTTGAGTCTTCAGTAAAGGAAGTGGAAGCGGCAGCGGTGGCGGGATGAATCAAGGCAGCTATAGCAGTATGGAGTCCTTTGCTCAGACATCAACAAATGCAGGGCTGCCGGCCCTTTAAATATGGAGCCAGCATCTGCAGCGACATCAGCTGACACTGACCTCACTGCCTGCGTTCCCACCTCAGTCCCAGCATTGGACAGCCCTCGCACTCATTAATTGAGTGGCCTCATGCCTCATCTTCCTTAATTGGCTAGCTGTCGCGAGATTGCATGCGGCAGGCTGCTTCACAGCAAAACAGAAATGGCACCCACTTCCCGGGCCCCCACTGTGGCCTTTGTCCTTAGGAAAAAACTTCCAGCTAATAAATTAAAGATATACAGGTAAGTCTTCACTTATTGTTTTAACTATTCAGTGAGTTTATATGATGGTAACACAGGGTGCAGTACAGTTCTGCTATGATTCATGTAACAAAGTTTGTCAAAATTTGGATTGCCACAACATAAAAAAAATCACACTTTACAAATACCTGAATTTCCTATTATTTATATAAATATATATATATAGAAGGTCCATCACATTGCTTACAATATATTCTTTTAACATTCAGCTTTTCAGAAAAAAAATCTGGAAGTTCATCCAGTTGTTCAAACCCAGGCTCAGGGTTTCTGTGCTTGAGCAGTGATCGGATTCACTGCAGGGCCTACAGGAGACTGAGAAATTCCTGGAACACACGTTCTAGCTACACGAGTTCAGGAGCACAGTAAGTGGGTGACCATCTGGCAGAGTAGGAAGAGACAGGCTGTGCAGGAGTGTGTCCTCCAGGAGTGTGGCACTCTCAAAAGGTTTTCTGTGCTGAATACCTGTGAGCATGATGACACCTCAGGGAGTGCAGTCTAGAGCACATGCATGGAACCATGTGGTAAATGATTGCACAAGGGGGCACTGCAAAGTGTAGAAATGCAATGGCCATAGGGGATTTGATTGTTGGGGGTAGATAAGCATTTCTGCAACTGCCGACATAAGTCATTGGGTAGTTGCCTCCCTCGTGTCAGGGTAAAGAACATCAATGGATGGGTGCAGGACAATCTGTGAGAAGAAGGGTTACAGCCTGAAATTGTGCTCCATGCTGGAAACAATGACAGGTAGAAAAAGGGTTGAAGTCCTCCAGACAGAGTTTCAGGAGCTAAGGAAGAAGTTAAAGAGCAGGACCTTAAATCTCTGGATGGCTCCCAGTACCATGTGCCAGTGAGTATAGGAGCAATATGATAAGACAGGTTAGCGCATGGCTGGAGAAATCATGCAGGAAGGAGGGCTTCAGATTCAGAGGGAGGGAACTGGGACCATTTCTGGTGCTGGAGGGAGCTGTACCTCAGGGTTGGGATTGATGTCCTTGTGGGGAGGTAAGCTAGTGCAGTGGAACAGTGTTTAAACTAATTTGGCAGGGGAGAGATACCAGGATGAAGTATTAGAGAAAAGATACAAGGTGAGTAGAGGACTGGAAGAGACAAATAGTATTAGAATAAAGAGATCAGAAATAGGTGCGATCAGACCGGAGGGAAATGTGAGACAAACGAAGATGGATTCAGAGTGCATGTGAATGAATGCATCGTGTGTGATAAATAAGGTTGGTGAACGCAGGCACAAGTACCCATATGGATTATGATACAGTGGTGATAACAGAATCCTGGCTCAAACAAGGGAAGAAATTCCTGGCTACAATGTATTCAGGGAAGAGGGAGAAGGAAAAAGAAGAGGCGGCAGTATCGATCAAAGTTACAACACTAGAAAGGGTTTAAAGACAGAATTTATTTGGTTAGAAATAAGGAGCAATAGAGAAGCAATTATGCTTCTGGGTGTTCACTGCAGGCCACTAAATCGTCGGAAGCAGATGGGAAGCAAGGTTGCAGGAAAATTGAAGAAAGGTGCAAGAACTTTAGCTATTCTAATATAAACTTAGAAAAATAACAGTATTGAGGGCAAAGAAGGAAGAAATTCCAGAACTGTGTACAGGAGAACGCTCTTGATCATTATCTTTTTAGCCCAATGAGGAAGAAATCAGTGCCAGATCCAATTCTGGAGACTGAAGTGGCACAGCATGTTGGAGCATGTTTCAGTGGGAGAGCATTAGGGAAACAACGATTGTAACATCATTAGGTTTAGAATAGAAAAGAACAAGGAACAATCAAATGTAAAAATACCCAACTGGAGGAGGGCTAACTTCAGTGAGTTGGAAGGGGATCTCGCCAGGTGGATTGGAATTAAAGATTGAGAGGTAAAACAGTAAATAGCTGGATAGGATAAAAATGGATAAAGAGGAAGAACTTAAAAGATTGGCAGTGCTCAAAGTAGAAAAGTCATTTGGTGTGGATGAGGGAAGTTAGGGTGAAAATGGGTGGGCTCAGTCCACAATCTTCCACAACAAAAGCAAAACTGCAGGTGCTGGAAATCTGGAATAACAACAGAAAATGCTGGAAATATTCAGCAGGTATGGAAGCATGAAGGATCTTCAACCTGAAACATTAACTCTTTTTCTCTCCACAGATGCTGTCAGACCTGCTACTTCCACCATTTTACGATTTTATTCCACAATCTTCCAATCCTCCTTAGATATGGAAGTGGTGCCAGAAGACTGGAATATTGCAAAATTACACCTCTATGGGGAAAAAGAGATGGATAAACAGCAACTGCAGGGGTTGTGGGGAAATTTGTAAGAGACATTTAATCCAGGACAAAATTAATTGACACTTAGTAAAATGTAAGTTAATAAATGAAAGCCAGCAAAAATTTGTTAAAGAAAAATCATGTGAATCTAACTCGATTGAATTCTTTGATGAAGTAACAGAAAGTATTGATGAGGGTAGTGCATTGATGAGTACATGGGCACTACACTTTTGGAAGGATGTCAAGGCCTTAGGTGCAGAGGAGATTTACAATAAAGATACCTGAGATGAAAGACATTAATTACATGGAAGGATTTGTGAGACTGGGGTTGTTGTCCTTAGAGAAGAGAAGACTAAGAGGAGATTTGATGGAGGTGTTCAAAATCATGAAGAGTTTTCATAGACTAAATAATGAGAAACTGTTTCCACTGGCAGAAGGGTTGGTAACTAGAGGACACAAATTTAAGGTAATTAGCAAAAGAAGCAGAGGCAACATGAAGAAAAACAATTTACGCAGTGAGTTGTTATGATCTGGGATGCACTACCTGAAAGGGTAGTAGAAGCAGATTCAATATCAACTTTCAAAAAGGAACTGGATAATTACTTGAAGAGAAAATATTTGTCGAATTAAGTGGGAAAGAGCAGGGGGAGTGGGATGGATTAGATAGCTGTTCCAAAGAGCTAGCACAGGCATGAAGGGCCAAACACTCTCCTTCTGTGCTGTAGCATTCCATGATTCTTTGAAATGTTCTGTTGTAACCTATTTCTGGATGGCAGAAGCAGTTTCTGGACTAATCATTACCTGTCATAGTACCATCACTCCCTCTAATATGTACACACTGTACATCTTGACGTTATGTGTAAAGCTGATGATAGCAAGTCCCCAGCCCAATTTACATCTCTCCCAATTTTTATTTCCATTGAAGTCAATTAGGAGAGAAGCAAACTGGGCTGCTGACTTGCTATCAGCTGTTTTATACCATTGCACAAAGCCAAGATTTGGTATTTTCTTTGTATCCATTCCCTTTTTTGCATTTCTATTGTTCACTTCTTTTCAACATCTTTGTGAGATCAGTTTCTTTGCAGTCCAAAAGCTTTCATGCAAGCTAGTTATTTTGCTATTTCTCAGCTGATTGAAGATTCTTTAAATTCTTTAAATCTACCATTATAATTTGGGAACTGCTGCAGAAAATCTAAAGCTTTTACATAATGCTAATTAAATAGCATAAAGCTGTAATAATGCCAGAGAGGAAATTGTGCCAAGTAGTTGAAAATAAGGTTTAAGTGAAAGGGTTAAATGTTCTTTGTCCCGAAGGAATTATGCACTAAATTACATTGCGGAATTAAATTATAATGTTTTGACATTTCAGTACTCTTGTTTATTGAAGGTGTAAATCACAGTGACATATCTTTTAAACTCTGGTTTCAAGCATTTCTTTTTTGCCAAAGCTTATCTTGAGAAGACCAAATATACCAGTTTATCACTGTGCGCAGAGTACTATTTAATTTATCAGTGACAAATCTATAATGCTGGTCACTAAAACGTAAAACCAATACGTAGCAGCTTGAAATACACACAGTTATACTGTGGTTCTCCAAAACTTTTCATTAATAATTAGTTATAATTGCATTAGAAAAGAACTCTCGCCATTAGTATCTTTTTAAAATTAAGCATTAGATGAGCTTTTATTTTCTTTTTATTTCAATTTCTGATAACTTTTGAATAGTTTTAAACTTTCAGTGCAAATGACTTCTTCAGGGTATGATCTGGGAAAAGTTATTATACTTAAGGGAGCTGAACTAACATTCACTGTTGAAATAAGAAGACTGCAAAGCACTTTCAGTTAAAATCTGCAACTACTGGTATAGATCGAGCCCCATCTGTCACAGAAATTCCTCCCAGCCAGTTCTCTCAAAGAGGCCACCAGCAGTCCTTGTTTAAGCAAAAACATTCACAAAGTCAACAGAGCTAAATAAGAAAAAAAAATGTCAAAATTAATGATAAACCTACTCCAAGATTTTATTTCCTTAAAAAAATTGCTGGAAGTGAGACTCCATTTTCAAAAACAGTCAGAATTTGAAGTTTCATGAATTTTGCAGACATTTAAGCTTAAAGAAATTGTTCAAGTAGTCAAAGTTGTCTTTCAAACTAAATATGGTGATCTCTGCACCGAATATGATAAAAATTTAACAATATAAACTTTTATAGTGCAAACAAAATGAGCCAAATGCATTTCATTTTTAGCAATTAGCAACAGAACGATCTCAGAATGACAGAATCACAGAATTGTTACAGCACAGAAGGAGGCCATTCAGCCCATCGTGTCTGCACTGTCTCTCCGAAGGAGCAATTTACCTAGTGCCACTCCCCCACCTTCTCCCCATAGTTCTGCACATTCTTCCTTTTCAGATAACAATTTAGTTCCCACATGAATGCCTCGATTGAACCTGCCTCCACTACACTCTTTGGTGAAAAGTAAGCCAATTTTATGAACAATCGTACAAGGTGAATATGTTAGTGGCCTGGATTTTGTGGTAGGAATAGGCTATCAGCACTCACTGTTATTAAGCAGGAAATCAGACAGCAACTTCCGGCATCTGCACAAGCGCAGCTAAACACATAATTCACAAACCTGCTGTTTGATTTGCCCTGTTCCTCCACAAGCTTTGCTGCACCGGTACCTTGCCAGAGACTTGGAAGTAAAATACATGAAGGGCATGAAGTTGCTGTAATTACCCATTAGATACCCACTAAACACACCAGAAAAAGCTAGGGCTGTTACATTCAAGTGTAAATGAGTTTTTAACAGCGTGATATGTCTTAATTATTAACAAACAATTTCTCTGACACAAGTATAGAGTTTCATTCCTTCATATTTAATTATTGTTGAAGGTTTATTAAAAAGTAAAGATTACAATAATTTTTTTCACCTTTCTTTGTCTCCTTTCTCTCTCTCTCTCTCTCTTTCTCTCTTAATCTCATCTTTCTTCCCCTCTTTTTATTCACTTTCTGTCCATAAATTTTCATTGAACTAAATATTCTGACTTATACTTCCAGGTTTAGATTCCGCATGCCTCAGAAAGGATTCGACAATCTGATTGGTTGAGGAGACACACTGTTGTTTGCCCCATTCAGACCGGTCCCAGATCCTCAGTAGAGGGCTCTGCACCATGCTGTATCACACTTCCAAAGTCAGTAAGTTGCCGCATAAAAACCCACGTACAGTCTGTGGCATCTGCATGCATAATGACCAAGTGTCAAACGTTCACCACTGACCACAAAATCTCAGCCATTGTGTTTTCTTTTGTGACACATAAGTGGCACAAATAAAGAAATTGCTTATTCTTACCAAACAGCAAGTGAGAGATTTATCCCTCAATCAACTTCACAAAAACAGTTTCTCTGGTCGTTCATCTCACTATTGATTGTGGGACCTTCCTGTGCTCAGATTGGTGACTACACTTCAAAAGTACTTCATTGACTATGGGACATCTTGAGATCATGAAAGGCACATTTTTTTCTTTCTCTTGATTTTCAAGTGTTGTCATTCATACCATAACAGAGACAGTATGCAGGAATAACAGATTTCACTAAATGCTACTTCACTCATTTAGGGAGAACAGGTAAAAAATGTGGGGAAAAAAACAGATTAATTAATAGGGAAATAAACCTAACAGAATCGCACTTGAGCTTTAGAGTATTGAGACCATGCCCCCAAAATTACACAAAGGCTTCACCAGTCTTCTTCTCTTCTTTGGCCTCCTTGTCTCAAGAGACAATGGGTAAGCACCTAGAGGTGGCCAGTGGTTTGTGAAGCAGCGCCTGGGGTAGCCATAAAGGCCAATTCTAGAGTGACAGACTCTTCCACAAGCACTGCAGATAAATTTGGTTGTCGGGGCTGGAACACAGTTGGCTCTCTCCTTGCGCTTCTGTCTTTTTTCCAGCCAACAGCTAAATCTCTTCGACTCGCCACTCTTTAGCCCCGCCTTTATGTCTGCATCAAGAGACAGGTTACTGGTGATAGTTGAGCCTAGGTAGGTGAACTCTTGAACCATTTCCAGAGCGTGGTCGCCGATATTGATGGATGGAGCATTTCTGACGTCCTGTCCCATGATGTTCGTTTTCTTGAGGCTGATGGTGAGGCCAAATTCGCTGCAGGCAGCTGCAATCCTGTCGATGAGTCTCTGCAGACACTCTTCTGTGTGAGATGTTAATGCAGCATCGTCAGCAAAGAGGAGTTCCCTGATGAGGACTTTCCGTACTTTGGTCTTTGCTCTTAGACGGGCAAGGTTGAACAACCTGCCACCTGATCTTGTGTGGAGGAAAATTCCTTCTTCTGAAGACTTGAACGCACGTGAGAGCAGCAATGAGAAGAAGATCCCAAACAGTGTAGGTGCGAGAACACAGCCCTGTTTCACACCACTCAGGATAGGAAAGGGGTCTGATGAGGCACAGCTATGCTGAATTGTGTCTTTCAGTTTGTCATGGAATGAGGTGATGATACTTAGTAGCTTTGGTGGACATCCGATCTTTTCTTGTAGTCTGAAGAGACCACGTCTGCTGACGAGGTCAAAGGCTTTGGTGAGTTCTATGAAAGCAATGTAGAGGGGCATCTTTTGTTCATGGCATTTCTCCTGTAGCTGGCGAAGGGAAACATCATGTCAATGGTGGATCTCTCTGCTCGAAAGCTGCACTGTGCCTCAGGGTAGACGTGCTCAGCCAGCTTCTGGAGTCTGTTTAAAACAACTCGAGTGAAGACTTTCCCCACGATGCTGAGCAGGGAGATTCCACGGTAGTTGTTGCGGTCACCACGGTCACCCTTGTTCTTATAGTGGGTGATGATATTGGCATCTCGCATGTCCTGTGGTACTGCTCCCTCATCCCAGCACAGGCAAAGCGGTTCATGGAGTGCTGAGAGTATAGCAGGCTTGGCACTCTTGATTATTTCGGGGTAGTGACGTCCTTCCCAGGAGCTTTTCCACTGGCAAGAGAATCAATGGCATCACTGAGTTCCGATTTTGTTGGCTGTACGTCCAGCTCATCCATGACTGGCAGAGACTGGGCTGCATTGAGGGCGGTCTCAGTGACAACATTTTCCCTGGAGTACAGTTCTAGGTAGTGCTCAATCCAGTGGTCCATTTGTTTGCGTTGGTCATTGATTGTGTCCCCTGATTTAGATTTGAGGGGGGGGCGATCTTCTTGATGGTTGGCCCAAAAGCTCTCTTAATGCCATCATACATTCCTCTGATGTTTCCGGTGTCGGAGGCCAGCTGAATACGACTGCATAGGTGTTGCCAGTAGTCATTTGCAAGCGCCTGGCTGTTCTTTGTGCAGCGCTTCTGGCTATTTTAAGTGCTACAGATGATAACTCGCTGGGGGCTTTCTTGTAGTTCAACAGTGCAATGCGCTTAGCGGCTATGACAGGTTCCAGCACTTCAAAGTGAGATTGAAACCATCTGCCTTCTGCTTCTCACATTTGCCAAAGGTGGTCATTGCTGAGTCATAGATGGCGTCTCTGATGTGGACCCACTTGGTCTCTGCATCCCCTGTAGGAGTGTTTTGAAGGGCTTTCTCTCGTGAATTTAGAAACTTATGTAACAGCTGTGGATGAGAAATTCTGTTCGTTTTGATGCAGCAGGCGGCCCTTCTGCTTGGAGTGATGTAGCTTCCTTGGTTTGAGTCTAACCTTGCCGCACACCAGGGAGTGGTCGGTGTCGCAGTCCACACTGTGGAAGCTGCGTGTGATTTGAACACTGTTTATAGAGGCTCGCCTTGTGACGATGAGGTCCAGCTGGTGCCAACGCTGTGATCTTGGGTGTCTCCATGAAACCTGGTGACAGGGTTTAGTGTGAAAGAATGAGTTGGTGATGCAGAGGTTGTGATAGGTACACAATTCCAGCAGTCTCTGTCAGGAGACTGGAGGAACCCAAAGGAAATAGGTGAGATCAGGTTACATTAGATTTATGAGAATGGTTCCAGGAATGAGGGACTTTAGCTATGTGGATAAATTGAAGAAACTGGGGCTGTTAAAGAGAAGGTTGAGAGGAGATTTGATAGAGGTGTTTAAAATCATGTGAAGTCTGGACAGTATGGAAAGGGAGAAGCTGTTTCCATTGGTTCAAGGGTCAAGAACCAGAGGATCTAAATTGATTGGCAAAAGAATCAAAGGTGACATGAGGAAAAACCTTTTTTGGAAAACCTGATTTGGAACGTCTGAGATGTGGCGGAGGCAGGTTTAACCATGGCCTTCAAAGGGGAATTGGATAAGCACTTGAAGGGGAAAACATTTAATGGCTGCAGAGAAAAAGCAGGGCAGTGGGACTAGCTAAACTGCTGTTGCAGAGCGGGCATGATCTGGACAGGCTGAATGGCTGAATGGTTAAACATAGAAGAGAGTGGGCAGCCAGATTGCTGTTGTCTCACAGCAAGCCAGCCCAGACTGTTGGCGCCTATACCAAGATGGTGCAGACTGAAGCCAGGCCTTCTAGGATCAGAGCTGCTCCATCCTCCAAGGCCATCAGCAGTCTCCTCCACTGAAAGTCAGCAGTTTTCCATCGGTCATCCTGTAGCCATTGGAGTAGCACTACATAGGAGCTCTAAGACAAGAAAAGGCACACAGAAGGCAGGCACGGAGGGAATGCACAAGGGGGATTAGTTTACACTTCTATGCAACATGGCATGGTTTTGTTAATAAATTTGGTTTGGAATGTTTATTTTGTGGTGGCTTTTACATTGTAGCCAAGAGAGGACTGTGACGGTCAGTGACAAAGGGAAGGTAAGGTGTGGGACTGTTGGTGAATTGGGAATTGGGGTTAAGATTACTGGTATCTCACTTAAAGTAGTTCTTCACTTAGATTCCTGACAGAAAGGGGCTGTCTAGGTTTCCATCTCAGTTCCACCTCCTTTTTTTTCACTTCCTCCTCTTCCTTCTCCTCTTCCACTTTCTCTTCTTTCTCATGCTCCTTCGCTTCTCTCCTGATAGTTGGTGCCAAGGGCTGTCCTTCACGATAGCGAGGTTGTGCACTGTGCAGCAGACCACCACAAATCTTGAGACCTGCTCTACCGTGTACTCTGGGACTCCTCCAGAGTGGTCCAGGCAGTGGAATCGTTGTTTCAGCATGCCAAGGTCTATTCTATCATATTTCTTGTGGCAGCACAGGTCTCACTACATGCTGCTGCATACATGCGCATGGATTGCAAACTGGAGATATGAACGATGTCATCAGAGGATTGCCCTTGTTGCCCAGTAGCCACCCTTTGGTTTCTGCTGGTGGGTGAAATACAACTGGCACAGCTGACTACTGCAGCATGACGACATCATGACTGCTGTCAGGAAACTGGGCACTGACCTGCATGATGCGCTAACTATGGTCACACACCAGCTGCATCTTGATGTGGTGGAATCCCTTTTAGTTCTGGTACATGACAGAGTTGACATGCGGTGCCAACAAAGCAATGTGCATGTAATCAATGGCACCCTGCACCATGGGGAAGTTTGCAAGTCTAGCAAAGTCACGTGGCCATTCTACCTGCTTATCTCTTGCAAGACAGAATGAAATGAAGTTAGCTCTGTTTGAATAGAGAGCCTCAGTGACCTCCCTTGTGCAACAGTGCAAGATGTTGAAAACAACTCATGCTCCAGCCTGGAAGGAGCAGCAGACATAAAACTTCATCGCCACAGTTACCTTCACAGCCACTGGCAATGTGGTCCTTGTTCTGCTCTGAGATTGTAGTTGTGGCTGCAGCAGGTGGTAGATTTCAGTGACGACATCCTTACTGAAGCATGGGCATCTCACACATTGTTCCTTGCTGAGGTTCCAGTAGGAGAATTGCTCCCTGAATACTCTGGATAGATATGGCCTCCTGATTAGAGCCATTCACCCCCTCCTCCTCACTCTTCTAGCAGCTTGACCTGCTCTGCATAGCCTCTGCTCACTCTCCTAGTCTGCTGTATTCCAAGAGTAAGGCCTACTAATGCACTCATGTCTGGGAGCAACTGGTTTGTGCAGAAGCCCTGAAGTCAGCAAAAACCCCTTCAGCACCTGCCAAACCACTCCCTTTATACTTTTGAAACTTGAAACTACTATGGAAAGCACCAAATGTGTGTTGAATTGCAGCACACCAGAGCCAGAAGAAATCACGCAACAATTAGCCTTTAAGTAGTTGTTGCCTGGGTTGGAGCATTTCAGCTACGAAGAGAGACTGAAAAGGCTAGGGTTGTTTTCCATAGAGCAGAGAAGGCTGAGCGGGGACCTGATTGAGGTATACAAAATTATGAGGGACATTGATAGGGTAGATAGGAAGAAACTTTTGCCCATAGCGGAAGGGTCAGTAACCAGGAGGCATAGATTTAAGGTAAGGGGCAGGAGGTTTAGAGGGGATTTGAGGAAAATATTTTTCACCCAGAGGGAGGTTGGAATCTGGAACGCACTGCCTGAAGAGGTGGTGGAGGCAGGAACCCTCACAACATTTAAGAAGTATTTAGATGAGCTACGGGCCAAGTGCTGGAAAATGGGATTAGAATAGTTAGGTGCTTGTTGGCCAGCACAGATACAATGGGCCGAAGGGCCTGTTTCTGTGCTGTATAACTGTATGATTCTATGAGTTGATGGTCCCTTTAAATAGCATTGGTGGGGTGTTCCTTCCTGCTGCTGTCAGAGGTCAAGAGAGAGGTTTGGTGGAACATTGAGCTACAAAATGGTACCACTGGGGTCAAATCAGCATTGCACACTGATTGATATCATGATTTGCTGCATACTTCCAATGGACAGTCACTACACATTTGCTAACACCTGCACCGAGATGGCCAAGGAGCAGGGTGGGGGTGGAGTGGGGTGGGGTGGGGGTAGGAGTGGGTGGGTCACTCATCACAGACTACGTAGTCTCAGCCCTGCTCATGTAGCTACAGTGTTGCTATGGCTGCAGCAGTTAATCTTCTGGTCAATGGTGGCTCTCATGATCTTTATTTTGGGGGACCCAGCAATGGTGATCCAGTTGATGATGAAGGAGAAATGGCTGGCATTTGGATAGTTTGTGATAGTCATTACATGTCTGTTATGTGGCATGAATGCTATTGTCGGTAAAGGCCTGTTATCCAGGTTTTGCTGTAGACTGTGTTAGACTGCTTCATTATCAGAGGAATTGTGAATGTAGCTGAACACTATATAATTCTCACTGAACGACCTGACATTATGATGGAAGTAGGGCTATTGATGAAGCAGCAGAAAATGGTTGGGCTGAGTTGCCCTTTGAAAAACTCTTGCGGTAGTATATAGTCTCTGTGACATCTGTCCTTCAACAACCACAACCATCTTCCTTTGCGAAAGGTATAACTTCATCCACTGTAGAAATTTCCCTTTGACCTCCATTGACGTCAGTTTTGCTCGGTCACCTCGATGACATTCTTGGTCAAATGCTGCCTTGATTACAAGATCAATTACTTTCACCGTCCTCTGGCATTCAGCTCTTCAATCCATGTGTGGATCAAGGCTGTGTTGATGTCTGGAGCTAAATGATTTTAGCGGAACCCAAACTGAGTATTGGTGAGATTACTGTTGATGAATAAAAGGTAATTGGATAATTATCTGAAGAGAACAGATTTTGCAGGGCTACGGAGAAAAGGCAGAGGAATGGGACTAGCTAAGTTGCTCTCGCAGGGAGTTGGCACAGGCACGATGGGCTGAATGACCTCCTTCTGTGCTGTAGCCATTCTATGATTCTAAGGCCGGAATTTTTCATTGGGCAGCAGGCCCTGTCCACCGGCTGAAAAGTCGATGGCGAGCCCGCCTCCGCTGGGCCTGAGGAGACAGACCAGGATTTCTTTGCTCCCTAGGCCCTTAATTGGTCTTGGGCAGGACTTGTACCTCCTTGAGGCAAGAAGTCCCACCTAATGGAGCTGCTGGCCAATCAGCAGGCCGGCAGCTTTAAGTCCCAGCAGCGCCACCAAGTGTGGTGGCTACTGATGGGACTACACCCAGTCATTGGAATCAACATGAAGGATGGCCCTGGAAAAAAGGAAAGTTTTTGGGCCTCGCTGGGGACAATTGGTCGGGCCCCGGTGATGCAAGGGGGTTACGGTTAGGGGGGGGCGTGGGGAGTGTTGTGTATTGGGGGCGGTTGGGGTTTCAGGGATGGCCCTCTGTGGGGCACAGGGTGCCCGATCAGGAGGGCCCCACACCAGCCCGCAAGAAAGCCGCCTGGTTTCACCAGGTGGGCTTTTTGAGGTCTCAGCTGCCCGCCAGCCAAGGGTAAAATACCTATGGCAGTGGGCGGAGGCCCGTACGTGCCAGTTAATTGGCCACTTAAGGGCCTTGATTGGCCTGGGGCGGGTGGGCTGTTTCTCGCTGCTGCCACCCTGCATAAATTTGCAACGGGGATGAGAGAGGGTCAATTTTATGCCCCCTCCCCCAACCCCCCCGCACCAGTCCACTTGTTTGGGGTTGTAAAATTCCGGTCTAAGTGTCACTTGATGGCACTATTGAAGACCTTTCCATGACTTACTTTACTTAAGCTTGGGAGCAAGGTGATAGGTCCATAGGTTAGATTTAATTCTGTTTTTTTATAGATAGGCCATACCTGGGCATAGCTCTGCTGGAACAGCATGGATAGTGGACCAACCAGTCACTTCTTAAGCAAATTGGCTGGACAGGTATCTGTGATGGTGGGGATGACAAAAGGAGGCCAAGTAGGATCATCCACTCGGCACACCTGCAAACACTTCATCCTTGTCTGAGATGAGAACAGAAAGTGCTGGAAATACTCAGGAGGTCCAGCAGCATCTGTGGAGAGCGAAACAGAGTTAATATTTCAGGTTTGTCAGGATTCTGATGAAGAACGTTTGATGAAGCGACAAATGGGAAAGTTGGTATCAACACAACATTTTGAAAAACAAGCACTAAAATTACTTTATCAATCAAGTTTCTGCAAATGCTACAACTACAGCTGTCAGCTCTTTAAATTCACCTGCATCTTTCTTTACAGCACCTAGCAACCTTAGAAGCCTATTTTGTATGGGTGTGAACAGGAATTGGTGCAAATGCGGTAGAAATGATAGAAAATGTGGCATATCATCACATTAATTCCATGCAGCCACCCAAAGTGTACACAGGAAAATGGGATTGTCACCAAAGTAGGTCGAGTTCTGCTGGAATGAGGGGGAAGAGAAGCTGGGATTGTTCTCCTTAGGGCAGGGAAGGTAAGGGGAGATTTAATACAAGTGTTCAAAGTTATGACGGGTTTTGATGGAATGGATAGGGAGAGATTATTTCCTTTGGCAGGAGGGTCAATAACCGAAGGATACAGATTTAAAATCATTGGCAAAAAATCCAGCATGGATACGAAGGAACTTTTTTTTATGCAGCGAGTTGTAATGATCTGTAATACACTGCCCAAAAAGCAGTGGAAACAGATTTAATAGCAACTTTCAAAGGAAATTATACAAATACTTGAAAAGGAGAAATTTTCATTGCTGTGTGGAATGAACAGAAGTGCCGAAGAGTGGCACAAACACAATGAACCGAATGTCCTGCTTTGATGCTTTATGATAATAAAACATCAGTCTACTTTGAATCCCGGCTGCCTGATTTATGTCATTAAAATGGGCAGTTCTAATTGGAAAATCTAACTTTGTGTCCATAGTAAGGGTACCATAAGTTTAAGATCATAGCAGTAAGGCTCAACTACAGACTATAACTACAATTGGCAATAACGATACAGATGTGTATAATTAAACACTGTTGTTCGGAAGAAGCCATTTAAAACTTCATTATTATATTTCTGTTCATTTCAAATCTTATCAATTAAAATAGTTTATGCTGGGCATCAGGAACAATGCCCATTATAACCTTATGACATTGCTTTGCATCATGAAGTAATACGTAATAGAATCCTCATGTATTTCTTGGAGCCACATGAGGTCCCACATTCAGAGACAGGAACCCAGACATTTATGTTGTGGTGTTGAAACAGGAAAGAAAAATAAGACAGAAAATACAATATGAAATTTCACATCACAACATGTTATTCACCAATCCAATATGAATTTCATTAGTTTATACAAGTTGAAAATATTGGAAACTTATGATGGAAATGTGTGTTTCCTATTACTTATGTTGCAACTACATACCTGCATTTGCCCAATTATCTTTTAGACTGGACAATTGCTTGCGACAGGAATGTCATTGGAAGTTCCTGGGGAATTAAATCTGAAGACTGAGGATTTTCCTTCCTTTGATTTTGTTGCTTTTCACATATAACTCACAGTTCCCTTGGAAGAATCATCTTGTGTGAGACAAACTTAAGCTACTCCATTTTGTTGAGAACTATCCAAAAGAAATAGAGAATATTTAGAACACTAAGATAACAAACAAATAGCAGAATTAAATATGCAAACTTATATATATATATATATAATATATATATATATGTGTGTTCTAAACTGAACAACAAACTAGATGTTCACGTGGGAATGCTTTGCTTATTTTCCAGGCATCTGGGTACAATTTAGACACAGTGCAAAACAGTTTGATGGAAATCCAGTAATTTGCAATCTGGAGAACAGTTTGAAAATCTTTGACAAACACTAACAGGCTGCACTGGACTTCAACATCAGTACGTAGAATTTTGACAAGGAAACATTGACATGTATTTTCTGTGCAGCTGTCAAAGAGCTAGCAAAACAATATTCAAAAGAGTGGTAAGTTACCGAGCTAGACGTTGAAACTATCTCCATGACAAATACGAAAAATCTTATGTTTTTGCAGCTGTCTTTACATAATATAATTTTAGCTGAACTCCTTGAGGATTTTTCAAAATAACTCAGCTCTGGAGAGAGAAAGAGGCAACTCAGAGAACATAACTGTGATTATGAAAGAGATTGCTGCTTCCATAATACTTCCTATACCAATGTTTTTTTTAAATTCATTAACAGGATGTGGGCATCACTGTCAAGGCCAGCATTTATTGCCCATCCCTAATTGCCCTTGAGAAGGTGGTGGTGAGCTACCTTCTTGAACTGCTGCAGTCCATGTGAGGTAGGTACACCCACAGTGCTGTTAGTGTGGGAGTTCCAGGATTTTGACCCAGTGACAGGGAAGGAATGGCGATATAATTCCAAGTCAGGATGGTGCATGACTTGGAGAGGAACTTGAAGTTGGTGGTGTTCTCCTGCAGCTGCTGCCCTTGTCCTCTTAGGTGGTAGAGGTTGTGGCTATCGAAGGAGTCTTGGTGAGTTGCTGCAGTGCATCTTGTAGAGAATACACACTGCTGACACTGCATGTCGGTGGTGAAGAGAGTGAATGTTGAAGGTGGTGGATGGGGTGCCAATAAAGTAGGCTGCTTTGTCCGGGATGGTGTTGAGCTTCTTGAGTGTTGTTGGAGCTGCAATCATCCAGGCAAGTGGAGAGTATTCCATCACACTCTTGACTTGTGTCTTGTAAATAGCTTTGGGGAGTCAGGAGGTGAGTTATCCGCCACAGAATTCCCAGTCTCTGACCTGCTCTTGGAGCCACAGCATTTGTGTGGCTGGTCCAGTTCAGTTTCTGGTCAATGGTAATCCCCAGGATATTGATAATGGAGGTTCAGCGATGGTAATGCCATTGAATGTCAAGGGGAGATGGTTAGATTCTCTCTCATGTTTGAGATGGTCATTGCCTAGCACTTCTATGTTGCGAATGTAACTTGCCACTTATCAGCCCAAGTTTGGATATTGTCCAGGTCTTGCTGCATTTCTACATGGACCGCTTCAGTATCTGAGGAGTTGTGAATGGTGCTGAACATTGTGTAATCATCAGCAAACATCCCCACTTCTGACCTTATGACTGAAGGAAGGTCATTGATGAAGCGGCTGAAGATGGTTGGGTCTAGCCTGAGGAAGTCCTGCAGTGATGTCCTGGAGCTGAGATGATTTACCTCCAGATAAAAAAGCACAAGAAATGATCCTGATTGTCTATGATCATGACTTGCTTAAATCTGGGGGTGCTATGTTCTATAATTATGAAATGATAAAGAAGGTGCAACGATAAACACAACCCTTTTGGTAATTAACTTCTCCATAAAACATGAAAAGAATAACTGACAGAATGAAATTAAATGCAGTGATTCCAATTAAGAGCACTTAAAAAAAACACATTGAATAAATTTACTTTAAAAAATTGAGCTTCAACTAAGGATTTCCAAGCATGCAAATGTGCTTTTACCAGCAGGAACTGGAGGAGAGAGCTGGTCAATGGTAAATATGCAAAGCTCACTTTCGCCCTATCCAATTCAAATACCACAGAATGTTCCATGATTTCCTGCTGACGTAGTTCAGTTTCGCACAAAAAATGTGACAGCTTTTTGAGATAGTGATATACATTAAAGCAGTATGATGGGCCCTCGATTTTTCTGTACAGTACTAAGTTCACCCATTTGTTTTTTATTCATTCATGGGATGTGGGTGGCACTGGCTATGCCAGCATTTATTGCCCATCCCTAATTGCCCTTGCGAAGGTCGTGATGAGCTGCCTTCTTGAACTGCTGCAGTCCATGTGAGGGAGGTACACCCACAGTGCTGTTAGGAAGGGACTTCCAGGATTTTAACCCAGCGACAGTGAAGGAACGGCAATATAGTTCCAAGTCAGGATGGTGTGTGAATTGGATAGGAACTTGCAGGTGGTGATGGTCCCATGCATCTGCTGCTCTTGTCCTTCTTGGTGGTAGAGGTCGTGGGTTTGGAAGGTGCTGTCTAAAGTGCCTTGGTGTATTGCTGCAGTGCATCTTGTAGATGGTACATACAGCTGCCACTGTGCATCGGTAGTGGAGGGAGTGAATGTTGAAGGTTGTGGTTGGGGTGCCAATGAAGAGGGCTGCTTTGTCCTGGATGCTATCGAGCTTCTTGAGTGTTGTTGGAGCTGCACCCATCCAGGCAAGTGGAGAGTATTCCATCACACTCCTGACTTGTGCCTTGTAGATGGTGGACAGGCTTTGGGGAGTCAGGAGGTGAGTTACTCACAGCAGCGTTCCTAGCCTCTGACCTGCTCTTGTAGCCACGGTATTTATATGGCTATTCCAGTTCAGTTTCTGGTCAATGGTGGCCCCTAGGATGTTGATAGTGGGGGATTCAGCGATGGTAAAGCCATTGAATGTCAAGGGGAGATGGTTAGATTCTCTCTTGTTGGAGATGGTCATTGCCTGGCACTTGTGTGGCACGAATGTTACTTGCCACTTATCAGCCCAAGCCTGGATATTATCCAAGTTTTGCTGCATTTCCACACGGACTGCTTCAGTATCTGAGGAGTCGCAAATGGTGCTGAACATGATGCAATCATCAGCGAACATCCCCACTTCTGACCGTATGATTGAAGGAAGGTCATTGTTGAAGCAGCTGAAGATGGTTGGGCCTAGGACACTACCCTGAGGAACTCCTGCAGTGATGCCCTGGAGCTCAGATGATTGACCTCCAACAACCACAGCCATCTTCCTTTGCGCTAGGTATGACTTGAACCAGCAGAGAGTTTTCCCCCTGATTCCCATTGACTCGAGTTTGGCTAGGGCTCCTTGATGCTATACTCGGTCAAATGCTGCCTTGATGTCAAGGGCAGTCACTCTCACCTCACCTCTTGAGTTCAGCTCTTTTGTCCATGTTTGAACCAAGGCTGTAATGAGGTCAGGTGCTGAGTGCCCCTATCAGAACCCAAACTGGGTATCACTGAGCAGGTTATTGCTAAGCAAGTGCCACTTGATGGCACTGTTGATGACACCGTCCATCACTTTGCTGATGATTGAGAGTAGACTGATGGGGCGGTAATTAGCCGGGTTGGATTTGTCCTGCTTTTTGTGTACAGGACATACCTTGGCAATTTTCCACATTGCCGGGTAGATGCCAGTGTTGTAGCTGTACTGGAACAGCTTGGCTAGGGGTGCGGCAAGTTCTGGAGCACAGGTCTTCAATACTATTGCCGGAATATTGTCAGGGCCTATAGCCTTTGCAGTATCCAGTGCCTTCAGTCATTTCTTGATATCACGCGGAGTGAATCGAATTGGCTGATGTCTGGCATCTGTAATGCTGGGGACATCAGGAGGAGGCCGAGATGAATCATCAACTTGGCACTTCTGGCTGAAGATTGTTGCAAATGCTTCAGCCTTATCTTTCGCACTGATGTGCTGGGCTCTCCCATCATTGAGGATGGGGATATTTGTGGAGCCACCTCCTCCAGTTAGTTGTTTTATCATCCACCACCATTCACGGCTGGATGTGGCAGGACTGCAGAGCTTAGATCTGATCCATTGGTTATGGGATTGCTTAGCTCTGTCTATTGCATACTGCTTATGCAGTTTGGCAAGCAAGTAGTCCTGGGTTGTAGCTTCACCAGGTTGATACCTCATTTTGAGGTATGCCTGGTGGTGCTCCTGGCACTCTTCAGTGAACGAGGGTTGGTCTCCTGGCTTGATGGTAATGGTAGAGTGGGGGATATGCCGGGCCATGAGGTTACAAATTGTGGTTGAGTTCAATTCTGCTGCTGCTGATGGCCCACAGCACCTCATGGATGCCCAGTTTTGCATTGCTAGATCTGATCGAAATCTATCCCATTTAGCACGGTGATAGTGCCACGCAACACGATAGACGGTATCCTCAATGTGAAGGCCGGACTTCGTCTCCACAAGGACTGAGCGGTGGTCACTCCTACCAATACAGTCATGGACAGAAGCATCTGTGGCAGGCAGGTTGGTGAGGACGAGGTGAAGTATGTTTTTCCCCGTGTGTTGGTTCCCCCACCACCTGCCACAGACCCAGTCTAGCAGCTTTGTTCTTTAGTGCTCGGCCAGCTCAGTCAATAGTGTTGCTACCGAGCCACTCTTGGTGATGGACATTGAAATCCCCCATCCAGAGTACATTTTGTGCCCTTGCCACCCTCAGTGCTTCCTCCAAGTGGTGTTCAACATGGAAGAGAACTGACTCATCAGCTGAGGGAGGGCGGTAGATGGTAATCAGTAGGAGGTTACCTTGCCCATGTTTGACCTGATGCCATGAGACTTCATGGGGTCCGGAGTCGATGTTGAGGATTCCCAGGGCAACTCCCTCTCTACTGTCGACCACTGTGCTGCCACCTCTGCTGGGTCTGTCCTGCCGGTGAGACAATACATACCCGGGGATGGTGATGGCAGTGTCTGGGACATTGTCTGTTAGGTTTGATTCCATGAGTATGACTGTGTCAAGCTGTTGCTTGACTAGTCTGTGGGACAGCTCTCCCAACTTTGGCACAAGCCCCCAGATGTTAGTAAGGAGGACTTTGCAGGGTCGACAGGGCTGGGTTTGCTGTTGTCATTTCTGGTGCCTAGGTCGATGCCGGGTGGTCTGTTCGGTTTCATTCCTTTTTATTGACTTCGTAGCGGTTAGGTACAATTGAGTGGCTTGCTAGGCCATTTCAGAGGGCATGTAAGAGTTAATCACATTGCTGTGGGTCTGGGGTCACATGCAGGCCAGACCAGGTACGGACAGCAGATTTCCTTCCCTAAAGGACATTTAAAATGGACATCTCTTTCCAACACAGTTCTTGCCTATTGGAATCCAGTATGTGGAGATTGCGATTGAAGCACCTTCATGAGGGAAGTTGTAAGCAAAGGAACAAAGATAATTAAAGAAGATATGTCAGGGATCTCACATGGTCTTCGAGTGTAGTGTCTGCGCCTAGTATTTTGTCACCAACTGTGTATCAAGACTTAGCCACAAGCACGCACTCCGCAGTGATCAAGGGGAATTGTCTCCACAGGCTCCATGCTCCAGTTCAGCAGAGAAGTAGTTAAAGAGCTTTTTTCTGCTGCAAGGAGATCTCAACAATCATTAACTACAGAAATGGCACTGCCAGTGCTGAAGGTCACTTCCTCTTTCAAGATCTCTGTGTGCAGCTTCTTCCAGGCTTTCATAGGGATCTGCAATATCTACCAGCCTAAAGCCTGCAAATGTATCAAATACATGACCAATGCAATCCTGAATAGGCTTGCCACCTTTCCCACTGAACAGCAACAGAAGCATGACATTATCTCCTAATTTCACCACAGTGCTGGAAATCCAAACTACAGGGGGTCATTGATGGCATCCATCTGGTACTCAAAGAGCAAAGAGATGATCTTGCTTTAACCCCATAATGTGATCTTTCTCATCTGGGGCTATCTCCAGAGGCTCACTATCAGCATTTATTAAGGCTGTGCAGCAGTACTTGCAATAATTACAACAACAACTTTCATGTATGTAACACCTATAATGTAGGAAACTCTCCCACAGGAGAGCAATCAGCCAAATATTGACACCACAGAGGTTGATATTAGGACAAATGATTAAAAACTTAGTTAAGGAGGTAGGTTTTAAGAAAGGTCTCAAAGCAAGTTAGCGGTGGAGAGTGTGAGAGGTTTATGAAAGGAATAACAGAGCTTAGGGCCTAACTATCTGAATGCATGGCTGTCAGTGGTGGGGTGAAGAGCGTGGGGGAATGCACAAGCAGCAGTGTTGGAGGAATGCAGGTTTCTTGGAGGGTGAGAATTTTTTAATTCAAGGTGTTGGTGGACTGGGTGGGATGTAGGTCAGTGAGCACAGAGTAAGAGTGAACAGGACTTGCTGTGGGTTGAGGTATGGCCAGCAGAGTTTTGGATGAGCTTAAGTTTATGAAGGGTGGAAGATGGGATGCTGGCCAAGAAAGCATTGGAATAGCCGAGTCTGAATGTAGTTGAAGCAGCAACACAGATGAGCGAAAGAGGCAGTTTTTTTTTGTCATGGAGAGGTTATGGAATCAGAAGCTTGTTTCAGGGTCAAACAGTTTGCAGGGATTGCAAACAGTTTGGTTCAGACTGACACAGTGGTCAGGCAGGGGAATGGAATCCAGGGCAGGGAATTGAGCTTGTAGCGGGATATAGGTCAATAGCCTCAGTCTTCCCAATTTTAATTGGAGGAAATGACAGTTGATCCGGAACTGGAAGTTAGATAAGTAGTCTAACAACACAGGGGCAGGGGAGGGATTGCTAGAGATGATGGTGATGTAGAGCTGGGAGTCATCAGTCAGCATGTGGAACCTGATGTCATATCTTCAAATGATGTCGCTGATGGAGGCATGTAGATGAGAAATGGGAGGCAGTAAATGATAAATTCTTGGTGAACTCCAGAATAGTGCTGGTGTGAGAAGAGAGGCCATTTCAGGAGAATCACTGGCTATGGATAAGTAAGAGTGGAACAAGGTGAGAGCAGTCCCTCTCAGCTGGTTAATGGAGGAAACTCATTGGAGGATGATGGAGTCATCAATCATGAAAAAGGTTGGCGAGAGGTCAGGAAAGTAGTCACAGGAGATGCCATTTGTGACTTTGATTTCAGTCATTTCAGTCCTCTGGCAGGAAAGCTGATTGCAGAGATTCAAACATGGAGTTGAGGGAAAGATGGGCACAGATTTGGGAGGTGTCAACATGTGCAATGGCTTTGGAGGGGAAAGGGAGTAGGAGATGGACAGTACTTTGCAAGGACATTGGAACCAAGGTTGGGATTTTATGGGGGTTGGGAGGATTTTGATGATGGAAGATTTGAAAAGGAGAGGGACAGTACCTGAGGACAGGAACCATTTACAAGATAGCTGGCATGGGAGCCAGGTGGGGGAGTTGGGTGGTCAGCGATTTAGTGGGAATAGCGTAAGGAGAACAGGAAGCAGGTCTCATGGACAAAACATGCTTAGAAATAGGAGAGAAACTGTAGAAGGATGCAGGTTCAGGGTTAGGGAGAAAAACTTGGCAGAAGCATGTCTCGGTGGACAAGGAGAGGGAGAAATGCAGCAGAGGCAGCTGAGCAGATGGCCTTAATCTTAATAACACAGAAATCCATGAGCTCCTTGCACTTGTTTTTGGAGGTGAGGGTGGAGGGGGCCGGGGAGAGGAGTTTAAGGAGAAGGTTAGTAGGGGAGGAAAGAAGATGTGGGTTATCTTTGGATTCTAGGATGATCCTGGAGTAGGAAACAGTTTTGGCAGATCATGTTTAATCTGGTGCAGCCGTATCTGGCAATGAATGCCTTGTGCATTCAATTTCATTGCTTGGGCTTAAAGGAGCAAAGTGTTGGCTTTACCTGGGAACTGCCATGGTAGGAGAGAGTAAAAGTTTTAATATGAACATCATAGGTGAAAGCGAGGGAGTGATTGTGCAGATTGACAGCTGCCAAAGTATTGTGGTGAATAGAGGGTCAAAATCTACACAGTTGGGAGTTTGAATGTTCTGCTGTAAGTGACTTGAGGGAGCATTTATTCAAAGGTAGATGCAGAAGAAAGTGGGTTCGGAAGGGGGATCTGAATGTTGAATGATTCAAGGAAGTGATCTGAGATAGCTTTGTCTGTGATTAAGATAATGTGAATAGAGATGCATATGAGATGGCAAGGTTGAGTGAGTCACCATGAATATGGACAGGAGAGTTTGTATGGAATAAGAGGTTCAGGGAGGATTTGAGTTCAGCGAACTCAGAAGAGAGGGGGCAAGGTGAGTTGAGGTGAAGATTGAAATCACAGAGAATGAAAAATTGCTCAGTGTAAAGATTGAGGGAGGAAAAGAATGAGGATATCACAGTGAGAAATGTTTGGTGGGGCTTGGGTCAGTTGTAGAGAAGGGAAGATGAAAGGGGTAGAACACCGTGAAGTACACAAAGGAGGAGAAAGTGTCAATGGACTGTAGGGACAGCCCAAGCTGAGATTTCATGATAAGGACCAACTGGCACCATGCCTGTTTAGCTTACGCCTTCAGTAAAAGGAAAAAGTGATGTCATCCGTAAGCCAAGTTTTCACCAATGCAATTAGTGAGAATAGCACAGGGTACCATGAGGTGCTCAAGGATACAAGAACACCTGAAATAGGAGCAGGAGGAGACCAAATGGCCATTCAAGCCTGCTCTACCTTTCAAAATGATTATAGCTAATCTTAGGAATCAACTCCACTTTCCCGCCCACTCGCCATACCCCTTGATTCCCTGAGAGACCAAAAGTCTATCTATCCCAGCCTTAAATGTATTTAACGATGGAGCATCCACAACCCTCTGGGATAGAGAATTCCAAAGATTCACAACCCTTTGAGTGAAGTAATTTCTCTTCATCTCAGTCCTAAATGATTGGCCCCTTAACCTGAGACTGTGCCCCCATATTTTAGATTCCCCAACCGGCGGAAGTAATCTCTCAGTGTCTACCCTATCCAGCCTCTTTAGAATCTTGTATGTTTCAATGAGATCGCTTCTCATCTTCTAAACTCCAGAGAATCTAGGCCCAATTTACTCAGCCTATCATCATATGGCAACCCCCTCATCCCAGGGACCAATCCAGTGAACCTTTGCTGTACCGTCTCCAATGCAAGTATATCCTTTTTTAAATGTGGAGACCAAAACTGCACACAGTGCTCCCGATGTTCTTTCTTCTTTTCTTTCTTTCTCTCTTTGGCCTCCTTGTCTCGAGAGACAATGGGTAAGTGCCTGGAGGTGGTCAGTGGTTTGTGAAGCAGCGCCTGGAGTGTCTATAAAGGCCAATCCTAGAGTGGCAGACTCTTCCACAGGTGCTGCAGATAAAATTGTTTGTCGGGGCTGTTACACAGTTGGCTTGCTCCTTGCGCTTCTGACTTTTTTCCCGCCAACTGCTAAGTCTCTTCGATTCGCCACACTTTAGCCCCGCCTTTATGGCTGCCCGCCAGCTCTGGAGATTGCTGGCAACTGACTCCCACGACTTGTGATCAATGTCACAGGACTTCATGTCGCGTTTGGAGACGTCTTTAAAGCGGAGACAAGGACGGCCAGTGGGTCTGATACCAGTGACGAGCTCGCTGTACAATGTGTCCTTGGGGATCCTGCCATCTTCCATGCGGCTCACATGGCCAAGCCATCTCAGACGCCGCTGGCTTAGTAGGGTGTACATGCTGGGGATGTTGGCCGCCTCGAGGACTTCTGTGTTGGAGATACGGTCCTGCCACCTGATGCCAAGGATTCTCCGGAGGCAGCGAAGATGGAATGAATTGAGACGTCGCTCTTGGCTGGCATACGTTGTCCAGGCCTCGCTGCCGTACAGCAAGGCACTGAGGACACAGGCTTGATACACTTGGACTTTTGTGTTCCGTGTCAGTACGCCATTTTCCCACACTCTCTTGGCCAGTCTGGACATAGCAGTGGAAGCTTTTCCCATGCGCTTGTTGATTTCTGCATCGAGAGACAGGTTACTGGTGATAGTTGAACCTAGGTAGGTGAACTCTTGAACCACTTCCAGAGTGTGGTCGCCGATATTTATGGATGGGGCATTTCTGAAGTCCTGTCCCATGATGTTCGCTTTCTTGAGGCTGATGGTTAGGCCAAATTTTGTGCAGGCAGCCGCAAAACTGTCGATGAGACTCTGCAGACATTCTTCAGTGTGAGATGTTAATGCAGCATCGTCAGCAAAGAGGAGTTCCCTGATGAGGACTTTCCGTACTTTGGTCTTTGCTCATAGACGGGCAAGGTTGAACAACCTGCCACCTGATCTTGTGTGGAGGAATTTTCCTTCTTCTGAAGACTTGAACGCATGTGAGAGCAGCAGGGAGAAGAAGATCCCATACAGTGTCGGTGCGAGAACACAGCCCTGTTTCACGCCACTCAGAGATAGGAAAGGGTGCCGCTATGCTGAATTGTGCCTTTCATATTATAATGGAATGAGGTGATGATACTGAGTAGCTTTGGTGGGCATCCAATCTTTTCTAGTAGTCTGAAGAGACCACATCTGCTGACCAGGTCAAAGGCTTTGGTGAGATCAATGAAAGCAACGTAGAGGGGCATCTGTTGTTTACGGCATTTCTCCTGTAGCTGTCGAAGGGAGAACAGCATGTCAATGGTGGATCTCTCTGCTCGAAAGCCGCACTGTGCCTCAGGGTAGACACGCTCAGCCAGCTTCTGGAGCCTGTTTAAAGCGACTCGAGCGAAGACTTTCCCCACTATGCTGAGCAGGGAGATTCCACGGTAGTTGTTGCAGTCACCGCAGTCACCCTTGTTCTTATAGAGGGTGATGATATTGGCATCGTGCATGGCCTGACCCGATGTGGTCTCACCAAAACTCTGTACAATTGTAGCAATATTTCCTTATGCCTGTACTTCAATCTCCTTGCAATAAAGGGCACCATGCTATTTACTTTCCTAACTGATTACTTTATCTGCATGTTAACTTTCTGTGATCCTTGAACAAGCACACCCAAGTCTCTTTGAACATTGACACTTACAAATTTCACAACTTTTAAAACATATACTGATTTTCTATTCTTAGAGCCAAAGTGAATAACTTCACACTCCGCTACATTATACTCCATCTGCCATCTTGTTGCCTATTCACGTAACCTGTGTCTTTGCAGCCTTTCTGTGTCCTCCCCACAGCTTACCTTTCCACCTACCTTTGTATCATCAGCAAACTTAGATACATTATTCTCTGTCTCTTCATCTCAGTCATTAATATAGATTGTAAACAGTTGAGGTCCCAGCACTGATCCTTGCGGCATTCCACTATTTACTGCTTTCCAACTTGAAAATGCCCCATTTATGCCCAATTCTTGCATCCCGTCTGTTAACCAATCATCTATTCATGCTAATATATTACCCCAACTCCATGAGCTCTTATCTTGCCTATTAACCTTTTGTGTGGCACCTTATGGTATGCCTTTTGGAAATTCAGGTATACTACATCTACTGGTTGCCCTTTATCTAGCCTACTAGTTACATCCTCAAAAAAACTCTAAAACTTTGTCAAACAGATTTCCCTTTAGTAAAACCATGTTGACTTGTTCTAATCATACTGTGCTTTTCTAAGTGTATTGTTAAGACTTCCTTAATAACAGATTCCAGCATTTTCCCAATGACTGATGTTAGGTTAACTGTCCCGTAGTTCCCTGTTTTCTCTCTCCCTCCTTTCTTGAAAAGCGGTGTCACATTTGCCAACTTCCAATCTGATGGGACTGTTCCCGAATCTAAGGAATTCTGGAAAATCATAGCTAACACATCCACTATCTCTGCAGCTATCTCTTTTAGAACCCTAGGGTGTAGGCCATCAGGTCCTGGAGATTTGTCAGATTTTAGACCCTTAAGTTTCTCCAATACTTTTTCTCTGCTTATATGAATTTCCTTAGTTTAGCTTTATCCCTAGTGGGTTCCACAATCTATCGCTCCAAGAAACTGTCCTGAAAACATTCTACAAACTCATCTTCTAGACCACTCCTGCCAATTTCATTGTCCCAGTCTAAATGAAGGTTAAAGTTCCCACAATTATTACATTGCTTTTTTTCCAAGCTCCAATAATTTCTTGTTTAATGCTCTGTCCAATGGTATAACTACTGTTAGGGGGACTATAAACTACTCCCACTAGTGTTTTCTGATTCTTGCTATTCCTTATTTCCACCCATACTGATTCCACTTCATGATCTTCTGAGGCCAGCTTCTGTCTCACTAATGACCTTATGTCATCCTTTACCACCAGTGCTACCCCTCCTCCTTTGCTATTCTGTCTGTCTTGCTGAAATATTGTGTACCTTGGAATATTTATTTCCCAACCTTGATCACCATGTAACCATGTCTCTGTAAAGGCAATTAGATCTAAATCATTTACTCTATCTGTGCCGTGAGTTCATTTATCTTATTTCAGATGTTTCACACATTTAGATAAAGAACCTTTAATTTCACTTTTTTGCTTTAATTACCTTATTCACTGATGTACAATTTTTGTTAAACTCTCTGTCCCTTCCTGTCCCATTCTGCTTGTCTTTACCCACAATGCTATACTGTTCTGATGCCTTGGCCTTTCTCTTTGGATTTCTAAATCTCACCTCTCCTGAACCCTCCCCCCATTCTGTTAGTTCACAACCTCCAGTCTTATCTGCTGGCTTACTCTTGAGTTTGTATGCACTGTCCCTTCCTGTCACACCCTGATTATCATTATCCATATTGCTATCTTGCTCTCTTGCCTTTTCCCTCTCTTTAAATCATCACATCTTCCCTCACTTGATCCCTTGGCCCCCACTATTTAGTTTAAAGCCTTCCCTACTGCCCTAGTTATACAACTCGCAGGAACACTGGTCCCAGCATGGTTCAAGTGTAGACCGTCCCAACTGTACAGCTCCCACTTTCCCCAGTCCTGGTGCCAGTGCCCCATGAATCGAAACCCATTTCGCCTACACCAATCTTTGAGCCACACATTTAACTGTCTAATCTTATTTACCCTACACCTATTTTCTCTTGGCTCAGGCAACAACCCAGAGATTATTACCTTTGAGGGTCTGCTTTTTAATTTAGCCCCTAGCAGCTCATATTCCCTCTGCAGAACCTCTTTTCTAGTCCTATCTATGTCATTGGTACCCACGTGGACCACGACAACTGGATCCTCTCCCTTCCACTGGAAGTTCCTCTCCAGCCCCGAGCAGATGTCCCAAACCCTGGTACCAGGCAGGCAACAAAGCCTTCCGGGCTCTCGCTCTTGGCTGTAGAGAACAGTGTCTATCCCCCTGACTATATTGTCCCCTACTACCACTACCTTCCTATTTACTCCCCCCTCTTGAATGGCTTCCTGTACAATGGTGCCATGGTCAGTTTGCTCATGCACCCTGCAGCCCTCGCTCTCACCCATACAAGCTGAAAGAACCTTGAAAACCTGTTGGACAATTGCAAGGGCTGAGGCTCCTCCACTTCTGCCTTCTTGATCCCTTTACCTGACTCACTCGCAGTCACATCCTCCTGTCCCTGACCACTGACCAAATCAGATGACCCTATCCTATAGAGTGTTACTGCCTTCTGGACCAAAGTGTCCATGTAACTTTTCCCCTTCCTAATGCATGCAGTGTCTGTAGCTTAGCCTCCAGCTCACTGACTCTGAACTGAAGCTCCTCGAGTCGCAGACACTTACTGCAGATGTGGTTGCCTTGGATCATACTTGTGTCCACCAGTTCCCACATACTGTAGCTGCAACACATCACCCTCCTTCCATCTCTATTGTGTTTTAATTAACCAGTTATTTAATTACTTAAGTAATAGGAAATATTCACCAGCCAATCCATTAAGCTTTACTACTATTAGTAAATAAAACCTTACAATTACTAAAAATACCCGAGGTTTGAAAGATAAACGAGAAAAAACTCACCAACCAATCAACAACCTGTTTTTCTGCGACGCCACAATTTTTTTTCTCAGAACAGTGTCAGTCCACTCGGGTGGCTTGGAGTGGACTGACTAGGATAGTTCCTTTACACTGCTATCTGGTCTCACTCCCTCTCTCTCTCTCTGCTTCCTGCCACCACCGCTCTTTTACACTGCTCACTGGTCCTGCTCGCTGTCTCTCTCTCTCTCTCTCTCTGTGCTTTCCGTCACCGCTCTTTTACACTGCTCACTGGTCCTGCTTGCTCTCTCTCTCTGCTTCTCTCCATCACTGCTCCTTTAAACTGATGAAATTTGAAGTCAATTAATATATCTGAAATAAAAAGAAAGGTAAACTAACAGTGACAGCAAACCATTGTCAGTTGTTGTAAAAACCCATCGGGCTCATTAATGTCCTGTAGGGAAGGAAACCTGCTGTCCTTACCTGGTCTGGCCTACACGTGACTCCAGACCCACAGCAATGTGGTTGACTCTTAAATGCTCTCTGAAATGGCTTATTAGGTATGAGCAATAAATGCTGGCCTCGCCAGTGACGCACACATCCCACAAAAAAGCATATTAAAAAAAACTCCTTTACACTGCTCGCTGGTCCGATCCTCTCTCTGTCTGCTTGCTGCTGCCACTCTTTTAAACTGCTAGCTGGTCCCTGCCTCTCCTGAATTTTGGGACAGTCTCTGCTCTCAGCTCTTTGTTGAGATTTGGGCTGGAGGTAAGCAGTGGAAGCCATGGCTGTGCTTTGTTCTCGCTGTTTAGATTGGCTCCTGACTCCACACTCGGTGTGTCTGCAGCCTGCAAGCCCTGGGTTGTCTTGTTCTGGCAGATTTGTTCTTCCGGACCTACTATATATTAGATGCTGGCTCCAAGAGACAACTTGAATTAAAAGATACAAAAGCAAAATACTGCGGATGCTGGAAATTGGAAATAAAAACAGAAAATGCTGGAAATATTCAGCAGGTCTGGCAGCATCTGTGGAGAGAGAAACAGAGTTAATGTTTTAGGTTGATGGCCCAACTCGAACAAGTTAGAAATGTAATCGGTTTTAAGCAAATGAAAGGGGGGAGGATGGGAAAAAGAACAAAAGGGAATGTCTGTGATAGGGTGGAAGAAAGGAGAGATTAAAAGACATTTCTTGTTTTTATTTGAGATTAAAAGACAAAAGGGTTGGTGGTGCAAGGTCAAAGGAAGTGGTAATGGGACAAGTAAAGAAACAAAAGATGGGCCGAGAGGATGTGTCAATGATGAACTGCTGCCACGCGAATGCAAAAACCAAGAGAAAAATTAGTTGAAACCAAAACCTGCAAAGAAAAGAACACAAAATTAGGGCAGAGGTTAAGGTCACCCTATCACGGTTCTGGGAAAAAGGGGAAGAGGTGTGAGCATGTATGGCACTGATATGGAAGGTTGCATCGTCAGAACAGATGCAATGGAGACTGAGAAACTGGGAGAATGGGATGGAATCCTTACAGGAAATGAGATTTGAGGAAGTCTAGTCAAGGTAGGTGTGGGAGTCAGTGGACATACTTTGTTGACAGCCTATTCTCAGAAGTGGAGATGGAGAAGTCGAGGAAGGGAAGGGAAGTAAAGATTCGGAGATGGACCTTTTGAAAGTGAGAGAAAGGTGAAAATTGGAAGCAATGTTGATGACATTTTCCAGTTCAGGGTAAGAGCAGGAAACTGCACCAGCACAGTCATCAATGTACTGGAAAAAGAGGTGGGGGAGGGGGCCTGAGTAGCAATGGAACAAAGAATGTTCCTCATATCCCACAAAATGGCAGGCATATCTAGGACCCATTCGGGTACATATAACAACACCTTTTCTTTGGAGGAAATGAGTGGAGTTAAAGGAGAAGTAGTTCAAGTGGGAACAAGTTCAGGCAGATGGAAGATGGGGTGGTGAATGAGGACTGGTTGGGCCTCCTTTTAAGGAACAAGTGGAGAGCTCGCAGACTGTCCTAATGGAGTGTGGAGGTATAGAGGGATTAGATGTCCATGGTGAAGATGAGATGGATAGAGCCATAAAACTGGAAACTTTTAAAATGACGGAGGGCATCAGAAGAGTCACAAATGTAGATGGGAAGAGACTGGACAAGGGAAGAAAACATAGAGACAAGATAGAAAGAAATCAGCTCAGTGGGGCAGGTACAGGCTGAAATGATAGGTCTACAAGGTCAGTCCTGCTCGTGGATCTCAGGAATGAGGTAGAAATGATCTGTTCAGGATTGGGGGACTATGAAGCTGGAGGCTGTGGAGGGAAGATCTCCAGAGGAGATGAGGTCACTGACAGATCTGGAAATGATGGATTGATGTTTGGTGGTGGGGTCATGGTCCAAGGGAGGTAAGAGGAAGTGTTGGAGAGTTGGCGCTCAGCCTCTGCAAGGTAGAGGTTGGTTTGCAAGACAACAGAACATCCTTCTCAGTGGGTTTAATCGCAATGTTGGGGTTAGACCTAAGAGAACAGAGTGCTGCAATTCAGAGGGAGACAGGTTAGAGTAAAGGGAACAGAGAAATTGAGATGGTTAATGTCACCTGGTAGTTCTCAATGAAGAAAACTACAGAAGGTAAGAGGCCAGAGGGAGGGGTCCAGGTGGAGGGAGAATACTGGAAATGCATAAAAGGGTCCATTGTGTGGGGGAAAGACATTTGACCAAAGAAGTGGATGCAAAGGCGAAGCTGATGGAAGAAGAGCTCAGCGTTGTGTCGAGCTCGAAATTTATTAAGGTGGTGGGTATAAGTGGATGAAGCTTTTGAAAGAATGGATCGTTCAGAGTCAGAGGGGAAGGTCAGAGGGTATTGTGAATACACGGCAAGGGTGCGATTAGAAGGAATAGGGTCAGAGGAAAGTGAAGAGGAAAAACTATCCCGAGGGGTGTTTGTTCCATGAGTTGTGATCCTTCACACCTGAAAGGAAGAAAAAAGTTTTTTGTTTAGGTGTTGGATGGGATGAATGATGAAATTAAACTGCAGACCAGGACAGCTTTGAGAAAGAATGAGTCAGTGCTGCTGAAGACAGAAGTCGGACATGTGCGTATGGTGGAGCATGGCATTGAAAGTAGATCTCAGGATGTGACAAGAACAGCAGTTTGAGGAATTTGGAATGTCTAGGTGATATCTGTAATCATGGTGTATCCGAAACATGAAGGGTGGAATTTCATTTTGAACCCACATGGAATAAATCGGAGGCAGTGACAGTTGTCGAGGAAGGAGATGTGGCTGTGAAAGTGAGTTTTGGTGGATAACTGATCAAACATGAGACGGGAGATAGAAAGAAATGAAGGTGAACAAGACAAAAGAGACAAACGGAAATCACATCGGAGAGAAGAACAGAAGAGCAGGTGGGCATTCCTGGAAGAGAAGTGGCGGTGAATAAATATTAATACAACAGTAAAATACCGTGAATGCTGGAAATCTGAAATAAAAATGAAAAATGCTGGAAATACTCAGCAGGTCAGGCAGCATCTGTGGAGAGAGAAACAGAGTTAACATTTCAGGTCGATGACCTTTCATCAGAACTATTCCATCCGTGACAACCTGGTCTTCAAACAGGCCGAACACCCTCACCTTCCTATAAGACCTTTCCATTCAAGCGCAGGAGGTGTAATACCCGCCCTTTTACCTCCTCTCTCCTCACTATCCAAGGCCCCAAACACTCCTTCCAGGTGAAGCAGTGATTTATGTGTATTACTTTCAATTTAGTATAGTGTATTTGCTGCTCACAATGAGGTCTGCTCTATACTGGGGAGACCAAATGCAGATTGAGTGACTGCTTTGCAGAACACTTCTCTTCAGTCTGTAAACGTGACCCTGGGCTTCCAGTAGCCTGTCAATTTAATTGTCCACGTTGCTCTTACGCTGACTTCTTTGCCCTCGGTCTGCTGCACTGTTCCAATGAAGTTCAACATAAGCTCGATGAACAGCACCTCATTTTTTGTTTTGGCACTTTACAACCTCCTGGACTCAAAATTGAGTTCAACAATTTCAGGCCCTAACCACTGTTCCAATTTTGTTTTCTTTGCAGGTTTTGGTTTTAACTCGTTTTTCTCTTGTTTTTGCTTTTGAACAGCAGTTCGTGGGATTCTGTCATTCACACCTCTTCTAGATACACTTTTTGTCCCTTTATTTGTCCCACTACCACTCCCTTTGGCCTTGCACCACCAGCCATTTTGTCATTTAATCTCTCCTGCCTTCCAACTATCACAGACCTTCCCTTTGTTCTTTTATCCACTGTACCTGCTTTCACTTGCTTAAAACTTATTACATTTCTAACTTTTCCCAGTCATGATGAAAGATCATTGACCTGAAATGTTAATTCTGTTTCTCTCTCCACAGATGCTGCCAGACCTGCTGAGTATTTCCAGCATTTTCCGATTGAATGAAAAGATACTGTGGGTGGTGTTTTTGTGTTGCATGTATGTCTGCATGTCGGTGAGTGAGATGGAACAAGTTATAAAAAGAGTAGAATCGTAGTGCCCCTGAATTAGGGGAAGACCTCTGGCTTCACCTTCCTCTACTCCTCTGGTGCCCTTGCTGGTGAGAATGTCGAGGCTGTCTTCTCAAAGGGAGTGAAGGACTTGTAATTTCTGCAGCCTCCTTTTATTATGTGCCAATTCATCCTGATGTTCGATGCTTTGTGGCATCTGTACTTGTAACAGATGTTTGCTATAGGAAACTGCTGGAGAGCATTATCTTGGCACCTTTTTTTAAGATGTGTCATCTTCTTCCACATTTGTAGCCAAGTCATCTTGATATTCCAGATATCAGTGAATATTTCAGCTAGTCTTTCAGTTGCCTCTTCTCTGAGGCGATCCCTTTCAGTGCTAACCAAGGTAAGACTCATTACCCTCCCTGGAAATATCAGGACCTTAAGGATACCAAGTGTAACTGAGTTTTCAATAGCCATTCATTAATGGGAAATTGTGTAATTTTTTTTCACTCCATTCCTCTCAGTTCATATGAAACAGAAATTTAATTTGTAGCATTTATTGCTTTGAATTTTGTATATTTTTACAAGCTGCAGAGGTACTGTAAATACAGTTCCCAAAAATATTCACTTTGCCATTACATCCCATTAGGCTGCTGCAACAGTTCTTTAAATGTCTTTAAATGTGCACGAGCCCCCAGTTTTGTGCTACAAGTCAGTAGGATGTCCTGTGCACATAGTTCCCATTACTGACAGGCCAAAGATTGAATACTACCCTCAAGGTGATAGCAATGAGATGAAAATCAAGAGTTTTTAAAGTGCATTTAAGATATTTGAGGATCTTCAAGATGCTTGAAATGGAGTTAAAGCTCACAGATATGTTTAAGTGTTCAGTCTATCTCAGTTTCCTCAATGGGATAAATGCACTGCATTGAGTGGCATTGAACCATAGAAAGTTCCAAATTCAATCCGGATCTGTATTGGCTGATCTAACTTTGGCAACAGTAAGGTTTAAAGGTTCCCTAGTTTAAAGAAGTGAAAAATGAGCCAGGGTTCTTGCCTCTAATTATCACCTAGTAACAGCTATTGAAAGTGCATGTGTATGGAGGTTGGATGAGGACAGAATGGGTAGGACTATGATGCATCCTTACACAGCCTGTCAATATGGACTAAAAACAAGAAATGCTAGAAATACTCAGCAGGTCTGGCAGCATTTGTGGAGAGAGAAGCAGAGTTAACATTTCAGGTCAGTGACCCTTCTTCAGAACTAGTAAATATTAGAAATGTAAAAGGTTATCAGCAAGTAAAGCGGGGGTGGGGCAAGAGATAACAAAGGTGAAGGTGTGAAGAGGACAAGGTCACAGAATAGCTGACCAGAAGGTTGTGGAGCAAAGGCAAACAATATGTTAATAGTGTGTTGAAAGACAAAGCATTAGTACAGATAGGGTGTTAACGAACTGAAAATTGAACAGCCGCAAGTACAAACATGAAAAAATGCCAATATGAACAATGTGAAGAAGGGTTTCTTGGTGCTAACGTTCCCCAACTTGACTCATCACCATAGGAGAGGCGGTATAAAGCAGAAAACCAGAGGGAAAATTGAAGGAAGAGGAAAAATGCAATGGAGATACAGAGCAATTCTTTCAGCAACTGTAAAGATAAAAACAATACGTTTTGGTTGTGGTTCTTCATCAGAAATGAATCCGTTGATCTATTTTCTGTCTATTTCCTGCATTTTTGTTTGCATTGCAGGTTTTCAGCATTAGGATTCCGATCAAAAAGAATCTCCACCCAGATATCACATATTCCAGATGTAACTGTGTCCTATCACCAAAACCTCACCTGAGTGAATAAATATTTGAAAAATGAAAAGAATAAAGGGGTATGGGGTAAGGTCAGGGGAATGCACCAGCACAGTGGTGTAAAATGCCATGATTGGAAACCACAATATTTTTTGAAATGACTTCAGGAGGAATCGGCGGGTCACCAACTGCCCTTTTTTGTATCGGCAAATAAATAAAATGTCTCACATCCTGACGGCCAGCCCCTTTAAGCAACAGCAGCAGCAGCGCGGAAGTTGTTTGAAGTTTGGCTGGAACCTTTTTAGCAACTCCTGACGTCAGTGGGCCGGATCAGATGTTCTTCAGTCTGTGTGTCTGAGTGTGGGATGTGAACGGCTTTAACGCTGCTGAGTGTGGGAAGGAGTGCAGCGCAGGGACGGGACAGGCGGTAATGTTGGGCGTTGTGAGCGATCCTTTGGGAAAGGTAAGGCTGGGGCTGAGTGTCCAGGCGCTGTCTCCCGGGCGATTGCTGGCTGCTCTCGGCTGTTTAGTAATAATTGGAAAAGTTCAGCTGGGCAACTCGAGCGACACTGACAACACATGGACTCTCCGCGTTAGTGTTTGATTGGGAGTTGGGATTGTTTGAGTAAGCGGGCGGCAGATTTTTGCGCTCCCTGTTTGGGACAGTGTGCGATTTCCACTCACCTTTGCCTCGGGGAGGAAGTTTAGCCTATGCCGAGTGTGTTGGGGTTTTACCTGGCGAGCTGAAGCTGTTCTAGTTTAATAGTGGGTGACTCGCTGTAACCTGCTGTGTCTTTACTTGGTGGGTGGGTGGGGGGTGTTGGCGAGCTGAGGGGTTTCGGCGAATAGTTTTGTTTCAGGTTGTGAATAGTGCTAATCCGCCGCCTCTGCCCGGCCGGCGGAATTCCGAGTGCATTCCGAGTGGAGTGGGGGTTAACTGACTTGTTTTTTTGGGAAGAGGGCTGGCCATTACTTTAACAATGACTTATCAGACGGGAGCAGTTTTAGCAGTAGGTTGGAAATGGTGCTGCTGAAATCCTAATTCCATTTGCGACTTATTCTTCCAAAAAAAAAATTGCCAACTTTGCAAATAATTGGGTTACTGTCACGTGATTCATAATATTGATTGTGTCTGACCTATAAAACTTCTAATTGTGTATTTAAAATGGAACTTCTGCCCACCCTCCCTTCAGAAAGGAAAGCTTCCCCATGGAGTGTCAGCAGTAGTGTGCCTGGGCTCCCCTAAATTGTTGAGGCATGTTCTTCCCCACATGTAGAGTAATGTTCTTGATGATGGACAGTCTTCATTCCTTGACTTAAGCAAAGTGTTGAACCTTGTTTGCTAAATGCCATCTATAGGAGATATACATTGGGGATGAGTGGTTTACAGAACACACATGTGGGACTGACGCCAGCCAAATAACTGAAGTGCTTCAGGCGCAGATGAGTTGTATCAATGACCTGAGTGATTTATTGAATGCCTGAAATGCATTCTGTTTATACAATGTGCATTGAATATCGCAACAATTTTCCTCAAGTGCTTTCCTATATTTTTAGTTTTTGTTTTCCTGGATGAGTTGTTTGTTCTGACCAGAGATTGAGGCATCATTTTGTAACTGCATGTTTTCCTCTGCATCAGTTCGAGGCTGTTACTTGGAGGATGCAATTAGAAAACAGAACAAGGTAGAGAAAAAATGTAGTTGTTAGTAGTCTGATAGTACTTGTGCAACATGGTCACATCCTGCTTGTTATTGCACTACTAATCCAGAGGCCTGGACTAATTATTGGGAGATATGAGTTCAAATCTCAGCACAGCAGCTGGGGAATTTAAATTCACTGAATTAAATACATCTGGAATAAAAAGCTAACATCAGTAATGGTCACCATGAAGCTATTGGATTGTCTTTTTAAGAACACATCTGGTTCACTAATGTCCTTTTGGGAAAGAAATATGCCATCCTTTCTTGGTCTGGTCTATACGTGACTCCAGACCCGTAGCAATGTGGCTGGCTCTTGGCTGCCTTCTGAAATGGCCTAGCAAGCCACTCAGTTAAGTGCAATTAGGGATGGGCCTTGCTGTGACACCCGCATCCTATGAATGAATTAAAAACAAAACATTCTTACAGTTTTAGATGTCAATCTTTGGGAGAGTAGCCTGAGGTGTAGAAGCCATCATTGTAAAAGAAACTATAATCTACAAATAAAAACAAAAAGTGCTGGAAACATTCTGGTCTGGCAGCATCTGTACAGAGAGAAACAGTTAACATTTCATCAGACGTTTTATCAGAATATAATGCACAATTTGGTAATGAATTAATTTTTTGGGGGGAAAAATTAATTCCATCCCCATCCTCAATAAAATTGCAACCGTGCAAGTTGCAGCAATGTGTCTGTCTTTGTGGAGAAAGATACAATAAACCTCCCAGAAATACTAGGGAACCAAGGGACGAGTGCGAATGGGGAAATGAAAGAATTTAAAAAAAAAAGTAGTACTGGAGAAATTAATGAGACTGAAACTTGGTGAGTCAGCTGGACCTGATGATCTACATCCCAGAGTGTTGAAAGAGGTGTCTGCAGAGATAGTGGAGGCGTTGGTGGTCATCTTTCAAAATTCTATAGATTCTGGAATGGTTCCTGCAGATTGGAAGGTAGCAAATGTAACCCCACTATTTAAGAAAGGAGGGAGAGAGAAAACGGGGAGCTACAGATCTGTTAGCTTAACATCAGTAAGAAAAATGCCAGAATCTATTATAAAGGATGTGATAACTGGATACTTGGAAAATAATGCTGGTATTGGGCAGTCAACATGAATTTATGAAAGCGAAATAGTGTTTGACAAACCTGTTGGAGTTTTTTGAGGATGTAACTAGCAGAATGGATAAGGAAGAACCAGTGGATTCGAATTTTCAGAAGGCTTTTGATAAGGTCCCACACAAGAGGTTAGTAATCAAAGTTAAAGCACATGGGATTGGGGTTAACACACTGACATAGATTTGGGAATTGGTCAGAAATTGGAGAATCGGACAGAAAACAGCGTAGGAATAAATGGGTCATTCTCAGGTTGGCAGGCTGCGACTAATGGGGTACTGCAAGGATTAGTGCTTGGCCCCCAGCTATTCACAATTTGTATCAATGATTTGGATGTGGGGATTAGATGTAATATTTCCAAGTTTACTGATGACACAAAACTAGGTGGGGATACAAGAGGCTTCAAGAGGATTTAGACAGGCTAAATGAGTGGACAGGAACGTGGCAGATGGAATAGTATGTGGAAAGCTGTGAAGTTATCCACTTCAGTAGGAAAAACAGATATGCAGAGTGTTTCTTAAATGTTGAGAGATTGGGAAGTGTTGGTGTCCAAAGGGACCTGGGTGTCCATGTTCATGAATCACTGAAAGCTAGCATGCACATGCAGCAATCAGTTGGGAGGTAAATGGTCTGTTGGCCTTTGTTGCAAAAGGATTTGAGTGCAGGAGTAAAGAAGTCTTGCTGCAATTGTATAGAGCCTTGGTGAGACTGTACCTGAAGTATTGTGTACAGTTTTGGTCTCCTTACGTAAGGAAGGGTATACTTGCCACAGAGGGAGTACAACAAAGGTTCTCCAGACTAATTCCTGAGATGGCAGTATTGTCCTATGAGGAGAGATCGAGGAGACTTGGCCTGTATTCTCTAGAGTTTAGAGAATGAGACGATCTCATTGAAATATACAAAATTCTTAGAGGGCTCAACAGGGTAGATGCAGGAAGAATGTTTTCCCTTGGCTGGTGGGGTTTGGAACCAGGGGACACAGTCTCAAAATGAGGGGTAGGCCATTTAGGACTGAGGTAAGGAGGAATTTCTTCACTCAGAGGATGGTGAAACTTTGGAATCCTCTATCCCAGAGGGTGATGGAGGCTCAGTCATTGAGTATGTTTAAGACAGAGATCGATAGATTTCTAGATATTAAAGGCATCGAGGGATATGGGGATAGTGCGGGAAAATGGCATTGAGGTAGAAGTTCAGCCATGATCCAGTTGAATAGCAGAGCAGGCTCGAGGGGCCGAATGACCTACTGCTGCTCCTATTTCCTATGTTCCTAATGAGGCTGCATCACTTATCCTGGTTTCGTTAATGAAGCCCAGTTTGTGTACTTACAGTGCTGATCTACTCAAAGCATTGCACATGTGGTATGATTGTCATTCTCAACAAAACAATGCAAAGGATAAAATTCAACACTTTTGTACTGTATAAACCCATATTTCACTGCCACAGCACTCTGCATTTTGTTTTTCCTACCAAAGTGGATAACCTCACATTTTTCCACATATTCCATCTGCAATGTCTTGCCCACTCACTTAGCTTGTCTAAATCCCCTTGAATCATTGTGTTAAAGTGATATTTAATATGAATAGCAGCAAGAAAGCAAAGTTGTAATTCATTTAATAGTGTATTTCCAACAGAAAACCGTAGACGCGTGAGGATTAGGGGAGCTAACAGACTAAACTACTATGATTCCTGTTTTTAGGTTTCTTGATAGCATAGACCATTGCACCTTTTGCAGAACAGTAGAACCAGAGGACATGAGCTGTGCCTAAAGGGGGTTAAACTCAAAACTAGTTGGTAGAAATATTATTTCAGTGAGTGAGCTGTTAATCTATGTAATGGGCTCCCTGGAGAGTTGGTGGAAGTTGATGGTGTTCATTCATTCATTCATTTGAAAATTAGATTTATTTCAGAAAATCATATTTGAGGACATAGTATATTGAGTAATTTGAGATTTAACACATGGGAGGGATGGTTCCCAAAGTTTTCCACCACTGGGAATTTTCCTCAACTGAAACTGATTGCAATGATTTGTCATTATCTCCATTGTCATTGCATCATGAGGTGAGTGTGACTGCCCTTGACATCAAGGCAGCATTTGATCAAGTATGGCATCAAGGAGCCCTAGCAAAACTAAGGTTAATGGGAATCGGGGGGGAAAACTCTCCACTGGTTGGAGTCACACCTACCGCAAAGGAAGATGGTTGTGGTTGTTGGAGGTCAATCATCTGAGCTCCAGGACATCACTGCAGGAGTTCCTTAGGGTAGTGTCCTAGGCCCAACCATCTTCAGCTGCTTCATCAATGACCTTCCTTCAATCATAAGGTCAGAAGTGGGGATGTTCGCTGATGATTGCACAATGTTCAGCACCATTCGCGACTCCTCAAATACTGAAGCAGTCTGTGTAGAAATGCAGCAAGAACTGCACAATATCCAGGCTTGGGCTAATAAATGGCAAGTTACATTGTTGCCACACAAGTGCCAGACAATGACCATCTCCAACAAGAGAGAATCTAACCGTATCCCCTTGACATTCAATGGCATTACCAACGCTGAATCCCCACTATCAACATCCTAAGGGCTACCATTGGCCAGAAACTGAACTGGAGTAGCTATATAAATACCGTGGCTACTAGAGGAGGTCAGAGGCTAGGAATCCTGTGGTGAGTAACTCACCTCTTGACTCCCCAAAGCCTGTCCACCATCTACAAGGCACAAGTCAGGGGTGTGATTGAATACTCTCCACTTGCCTGGATGGGTGCAGCTCCAACAACACTCAAGAAGCTCAACACCATCCAGGACAAAGCAGCCAGCTTGATTGGCACCCCATCTACAAACAATCACTCCCTCCACCACCGACACACAGTGGCAGCAGTGTGTACCATCTACAAGATGCACTGCAGCAACGCACCAAGGCTCCTTAGACAGCACCTTCCAAACCTGCGACCTCAACCACCTCGAAGGACAAGAGCATGGGAACATCACCACCTTTGAGTTCCCGTCCAAGTCACACACCATCCTGTCTTGGAACTATATTGCTGTTCCTTCACTGTCGCTGGGTCAAAATCCTGGAACTCTCTTCCTAACAGCACTGTGGGTGTACCTACCTCACATGGACTGCAGCGGTTCTAGAAGACAGCTCACCACCACCTTCTCGAGGGCAATTAGGGATGGGCAATAAATGCTGGCATAGCCAGTGAAGCCCACATTGCATGAATAAATAAAAATGTAAATATCAGAGTGGTGGAAGGTGAACTAAATGGAGTTTGGCCTTTTTTTCATCTAGCAATTTCTATGTTTTTCAGGCTAGCTATTAATCTTATGGAACTTTATTTTTTTTTTCGTTTAAGGCTAAAATGAGGTATTGGGACAGATTTTGTTCTGGGGTGAAGTACACTTGCACTTGCCCATAACATTTCTGTGGGCTTTTGCATGGCAAGTTCTTGTCAGTCAATAATCCACAAGGAGCAGTACCCTCTATAGAGCATCTGGGACCTGTGTGAACAGGATCAGCAACAATGCATTTCCTTAACCAATCAGACTGGAAAATCATTCATGTGCAGGGCAAAGTCTGAACCAGGAAATGTAAGTTAGAATAGTAAATTCAATGTCAAATCAGCTACAGAGAGGGAAAGAAGGATTGGTTTTAGAGAGACAAAAGAGACAGGAAGATATTTTTAAAAAAAAATCTCCCACAATAATTAAATGCTGAAGAAATGTGATGGCACACTTGTAAAAGTTAATTTTCAGTGCCAGAAAGGTTGGTCGTAATTAAAACTTCCCATGCTGTTACACGGGTACTTAAACTGTAATGGACAAGCCCTTTTTTTTTGTTGAGTATAGTCTGTAACCAAAGTAAGTACTGAAACTTTTCATTCAGTGTATTTGAATGGTGAATCAGATGGCAAGATGTGGTTTTTGGGAAGCTTGTGGAGAAACAGCACATGACAGACAGCAACTTCTGAATTTCTGCGTTTAACTGTTTATGTGCAGTCACTGGAAGTTGTTCATTTTTCACAGCAGTAATAGTGAGCCTCACCATTACTTTACAGAAAAATCCAGCGCTATGTTGCACTCATTGCCATGGTGAACCTACAGACATCATAGTTTTTTTGGATTGGATGTAGTCTCATTTTGATTAAATAGAAATCACGATTGGTTACTTTAAACAGCTTAAATATGAAACCTCTTTGGAAGCAGGTTTTCTTGTTCTAAATTGAAGAAATATGAAAGCTGTAAGCAGTTTCAACATTGCCATTAATAAATCCTCTTAAACTACCTGCTGTTAACTGCCTGTTAACGTCAGCAGTTCAATGGGGCATGGTATTGTATATTCATTAAACATTCCTTGAGGTGTTTTATTTATTTGTAGGTGTGTTTCTATAAAAGTTCAAGTGTTTTAAGTCAACTCTTGTGGTAAGTTATGTTATCCTGTAAAAGTACTAAAGTTTAAAAAATGTTCTTTCAAAAGGTAGTTTGATAGGTTATTTTGTGCAAGGAGATTTTCATGTACAAGATAGACTATGATGACCAGGTTTATGAAATGGAAGTTTTGCAAATAACAGTCAATTATGGTACTTTGCTGCGTTATTTCAGTGGGGGAAATGAAGTCGATTGTCCAAGGCTGTTGATTTTTATTGGGCTGAATCTTAACACACAAAAATGGATTGATTGGGTCAGAGGTCAAGATGCAAAAAAATCTGAAACAGGAACCCAACCCACCCACATCCAGTTTTACTGGAGGCAGGATGAGCAGTGGGAATTTTCAATATTATAATGCTGCATGTCTTCATTTTAACAGTCATTCAGTTTTAACTACAGGCAGCCGTGTTTCCCAGGTCTCGGGAAACTTAGCAGCTTAAAGTAGGTGAGAGGGGCTGAAGCCATGAGGTTATAACACTGCTTATGGACGAGGAAGAGCAGGAATGTTTTCTCTCTGCTGAACAATCTATAAGGTTTAAACACCCTCCTTTGCCCCCCCTATCCCCCCCCCGTCAACCTGCTGGCAATCTCTGCTTCCCTCCCTTCCCTGTGCGATTAGTCCACCCCTAATAATCTCTCTCATTTGCACCTGCTCTCATAGGCTTCAGTCCTGTGAAGCAGGCTTTCTTCCTCAAAGGCCTCCAGCTAGACAATCAGGCTGCTTGTGGGCAGGAAGCCCACCTAAAGGAGCCCTGCAGTTAAATTCTGGAGGATGCTCAGGAAACCTGTTCATCCAAGTTTCCTGACCTCCTGCCCCTGGATAAAACTCCTCCAGGCTAAAATCCAGGCCATGGCTTTTGCAGAAAAGTGGACAGAATCATGACACTTTATTACAAAAACACTAGCAGCAATCTCTCTCAATTTTATAGTTAAAAATAGAATTGAACTTAATGTTCAGTCATTATAATGGCCCTGGCGTATGTTGAATTAGCTCATCTCAGCTTTGGAAGTGATTAGGGTTCCATCGTTATCCTTGGAGTCCTTGAGGGTTAAAAAAACAAAGATGATTCACACTCCTGATCAGTATGTAATGATGCTGCAGTAAGTGTGTATGTGGCGATCAGGTGAAGGGACATGACCAGATAAGGTGATGATGCCCCCATTGTCAAATTGCCTGATTGCACTCACTGTCTAAATGCACACCTGAAAAGTGGGAGCTTGGTTGAGATGCTTTAGGGAGCGTGGTATGTGTGGAAGCTAAGCACACCTTAAGGAGCAGGAGGGGAAGAGGAAAAGGGAGGTGAAAATCAGACCAAATGACATGAGAAATGAAAAGAAAACAGTTTGAAGATATGATGGAGCACTGAGCACATCAGAACTCTTACTTGATCCCTTACACCGCTCTCTTTATGGAAAGCATGTGTTAGAACACTACAGTGTGGTTGCTATGAGCTTTTCTTTTGTTTGGTACAACATCTGACTAACCTGTAGTTACTAACTCGAGCTGTGAACTGTGGGTGGTTTCACATCTCTTGAGAACAGAATAAGACTACTTTCGTCCTATATTTGGGCTAGATTTGAACCCAGATCTCAGTGGTGAATGGGCAGCATTGTAATCCAACTCTATTTGATGAGTTTTTTAAAAAATTTGAATGTTATAAGGATTTAAGGTAACATTAATTGTACACTACAAAGGAAAAGACTGCTTTATATCATCCTGGATGTTTTCTCTTTTTCCCTGCCCTTGCTTCTACCTCTTGGGATTTAACCAGTTTGGTGAATCAAACCTGTGCCCATTGCTCTCTGTGCCATGCATCATCAGTCCCATTTGCTGTGTTAACTGTAGTGCAGTTGAACTTTTAATTCAGAAATTATTCCAAATGTTTTATTAACATTTCTTGAAATCATTTTTTAACATTGGAGAATTCACAGCAGTTTAAAAATTCTTCTAGTTAGTTGTGTTGGTTGTCTTTAAGTTATTTATTTTTCAACTAAGTTTTCAGACAGAAGACAAGTGTACATGTATGCCCTTTAGTAAAGTATACTTTAAGTGCAATATGCAGTAAGTGCTGAGTCATGACCATATTCCATATAAATCTCATTGTCAATATTCTGCTGAGACTGCTGCCTGTTATAATCCAAGAATGCAGCTAAAGAAAACAATGTGGAACAGTGCAACAAAAACGAGTTCAAATTTGCAAAAATAAAACCCGCTTTTTAATTCATTTCTATGTTCAGAATACCAACCACATTCTCAGAAGAAAAGCATCAGCCTTCATATTGAAATTTTAACTGTAGTGCGTAATTGTGAATGAAAAGTTAAAAGGCAACTCGTGCGTCACTTTGCTACAATTAGTAACACATGTTCACCAGTGCAATAGAGAATTAGCTGTGTGTGGGGCTCAAGAATATTGAACACCAATTTTTCAACTATGGCTTTACTGAAAGTCAAGAGTTGGGCAGTGTGATGATAATGATCCTACTCTTAGTTTAATCCTGAGTAAACTAGCATTAAGCATTATGGGCGGCGCAGTGGTTAGCACCGCAGCCTCGCAGCTCCAGCGACCCGGGTTCAATTCTGGGTACTGCCTGTGTGTAGTTTGCAAGTTCTCCCTGTGTCTGCGTGGGTTTCCTCCGGGTGCTCCGGTTTCCTCCCACATGCCAAAGACTTGCAGGTTGATAGGTAAATTGGCCATTATAAATTGCCCCTAGTATAGGTAGGTGGTAGGGAAATATAGGGACAGGTGGGGATGTGGTCGGAATATGGAATTAGTGTCGGATTAGTATAAATGGGTGGTTGATGATTGGCACAGACTCGGTGGGCTGAAGGGCCTGTTACAGTGCTGTATCTCGAAATAAATTTTTTTTAAAGTCCTGAGACTGGCATGTTGCATGATTTTGTTCTTCTTTGACTCCAGATACAAGCTATTGCATTCAAATTCACTTCATTTTCCCCTCTTGGGGACATACCTTGCGGTATTCCTGATTAATTTGATTTTTAAAAAAAATGTATAATTGACTTTGAAGCTTTTTCTGTGCTGCACTGTTCTATGATTCTATGAAACTCCAGTTAGTTGAGTAATCCATAGTCCATGTATTCTCTTGCACAACATACAGCATTTCTGAAGCCCTTATCGGGATCCATGGTTCCCAGCCACCTGGTGCAACAACCTCAATTTGTTCATTTTTAGATCTCTTCATGATGTTGATACGTTTTATCTAAACTATTTCACGCTATCTGCCTTGGCTCCACTAGCTATTGTGGTTTTAATGCTTGTTTCGTGCCTGATGATGGCTATTCTTTCAGGCACTTCACTTTTGCTTTCTGAAACCTTTTTCCTGAAAGCTTTGACATCCTTTTTTTTTTACTTCTTTGAAAAGTATCTTAAAAATCTGTCTCTTCCACCTTAAACATGACTGTTTGTTTGCTATTCTCAGCTCCCCTATAAAGAGCTCTGTATGATCAGGGCCAAGCATTTTGTTTCACAATGTGCACTTGGCTGAATTCCAATGTTCTGTAATATTACCTGAAATGAAGCTTTAATAAATGGAACAGCAAGGTTCAGCAACTTTGTAATAGAGATGGTTTTGACCAAGAGCTTTATATTGATGGGATAGCATGCAGCATATTTACTTGTTTGATATTTTGTGTATGAATAAGTATTTTGACACACATTAACTGTTATACTTGTTCTGCAGTGGAGTCACTGCTTGTGCACTGTACAGGTTACCAACCCCCTCCACCTCCCTTTTGGATTGCCTTTTCCGTATGCCTCCATTGAGATTAGGAATGCCACTTGAACTAAAGCTCCAACTTGCTCCTTACCATTTCGAAGGCTGTTCATTCTGAGGTATTAATGTTTAGTCTCACAAGGATTAAGTGTAATTTCCTGGTGATTGTAGGGAGTGGAGTCTTGAGTCTCCAGTCCTTTTGAACCAAGGACAAGACTAATATAGGTACTGAGAGCTCAGGTTAAAGTTGAACCATAATGACTGTGTACAGCAGTGCAGGCTAATAAACAATCTTCCACAAGGTCAGATTTATAATTAGAACAAAGCATAAGTACTGGTAGTGGGTTAGGCGAACCTTTGATTATGACCAGAACAATCCAGATCTACCAAATGCCTGCATGAAATGGAAGCTTTCTCAACCCGTGGCATTCACTCTCTTCCAGACATAGTCATCTGAAACTCAGCTTTTTGTACACATGTCAACAGAGTTATCATTGCACTGAATCGTGGATTTTGCAAATTGCCGTTGGCTCTGCTTTGCATGTCGGCACCCTAGTTACTGATGGTCTATTTGCACATTCTATTAGCATACATTTCCATAAGAAATCTGTCCTTGTTACAGCTGTTTCCAGCTTTACTCTGTTATGCCAACTGAATAAATCAGTTGTTAGTTTGCCTTGGTGATGGTACACTCTTCTCTAGTCAGAAGATTGTGGGTTCAAGTCCCACCGCAGGACTTGTGTAAATCTAGACTAACATTTAATTGCTGCACTATTGGAGGTGACAGTTCTTGGATGGGATGTTGAACTGCATGTTCAAGTGGATTTAAAAGATCAATGGAGTTCTGGTGTCCTAACCAATATTTATCCATTAACAAACATGACCAACATCGATAACTAATCATTTATGTAATTTGTTCTTCATGCATCCTTGTATACAGTTTGGCTGCTGTGCTTGCTTACAAAAGAATCATAATTACACTTCCAAAGTACTTCCTTGACACCTTGTGGGCATGAAAGGTGCTCTATAAATGCAAATCATTTCCAATGAATAAACACAAAAAAAAATTCTGCACATCAGAAGTTTTAGTTCTCTGACATGCCAGTGATCCCTTCATTGCATTTATGTTTTCTGAAAGTGAACGTATTTGGCCAGTAGATTGCCTTGAATGGAATTGGTGCCCATCTGTATGATAGCCTGGTCTTTCTAACATATAAGCCTCTGTGTTTCCAATGCTGTGTACATGATTACATTTCAGTTTCATTTAATATTGCATAAAGTTTAGTTTAGAGATACAGCACTGAAACAGGCCCTTCGGCCCACCGAGTCTGTGCCGAACATCAACCACCCATTTATACTAATCCTACACTAATTCCATATTCCGACCACATCCCCACCTATCCCTATATTTCCCTACCACCTACCTATACTAGGGGCAACTTATAATGGCCAATTTACCTATCAACCTGCAAGTCTTTGGCATGTGGGAGGAAACCGGAGGAAACCCACGCAGACACAGGGAGAACTTGCAAACTCCACACAGGCAGTACCCAGAATTGAACCCGGGTCGTTGGAGCTGTGAGGCTGCGGTGCTAACCACTGCGCCGCCCTGTGTAATAAAGTGTAATTTCAATAACTCAGACACCAAGCTCTGTAACTTTGTACATTTACTTGTGGAAAAGTATGTGTATCGAATTAAGTATTTTGATATAAAATTAGATGACCTTGAATGAAAACTATGAGAAACCATAAAATTGGATTCCAGAGGTCTTCTGCTTCACTAATGCTTCCAAATGGAATTCAGGCCTGTTGCATCCATCGAGATAGACACAAAGAGCTTGGGTCCCTCTAGTGAGGAGTAGGGTGGAGTTCAACATGCCCCTTGGGAGCAGGCCAGGAGGCAGGGGAAGCGCTGTAGAATTGGGAGGGAAGGCAGGGCGAGGAGTGCCTGTCTGTTTCCCAATTCCCCCCGATTAACTCAGATGGGGAAGGTCAAGAATGGCCTTCCTGCCTGGAGGGCAATTGAGGCCCTTAGGTGGCCAATTAAGGGCCTCATGTCGCTGCTGGCATTTAACGCTCCTGGCCCTTTCTGGTCTTGCATTGGGACCCCTGCTGGCTGTATAAATCCAACCCATAGAATCAGAATTTGCCAAGAAATGGCCATTTCAAAAAGTGACTTAATTTGGGATTATTCTCCCCCTCTTTGGATGAGGTGTTTAGCTTTCAAGGAACGCTCTTTCCACTTTGGCCACCCAATGTCTGCATTTAACATAAGCCAATCAACTGTGGAGCAAAGCACTTCAGTGATGGGCCCTCGCTTCACTCTATACCATTTCTAGTCCTCCCACCCAACAACCCAGGGAGACTCTTAGAATGGAATTTATATTTAGTAATGAATTGCAGGCTGGCCTGCTCTGTACCTTTATTGCAGCACTGTTCATTTTGAAGGTTCGTCTATGGAAATTCCTTCATATTTAAGAGAAAATTACTCATTTTACAGAGGCCGCATCTTAAAACATTTAGCAGCTAAAAATTTAATAGAAGGGGTCTGTGATATTGCTGCTATTGCTCTGAAAGTTCTATGTTCTGCTTTGCACTTCAGTGTGGTGAGTTAACATTAATGTGGAAAGCTAATCTTGGCCGGGACTGTGTGAAGACTTGGGTCAATGTTATCATCTTCCACTGACATGATGCTTGAGGCCAGTCTGACCTCAGAAACTGTGTTGCTGCTGTCTTGCTCAATATTATCTTTCCATTATTGTTTTGACTTGCATTTGACTCCCTATAGTTGCTTTCTGCTAGCTATTAAATTCAGCAGCTTGTTGAGATTTATTTTGTGAATTTGGCCAGAAAAAGGAAATGATGCAGTTTAAAAGGTTGCTGTCAGTAATTCACTGACATATACCTGGAAGCAGTGGGATAGTTGTATTTTAATTGGAAAACATAACTTCAGGTGGTTTAATTTATTAAAAATATCATTTTGTCTATGACGCAGCTATTAATTTCTGACAATTGAAAGGTTCCTTTGTTACATCAGTGAAAATAAGCTCAAAATCCTGAACTGCATCTTCAGTTTATTGTGCAAATGATGCCTTCCTTTCTTTTGCTGTGAATTTCTCCAAAGGATGAAGTGAGGAACATGATTTAAATCTCACACTGTGATCTTGATCATGTGTATTGAGTGCAAAGTGACCACTATAAATAAAACTGAACAGGTATGTTTAAAGCTGTAAATGTCTGTCATTGTCACCCATGATTTCAGTTTACATCCTTTCCCTGAAGAATTATTTTAAGATGCAATCAGAATAGCCCACTGTTCAGATGAAATGCAAATCAGACAAAAGGTAGAGTAAGATCATGTCGATATTATGTTGCCTTTTATGTTGTATTTTTGCCCTAATTAAAATTCTGGAGGCTCTCAGTATCTTTATAATCTGTTTGGTTCATTAACAGAACATGGATGATATGCTGCAAAATCACTAAATATATCTATATAGGTCATCTTTTTCCTAACCCATGCAAAATGTAGCTCATGGTGGGACACTTCCATAGCTATAGGTATCTTACCCACACTTGTAAGCCTAGAGCACAGATGTTGGCTGTTTTTTTTGATAGTGCAGCACCTAATGTTGTCCTTACTTCTCTCTCTCTCTTGGAGTCTTCCTGCAGGAGTCTGAAGGGAGTGAGCCGGAAGTTGTGCTACACGTCAGTACCAATGACAGAGAGAGGGCAGGTATTGAGGTCCGATGGTCAGATTTTCAGGAGCTAGGGAGGAAGTTTAAAAAGTAGGACCTTGAAGGTAGTAATCTCTGGATTATTCCCAGTGCCATGTGCTAGTAGTGAGTGTAGAAATTGAAAGATAGGGAAGATCAGTGCGTGGCTTAAAGCATGGCGCAGGAGGGAGGGGCTTCAGATTCTTGGGGCATTGGGACCAGTTGTGAGGCAGAAATCACCAATTCAAAAGGGATGGGTTGCACCTGAACAGAACTGGGACCAATGTCCTCGTGGGGAGTTTCACAAGTGTGGTTGGGGAGGATTTAAATTAAATTGGCGGGGGATGGGCACCAGCCTATGGAGTAAAAAAGAGGAATAAGGTACATAATGTGAAAGCGTTGGACAATACATTTTGGATAGGAACAGACTGAGAAGGGCTATGAGGAATGCAAAGACAGGATTACATGCATGTATGTAAACACATAAAGTGCGTTGAATAAGTTTGGTGAGCTGCAAGCACAAAAAGCAGTTTGGGAATATGATTTAGTGGCAATAATGGAAACGTGGCTTAAAAATGGTGAGGAAAAAGTGTTCAGAAAAGATGGTGAAGGAAAAAAGGGAGGTGGGTTGGCAGTACTTGGTTGGAAGACATTGTAGTGTTGCAAAGGGAGGATGTCCTTGACGGCTGAGGACAGAATCCATTTGGTTAGAGTTGAGAAGCAAAAAAGGGTTTGATCGTGCTACTGGGGGTATTCTATAGGCCTCCAAATAGTGAGAGAGATAGAGGAGCAAATGTTCAGGGAAATCAGAGATGTGTAAGAACTATAGAGGGGTGATATTGGGGGACTTAATTATCCAAATATCGATTGGGTTAATGTTAGAGTAAAGTGTAAGGAGGGGGAGGAATTTCTTTATTGTGTTCAGTAGAACTTCCTTGACCAGTCTGTTCTCAGCCCAACTGGAAAGGAGGCATTGCTGGATTTGGTGCTGGGAAATGAGGTGGGCCATGTGGACCAAGGGGCTGTCGGGGAGCACTAGGATAAGACTGCTCACTGTATCATACGATTTAGAGTAGTAATGCAGAAAAACAAGGAACAAAATAAGGTAGAATGTCTAGATTGGAAGACGACTAATTTCAACATTGGGAGAAGGGATCTAGTCAGGGCAGAATGGAACCAAAGACTGGCAGGAAGAGCTGTATCGGATCAATGGGTTATCTTTAAGGAGGAGATGCTTCAGGTCCAGGCTAGGAACATTCCAACAAGAGTAAAAAATATGGGAACCAAAAACAGGGTCCTTGGATGGCGAGGGCAATGGAGATTGTGGTGAAACAAAAAAAGAGGGTATATGATGCATGTCAGATGAATTCTTCAAATGAGAACCAGGCCAGATACAATAAGTTGAGAGGTGAGTTGAAGAGGAAAATAAGTCTGGCAAAGAGAATATGAAAATAGAATGGCAGTCAACATAAAACGGAACCCAAAAATCTTCTACCAGCATGTAAATAGTAAGAGGTGGAGTGGGATCCATTATAGACAAAGAGGGTTGTGTATGCTTAGAGGCACAGGGCAAGGCTAGAATATTTCTTGAGTACTTTGTATCGGTGTTTACTAAGGAAGAGGAAAATGACAAAATATCGATGGAAGTGGAGAGAGAGGCAATGGGTAGGGTAAAAATTGAAAGGGAGGAGGTACTGGAAAGGCTGGCTATGCTTAGGGTAGATAAGTCATTTGGTCTGGATGCCTTGCATCCCAGGTTGCTAAAGGTTGTGGGGGTGGAGATAGCAAGAGAGCTTGTCATAATCTTCCAATCTGTCTTAGATGTGTGGGAGGTGCCAGAGGAATGGCAGTCCTAGCAAACTACAGGCCAGTAAGTTTAACATCAGTGGTGGGTAAGGTTTTAGAAACCATAATCAGGCAAAAAAATCAACAGGCACTTGGAGAGGTTTGAGTTAATTCAGGATTACTTGCATGGATTTGTAAAAGGCAGATCATGCTTGACTAACTGAATGTTTTGATGAAGTAACAGAGAAGGTTGATGAAGAGAATGCAGTAGAGGTTGTCTACATGGATTTTAAGAAAGTGTTTGATAAAGTACTACATAAAAGGCTGGTTAACAAAATTGAGACTCATGGAATAGGAGGGTCAGTGTCCTATTGGTTAAAAAAAAATTGGTTCAAGGACAGAAACAGTGAGTTGTGGTGCATGGTTGTTCCTCAAACTGGGGGATGGTAGACATGGTGTTCCCCAAGGGTCAGTGCTAGGACCACATTTTTTTGCTAGATATAAATGACTTGGATCTTGGAATACAGAGTAGAATTTCAAAATTTGGCAATGATACCAAACTTGGAGAAGTGGCAAACAGTGAGGATGGTATGAACTAGACATACATAGGCTAGCAGAATGGGCAGACAAGTGGAGATGGAATTTAATACAGACAAGTGTGAGGTGATTAATTTTGGCAGAAAGGGTAGGGTGAGGCACAAATCCATGAGCGAGTGCAGGAACGCGCAAATCCATGAGTGCGTGCACAGTCAGAGAATGCTGGCTTAAAGGCCTACTACCCGACCCGAACCTGACAGGACCCGATGATGTGTCGGGGTCGGGTTGCTCTTCTGGGTCCGGCTTTCGGGGTTGGGTCGGACACACACAGTAAGTATTACATTTTGCTGTGCTGGGAAGTTGACTGTCAAAAGTTGAAAAACTGAGCTGGGAGTCTGGGAGGTCAAGCAGGGAAACTGAGTCTGCGCAGTGAGCGAGTGAGCTTCTCTATGACATCATCGCGCTCATGCTGTGGCTTCCTGCAGATTCGGAATCAGAAAGGTCGGGCGCGGGAAAAAATGGAGGGACTCGAGCTAGGTTGGGCTCGGGTCCGATGTGGTTCTGTTGGATTCGGGTTGGGTTTTTTTTTTCCTGACCTGAGCAGGCCTTTATGCTGGTTTACTTTTTTCCCTTGTCAAGTCCAGGAAGGTTGTCTTGCCAGTCATCTATAAAATTCCATTATAACTGTACTAATTGTGTGTTTTTTAAACACCACCTGGACCTAATTTTGCTTTGTGTGGCTAAAAGCTGACTCCAGTGTATTTTTCATTTTGACATACCAACAATTTTGACCCTGAAAATAGTATTTGTAATATTTGTCCTTGCCAATTCAATAAAATGAAGGCTTGCTGTGGATAAGTTCTATTCCAGTAATAGCACAAACTATAATTGAATAGCAGTTGTTGTTATTATGACAGTGCAGATGTAAGAATCGGTTCAGACCTGTATAGGTAAAGAAGTCTCGACACCATTTAAAATCAATTACTTTATTTGCACACTAGCCGGCGGACTTAGCCTGGTACAGCGGTACTGACTCCAACAGAGTCTGTCGGGTCCACCAGAGTAAGTGCCCTCGTGTTACAGATACTATCGTTTATACATTTAGGATTCATGCTATACCTCCTTGTTCAACCAATCAGTGCGATACAACTCAGCTTCGTGCTATACCTCTTTGTTAAACCATTTATTGAGGTTAACAGCACATTTAGCAGTATATTCTGTTCGTTTTACATACTTATTATTGAGGTTAACAGCCCATCGTGTTCTTAATATCATTGCACAATCTACCTATGTCTAGTCTATTCTAAAGTCTATTTCCAGTAAGGGGTGCCATTAACTGCCTGCAGCCTGCCGGTGTGACTACACAAATACAGATGCTGAATTCTGCTGATCTATTTCCTTGTCCTACAAAAACAAGCTTTTATTCCTAACTTGGCTAAATTTCCCATCAAGCATAGTGCCATGCCTTTCTGCTCACTTCCACATTCCCTCCTTTTATCATTCTATGATAACCTTCTCTCTGCTGATCAGTTGCCTCTGCAGCCCTGAAATTATGAAGTCATTACTGATAAGCTGTCCCTCCCTGCAGCACTGAAGCTAGCTTGTTAGCTATACATGATTGATTAATTATTTCATCTTAAATGTCCCCATATAATTCTGTTCTTAAAAATTCTAAAATTTCTAAAATCTAAAATTCTCTTCTCACAGCCACCCCCCCCCCCCCCCCCCCCCCTATGATTCTTCAAAACCATTTTAAGAATCCTTCCCTTGATCCCACCTAGGTGCCTTTGGTGGTCTCTCTTTGTCTAGAAACAGCCTTCAACACCCGGAGGGTACCAGTCCCTACTGTCCTATTTGTCGTCATCCATTAGGATTTTCCGTTGTAACTCCATTTCTTGCTGTAGCTCTGCATCGCCAGTGGTTGGTTCGTGAGTGCGTACCATTAGGATTCTTGGGGCACCTATTTGTTCCATAGCTGCCTGCATTCGTCTCGGGACGCATTTGAGAATGGCTATGCCTGTAAAGATGCAAACGATCCCAACGACCAAATACAGATGCTAAACTCTGCTGATCTATTTCCTTGTCCGACAAAAACAAGCTTTTATTCCTAACTTGGCTAAATTTCCCATCAAGCATAGTGCCATGCCTTTCTGCTTGCTTCCACACAGATTACAATTTTAGAAGATTTACATTGATATAGCAGCTTTTACAAGCTCAGGATGTCCCAAATCACTTGAAGTTCTTCTTGAGCAGTAGTCACTATTGTAATGTTCTTCTTTTCTTTTCTTTTGTAGGAATTAAATAATCATGGTAATTTATCTGACTTGGTGCTCCAGTCTGACAACCTTGAGCATATATCAGAAATTCAGACATGTGCTGTGCACAATTCCCTGAACAAGTGGTCAGAATGTTTTGTTTGCAACCCGTCTAAATTTCTGATATGATCTTCAGGTGACTGGCACTGCGTCCTGAGAGAACATAGTCAAAATTACCAGAAAAAGTTTATATCTCATTTGCCCCTGGGACTGTCTGCTGATGAGAAGTCTTCCTGCTCCCGTTTGAACTTGGAGCAGGTGTAGGCCATTCGGCCCCTTGAGCCTGCTCTGCCATTTGATAAGATCATGGCTGATCTGAATGTGACCTCAACTTCACTTTCCTGCCTGCCCCTTGTAACACCTGACTCCCTTGTCTATCAAGAACATCTAACTCGGCCTTGAATATATTCAGTGACCCAGCCTCTACTGCTATATGAACATACAAATTAGGAGCAGGAGTAGGTCATTTGTCCCCTCATTACTTTAATGTAAAATAATACTTCCTGCCACTTCATCGCACAAGCTCCACTTGCCCTGACTAGGAATGGCTCTGACTAAGCCTGTTTGAATACTCCCACCCTAAATTATGGAACTATATCATCTTGGATTGTCAGTATGTATACCTGCATGTATTTGCTAATCTGAAATAAGGTGTGTATTGAGCCACTAATCTGATTCAAAATAATTTTCGTTTTGATAGGTTTAAAATTAGCAATAGTTCTTGAAGCAATGCAAATTTACTCTTCTCGGACTGCCTGACACTGGACACAATCTTCTAGAGAGCGGGGAGGTGGTGGCATAGCGGTAATGTCACTGGACTAGTAGCCTAGGCTAATGTTGTGGGGACATGGGTTTGAATCCCATCATTACAGATGGTGAAATTTGAATTCAATCTGGAATTTTAAAAAAAAGGTGGTCTAATGGTGACCAGGAAACCATTGTTTTTTTAAAATTTATTTAGAGATACAGCACTGAAACAGGCCCTTCGGCCCACCGAGTCTGTGCCAACCATCAACCACCCATTTATACTAATCCTACACTAATTCCATATTCCGACCACATCCCCACCTATCCCTATATTTCCCTACCACCTACCTATACTAGGGGCAACTTATAATGGCCAATTTACCTATCAACCTGCAAGTCTTTGGCATGTGGGAGGAAACCGGAGCACCCAGAGGAAACCCACCCAGACACAGGGAGAACTTGCAAACTCCGCACAGGCAGTACCCAGAATCGAACCCGGGTCCCTGGAGCTGTGAGGCTGCGCTGCTAACCACTGCGCCGCCCAGTTGACCTGTTGTGAAATCCCATCTGGTTCACTAATGTCATTTAGGGGAAGAAATCTATGTCCTTACGTGGTCTGGGCCACATGTGATTCCAGACCCACAGCAATGTGGTTGACTCTTAAATGCCCTCTGAAATGGCCTAGCAAGCCATTGTATCAAACTGCTACAAAGTCTAAGAAAAGGAATGAAACTGGACGGGCCACCTGGCATCGACTTAGGCTCCGAAAATGACAAGGGAAAACCCAACCCTGTCGACCCTGCGAAGTCCTCCTCATAACTTCTGGGGGCTTGTGCCAAAATTGGGAGGGCTGTCCCACAGACTACTCAAGCAACAGCCTGACATAGTCATACTCACGGAATCATACCTTGTAGGTAATGTCCCAGATACCACCATCACCATCTCTTGGTCTGTCCTGTCCCAGCAGCAGGACAGACCTACCAGAGGTGGCAGCACAGAGGTATACAGTCGGGAGGGAATTGCCGTGGGAGTCCTCAATACTGACTCCGGACCCCATGAAGTCTCATGGCATCAGGTCAAACGTGGACAAGGAAACCTCCTGTTAATTCCCACCTACTGCTGGGTCCCTTTCCACCACCGCCCCCCCCCCCCCCCCAGGGCTGATGAACCAATGCTTCTCCATGTTGAGCACCAATTGGAAGAAGTACTGAGGGTAGCAAGGGTGCAGAATGTACTTTGGGTGGGGTCTTCAGTGTCCATCACCAAGAGTGGCTCGGTAGCACCACTACTGACCGAGCTGGCCAAGTCTGAAATGACATAACTGCTAGACTGGGTCTGCGGCAGGTGGTGAGGGAACCAACAAGAGGGAAAAACCTACTTGACCTCGTCCTCACCAGTGTAATTGTCGCTGATGATCAATCTGTCCCTGAGACAGTATTGATAGGAGTGACCACTGCACAGTCCTTGGAGACGAAGTCCCTGTCTTCACATTGAGGATACCCACCATCGTGTTAAATGCAATAGATTTCGAACAGATCTAACAACTCAACTAGGCATCCATGAGGTGCTGTGGGCCATCAGCAGTAGCAGCAAAATTGTATTCAATCACAATCTGTAACCTCATGACCCGGCATATTCCCCACTTTACCAATACCATCAAGCCAGGGGGATCAATGAAGAATGCTGGAGGGCATGCCAGGAGCAGCACCAGGCACACCTAAAAATGAGGTGTCAGCCTGGTGAAGCTACAATAAAGGAGTACTTGCATGTCAAACAGTGGAAGCAGTATGCGATAGACAGAGCTAAGCGATCCCACAACCAATGGATCAGATCTAAACTCTGCAGTCTTGCTACATCCAATCGTGAATGGTGGTGGGCAATTAAAGAAATAACTGGAGGAGGAGGCTCCACAAATATCCCCATCCTCAATGATAGGGGAGCCCAGCACATCAGTGCAAAAGACAAGGTTGAAGCATTTGCATCCATCTTCAGCCTGAAGTGCCAAGTGGATGATCCACCTGGCCTCCTCCTGAGGCCCCCAGCATCACAGAGACCAGTCTTCAGCCAATTCGATTCATTCCACTTGAAATTAAGAAACGGCTGAAGGCACTGGATACTGCAAAGGCTATGGGCCCTGACAGTATTCTGGCAATAGTACTTAAGACTCATGCTCCAGAACTTGCCGCGCCTCAAGCCAAGCTGTTCCAGTACAGCTACAACACTGGCATCTACCCGACAATGTGGAAAATTGCTCAGTTATGTCCTGTACACAAAAAGCAGGACAAATCCAACCCGGCCAATTATCACCCTATCAGTCTACTCTTGATCATCAGCAAAGTGATGGAAGGGGTTGTCGACAGTGCTATCAAGCGACATTAGCTCAGCAATAATCTGCCCACTGCTCAGTTTGGGCTCCGCTAGGGCCACTTAGCTCCTGACCTCATTACAGCCTTGGTCCAAACGTGGACAAAAGAGTTGAACTCTTCCTTTTGAAATCATTGTGGAGGCAGTAGCATAGTGGTATTGTCACGGGAGTAGTAACCCAGAGACGCAGGGTATTGCTCTGGGGACTTGGGTTCGAATCCCACCATGGCAGGAGGTGGAATTTGAATTCAATTAATAAATCTGGAATTAAAAGCTAGTCTAATAATGTCCATGAAACTATTATTGTTTGCCATAAAAACCCATCTGGTTCACTAATATCCTTTTTAGGGAAGGAAGTCTGTTGTACATACCCGGTCAGGCCTACAAGTGACACCAGACCCACATTCCGTCCTACCGCCATCACTATCCCCGGATCAACCCTGGTTCAAGGAACAGTGCAAGAGTGTATGCCAGGAGCGGCACCAGGTATATCTAAAAATGAGGTGTTAACCTGGTGAAGCTACAACCCAGGGCTACTTGTGTGCCAAAAACATAAGCGGCATGCGATACACAGAGCTGGGCGACCCCACAATCAACGGATCAGGTCTAAATTCTGCAGTCCTGCCACATCCAGTTGTGAATGGTGGTGGACAATTAAACAACTAACTTGGCTCCCCAAATATCCCCATCCTCAATGATGGGGGAGCCCAGCACATCAGTGGAAAAGATAAGGATGAAGCATTTGCATCCATCTTCAGCCTGAAGTGCCGAGTGGATGATCCATCTCGGCCTCCTCCTGAAGTCCCCTGCATCACCGATACCAGACTTCAGTCAATTTGATTCACTCCACATGATATCAAGAAATGGTTGTAGGCATTGGATACCGCAAAGGCTATGGGCCCTGACAACATTCTGGCAATAGACCTGTGCTCCAGAACTTGCCATGCGCCTAGCCAAGCTGTTCCAATACAGCTACAGCACTGGCATCTACCTGGCAATGTGGAAAATTGCCCAGGTATGTCCTGTACACAGAAAAACCGGACAAATGCAACCTGGCCAGTTACCGCCCCATCTGTCTACTCAATCATCAGTAAAGTGATGGAAGGTGTCGTTGACAATGCTATCAAGTGGCACTTGCTTCGCAATAATCTGCTCAGTGATGCTCAGTTTCGGTTCTGCCACGGCCACTCCGCTCCTGACCTCATTATAGCCTTGGATCAGACATGGATAAAAGAGCTGAACTCGAGGTGAGACTGACTGCCCTTGACATTTGACCAACTATGGCATCAAGGAGCAAAGCTGGAGTCATGGGAATTGGGGAAAACACTCTGAATTGTGCCATTAGGTATATATTGCCTCTCCCTATCCCACCAGCCTTTTATGTGGTACTTTGTCAAAAACTTTCCTAAAATCCATATAGACAACGTCCATTTCATCAACATTCTCTGGTACTACTTCAAAAAAAAAACAATTCAATTAATCAAACACAATCTGTCTTTTACAAATCCGTGCTGGCTCTCTTTAATTAACTCAAACCTCTATTAATTTTTTCCTTGATTATTGTTTCTAAAACTTTACCCATGATTGATGTCAAACTAACTGACTGGCCTGTAGTTACTAAGGATGTCATTACACTTTTTCTCGAAATGAGGCTGTCACATTTGCCAGTTTCCAATCCTCTGGCATCTCCCCCCACCTCCCCCTATCTCTGGAAGATTATGGCAAACCCTTCCACGATCTCCACCCCACTTCTCTTCGCAACCTGAGATGCAAGCCATCCGGACCAGGTGACCTATCCACTCTGGTATAGCCAGTCTTTCTACTACAACCTGCCGATCAATTTTCACTCCATTATTTCTACTATCTTTGCTGCTACTGCTATTTGTCAGAATCCTCTTCCTTAGTAAACGCTGATACAAAGTACTCAAATATTCTTTGTCCTTAATAGGCCTCACCCCACTTCTTACTATCCACTTACTATTTACATGCCAACAGAAGATCTTTGGGTTCCCTCTAACGTTAACTGCCATTCTATTCTTTTAGGGATGGGCAATAAATGCTAGCCTAGCCAGCGACGTCCACATCCCTTGAACGAATAAAAAAAAAATTGTAATTTTCTCTCTGCCAGTCTTATTTTCCTCTTCACTTTCCCTCTCAACTTTTTGTATCTGGCCTGGTTCTTGCTTGAAGAATTCACCTGACATGCATCATATATCCTTTTGTTTTTTGTTTCATCATATTGTGTATCTCCCTTGCCATCCATTGACCGCTGGGTTTGGTTCCCCTACCTTTGCCTCTTGTTGGAATGTCCCTAGCCTCTACCTGAAATATCTCCACAAAGATTGCGAATTGTTCCATTACACTTTTAGCTGTCAGTCTTTGGTTCTATTTCACCTTGGCTAGGTCCCCCCTCATCCCATTGAAATTAGCCCTCTTGTAATTCAGAAGTTCTACTTAAGATTGTTTCTTGCTTCTCTCCATTACTAATCTAAACCTTATGAGATTATACATTTTGGTAGGAAGAATGAGGAAAGGCAATAGAAAATAAAGGATACAATTCTAAAGGGGATGTAGGAGTAGAGGGACCTGGGGTTATATGTGCACAAATTGTTCAAGTCAGCAGGGCAAGCCAGGATAGCGGTTTATAAGGCATACGGGGTCCTGGTCTTTATAAATAGAGGCATAGAGTACAAATGCCAGGAGTCTTCAAAAATTCAGAAATTATTACACATTTTGTCGGTATTCTAGGGTGTCTGTAATAAGTCTGCATCTGTAATTCGCTGTTGAACTTGTAACTTTGTTCATGTGTCCCTGGCACCTCGTCGTTGGCCATTGAGCCATTCAAACAACACATAAGGATCCAATTGAATCCCCACCTGACTGTATAAGTCAGACATCTTATGTTTAATTTTCTACTCCTAATTTTCATTAACATTTTTTCCTTTTTGTTTAAATTGGTGTATTGGCTTAGCCCACAAAAATTGGGCACAATGAATTTGAGTACAGTAGGGATGATGTGGGGACCTGTTGGATAGTGACATGTTGCAGAAGTGACACTGTGGTGTAGAAAGGGCAGCCAGGCTTCTCTTTTGGACAGAGCTCAGCCCATCTGCCTCAATCTACTGAATGTTGGCCAATTTCCTTGGGTTGGGGGATATTTCCGATGCATGGTGGAGTCTAGGTGGGATTCCTGTCGCTAAGAGGGACCCCACCAGTGCAAAGAGGAGAGTCCTGAAGATACTGCAACACCTGAAAGATGGCAAGAGATCTTGAAAGCACCCAAAAAACTCAATCAAATTCCCTCTGAAGGCTTCAGCCGAGACCAAGTCCTTCAGCAAGTAAGTATTGGGACTGAATTGGAGGGAGCAGAGGCCTCCACCATGCCCTCTGTCTTCAGAGGTGAAGGAACTTCCCAGTCGCCTCGCAAATTGTCCCTCATTTTCTGCTAAATTTGGGTTGGATTGTGAGAGGGAATTCAGCTTGTGATGTGCAAATAGTGCAGCATCTTTTATAGATCTTTCATAACCTCAGGATATCCTAAAGATTCACAGCTAATGAAGTATTTAATTTTTAAAAATATAGTTAGTTTTGTCGGTGAACATGTCAGCCAGTGCACACTGCATGGTCCCAGACAGTGTTCCGACCGAAGTTGGAGGAATGCCCTGATCTTTCTCTGGTTCTCCTGCTCCACTGGTCACAACATATGTTTAAATGTTTTACCCAGTTACCAATACAGCCAATTAGATATTTTATATTAGTTTCAGAATAAAAATCTGCCAACGTTTTTGCTTTATAAACAAAAAAATTATTGATTTATTATAAAACAAGACTTATTCAATAAAGATGCACAGCTTATTAAAACATAGTTTGAAATATGAAAGCATAAATAGCTATGCTTCTAGTCTAACACGCACACATACACACACCGGTTATCGAAAAATTAAAAAACTGGCTCTGCAGAGATCAATTTTAAAAATATATACTTTGGCCAGGTTATTGTCAATTCTTGAAGAAAAGGGATAAGATATGGAATGTTCCAGATGGCCTTTGGTCTGGCATCCGGGTATACACTGACATCGGTCACTGGGATCTTTCTGCAGCAGTTCTGTTCAGGAGATGTCGAGGAGTAGTCTTGCAGATTTTTCAGGAGAATTACTGCATGAGTGCTTTCAGCTATCGCACTGGATTCTCAAGATTTTCCAAAGCAGGTGGAAAAGGACGAGTTGGGTGGCTTTTCTCTCGGCAGGATATACACCAACTTGGCATTCAAATAGTCCATGCCCAAATCAGAAAGCCAAAACTTCTCTCAGCCATAAACCGAGACACTAAAATCACACGTGACTTCTCTGTAAACAACTTCAGTAGCCAGCAAGGCTCCTTATGTTTATTTAGCACTTCATTCTCTCTCCCAGTAAGTTTAAAAAAAAATCCAAGTCCAGGCATCTCAGTCTTTCAAATGAACCAATTTTCGCAATCTTTTAAACACGAGTTCTCAAAAAATAATAATGGGAGCATCTTCACAGCAACAGCAATGAGCTAAGTGACCAGTGCATTTGTTTTAATGATGTTTGTCAAAGGAGTAATGTTGGTCAGCATACTTAACTCTATTCTCCTTTTGAATAGTGTCACAGGATTCTGTTATAGCCACCCAAGAGGGCAGACGGGACCGAGGTTAATCTTTTATCTGAAAGATGCATGTCCAACAGTGCAATTCTACCTCCGTGCTGGACTGAAGTATCAGTGAAAGAAATGCACATATTGGGAAACTATATTTCTCGTGACTGCTCAGTCTCTGAGCTAATTGGTCTCTGTTCTGCCTGAGCTGAATCTCTTATCCCCCTTTTCCATGAGTAACATCACGGGAGATCAACTGGCAGTAATTTTAAAAATACACAAGGTGTGGCTTGCTATTGTTAGAAAAGTATGTGAAGTATTCAGTGAACACCTCCACATCCTGTCTCAATCTATTCACGTAGTGCTGATGGATGGACAGTTCAATAGAGATGACATTCATCTGAATTTTTCTCCTTGTGTTCTCACCAGAAGTTTGCATTCGGGATCATTGTATTATGCTTTTGTTTTTTTAATGAGTTGTCATCACTTTGTTGAAGTATTCAGAGTCAGCAGCAATACAGCTAACTTTTACAAGCATTTTATGTGTATACTGACTGGTGGCTTGTTATGACTGCAGATGGGTTTATCCCCTGTTTCAACATTGCAGTTTATTTAGAAGTAACTTCTGTTTCGTTGTAGATAATGCATTGACAAAGAGTCTAAACCTTTCCATCAGTTGGAGTTGTGTGTTTCTGGAATACTAGTGTGTAGACTTCCTGCTGCAGATATTTGCTGAGCGATGCATGTTGACTCTTTTGAAACAGTAATTAAGGTAGTTCTGTATGATAGCATTCATCACCCTGGCTGACTATGTGCTTCTGTAAATTATATACTTCAAGATGTAATTAAGACCCACACTTCTAGCCTGCCGCCCAAACATATTGTGACATGAGTATCAATGAAAACACAAAATGGCCTCTTGTTGAGGGTTTAACTGTATAATGTACTGGTACAGTTGTCTTCCTGCCATTTTTTAAATCAAATTATCAAGAACTTGCATTTATGCAGCACCATTTATAAGCTCGCGATGCCCCTAATTGGCGATCAAGATTTACGTACTTTTGACCTGTATTCAGTAATGTAGAAAAATCTAGAAGAATTGATGGTTCAGGGATTACAGATGTGCTGAGACCAATTACTTCAAGTTGCAGTATCCATGATGTATAAATCTCTTCTTGACTAAGATAAAGTTCACCTCGTTGCCAGCCAACTATTTATGAAGAATACTGGCAGCTCACAATTTTAAAGATGATAGAACTCTTAATGTGATTTCAACTAACATGGAAAAAGTTGACAAATTATTATTCAAAGCTTCCTTAATAGCCCATTGAGTGATGGCAACTATTAATGTTGAGGTATTCACACTAGGAGGTCCCAGGTTCAATCCTCTGTCTGTGTTAAGTCGGCTTATCTCAGTAAGAGCAGCGGCTCGGGAAAAATTTAACCTGATTGCTGTAAAGTGTGCATTGTTAGCAGCAACCCAAACCTATCTGCATAACCTTTTCCCATAGTGTTGTTGCTGTGACTGAGATTTGGGCCTCCAGGGACCCCTACAATTCACGCACCGGGTAAGTGGCCTGAGTATTAACTATTTTTAGCCGCAATAACCTAAATAGCATCTTGTTACAAATTTGGGCCTGCTGAAGATATATTCTCGCGCTCAGTGGTCGCGTCACTCCTGAAATCAAATTAAAACTGCCTGCTTTAGAATCTGAACTGGATATTCAATCCTTTTTTACTTTCCCCAAGTCCAGCTTCAAAAGGATTGTAGAATATATTTGGCAAGATGAGGCCAAATATTTATTGTTAGTAGCTTTATTTTACAAATGAGCGAACGTTCAGAGCAGTAGTTATGATCGGCGTTATGTCAGTTCTCTTTGTTGAATTTTCTTTAATCTACTGACTGGAGATGTGAATTTATATATTTTTTAAAAGGCATTTTTTAAAAGACCAGCTAAAAGGATGACTTTGCTGGCAGCTTAAGATGCCTACCTAATTTGCCACACTGTATCCTCCACTGCAATGCTTGTGAAGGAGGGAGATGAAATGTCTGCTCATATTCCAGCAAGAATCAAGACCCAGGAAGTTTAAAGGAACTACCTGTTCTTTTTAGCAAGAGAGAAATACTGCTAACTGCTATGTTTGAATGATTGAGTGACTGTCATGTGACAAGCACCTCCCCATCTGTGGTTCTAAGCTTGTGTCTTTCTGCAGCAGAGAGGAGAAGCAACTGAATTCTGATACGTGCAGACCGAAAGTTGGCATGTTATTTTATTAGTTCGGTTTAGGTACAATAAAGTTTCTTTCTTATCTCAAGAAAACCTGTCCAATTGGTTCTTGTTATGATCATATCAAGTAAGTAATTAAACACTGGCTGAATTGGCTGGTCAGACAAGGAGAGGGAAGCCCTTTGACCCCTCCTCACTTGACAGTAGCAATTAGGCTCACTGAATTTAATCAGTGCAACTTTTCCTGCTGTAATAATGCAAAGTAATGAACACTATACTTCCCCACAGCAGTGGAACAAAATAACTCCCAACTCTCTCCTGCATTCTCCTTTTAACTAGTGAAAGCTTGCTCTCTCAGCTTTCTGTTGAAAGATGCGACATATTCCCTGTGTCTCTATTCATAACCCGAGAAGAGTGGAGTGAGCCTTAGTGGGAGAATCCCAAGCTTATGAGTCAGAAGAAGTAAGCTTTTGCACCCTGCTCTACACAGTCCTGGCGGGTGGGCATCTAAGCTCTGCCTGTGCATTCTGTGTAGACATCCAGCGGGATACACCTGTCAAGTAGGTGTGGGTAGCCCCTCATCATGGGAGCTGTGGGAGCCCATAAAATAACCCCATCAGCTGATAGACTGCAATAAAAACTCCCTTCCATGGGAGTAACTCACTTTATATCGGGTGTGTTAATCCGCCTGCAAATCCTTTCATTTTTTTCACACTGTTCTTCAAGGGAAAAGTCTGAAATTATGAAATCAACAACCACCCATGAGGTGGGAGTGCCAGATACCTCCTGGGTATGAAGCATTTATGAATACCAAGTCAGCTTAATGAATTGCTCAGTCTCTTTGGGGATAATTAACATTTTAATCTCCTTTTTGTTTTCATTTTTAAAAAAAACTTGCATGGATGCACTTTGCTCTCCTTTTAAATAACTTTTTCCCCCAAACCTTTCTTCAAAAATGGTCAAATAGTTGCTAAACATGAACCGTCTCCTGCCCCTGGATAGGTTCCTCCTGTTTCAGCCTTGAGGTTTTCTTGTTAAAATTAATCCGTGCCAACATACAGTGGATCCTTTCAGCCCCAAGGAGCGCTCAAGCTGCATGGAGTATTTGAAGAATAGATGTTGACTAGGACACTGGGAGAATTCTCCATATTTTTTTTTTACATAGTGCTGTTGGATCTTTTAGGTACACCTCGGAGGGCACTCAGGCTCTCTGTTTAACGTCACATCTGAAAATAGCACCATTAACAGTGCACTCTCAATACTATACCAACATGTCAGTCACAAGTCTCTGGAGTGGGTCCTGAGCCCACAACCTTCTGAATCCGAGGTGGAAATGTTACCGTTGATGCCATCTACATATTGTGACAGGATATGCCAGTGCCATCTGGCAGCCTCTGAATTTGCTGGGGGTTCTCCTGGCTGGACCACTGTTTTTCCCCAGCTTCATCTTGGGATTACCTACCATTGCCATCAAGCCAGGGGACCAAACCTAGTTCAATAAAGAGTGCAGGGGGTGGCATAGTGGTAATGTCACTGGACTAGTACTCCAGAGATAAAAGCAAAATACTGCAGATGCTGGAAATCTGAAATAAAAACAAGAAATGCTGGAAATACTCAGCAGGTCTGGCAGCATCAGTGAAGAGAGAAGCAGAGTTAACGTTTCAGGTCAGTCTCCGTTTCATGGCACCATTACTATCATCGATTTTGTTGTTAAAACCCATTTGGTTCACAAATGTGGATGGAAATCTGCTGTCCTTACCTGGTCTGGCCTACGTATGACTCCAGACCCACAGCAATGTGGTAGACTCCTAAAATTGCCCTCTGAAATGGTCTAGCCAGTTCAAGGGCAATTAGGGATGGGCAATAAATGCTGGTCTTGCCAGCAACGCCCACATCCCACAAATGAATTTAAAAAAAAAAGCCAGGAGTAGCACTAGGCATATCTAAAAATGAGGTTCCAACATGGTGAAACTACAACAGAGGACTACATGCATGCTAAACAGTGCATGCAGCACACAACAGACAGAGCTAAGCGATCTGACAACCAATGGATCAGAGCAGGCTGTGCAGTCCAGCCAAATCCTGTCTTGAATGGTGGTGGACAATTAAACAACTAACCAGGGGAGGAGGCTCCACAAATATCTCCATCCTCGATGATGAGGGAACCCAATAGGTCAGTGAAAAAGACCAGGCTGAAGCATTGGCAACCATCTTCAGCCAGAAGTGCAGAGTTTTGATTATCTATCTCGGCCTCTTCCTGAGGTCCCCAGCATCACAGGTGCCAGTCTTCAGCCAACTTGGTTTACACCAAATTATATCAAGAAATGACTGAAGGCACTGGATACAGCAAAGGTTATGGGCCCTGACTACATCCCAGATGTTTTTATTTAAGACTTGTGCTGCAGGACTAGCTGTGCCCCTAGCAAGCTGGTCTACTACAGCGACAACACTGGCATCTACCCGACAATGTGGAAAATTGACCAGGTATGCCCTTTTCCACAAAAAGAAGGACAAATCCAAGCCGGCCAATTACTGCCCATCAGTATACTCTCAATCATCAGCAATATGATAAAAGGTGTTGACAGTGCTATCGTGGCACTTACACAGCAGTAAACTGCTCAATTTGGATTCTGCCAGGGGTCCTCAACCCCAGACCTCATTAGAGCGTTGGTCCAAAAATGGACAAAAGAGCAGTATTCCAGAGGTGAAGTGAGAGTGACTGCCATTGACCTCGAGGCAGCATTTGACAGAGTATAGCATTAAGGAGTCCTGGCAAAAATTGAAGTAATTGGCAGTTAGGTACCAGTGGTTGAGGTCATAGCTAGCACATAGGTTGATGGTTGAGTTTGTTGCAGGCCAATCATCTTTGACCCAGGATATCACTGCAGAAGTTCCTCAGGGTAATATCCTAGGCCCAACCATCTTCAGCTGCTTCATCAATGATCTTCCTTCCATCAATTTAGCAGAGTCTAACTCCCCTCCTAATTCCCCAAAGCCTGTCCACTATCCGAAGGCACAGATGAGAAATGTGATGAAATACTTGCCTGGATGAGTGCAGCTCCAACGACATGCGTGAAGCTTGACACTGTCCAGGACAAAGTAGTTCACTTCATCAGTACCCCATATGCCACCATGCGCAGTACACACTGCTGTCACTATCAACAAGATGCACTGCAGCAACTCACCAAGGCTCCTTCGACAGCACCTTTTAAACCCGTGACCTCTACCACTTAGAAGGACAAGGGCAGCAGATGCATGGGAACACCACCACCTGCAAGTTCACCTCCAAGCCACACACCATCCTGGCTTGGAACAGGGCGGCACAGTGGCGCAGTGGTTAGCACCGCAGCCTCACAGCTCCAGCGACCCGGGTTCAATTCTGGGTACTGCCTGTGTGGAGTTTGCAAGTTCTCCCTGTGTCTGCATGGGTTTCCTCCCACAAGCCAAAAGACTTGCAGGTTAATAGGTAAATTGGCCATTATAAATTGTCCCGAGTACAGGTAGGTGGTAGGGGAATATAGGGACAGATGAGGATGTGGTAGGAATATGGGATTAGTGTAGGATTACTATAAATGGGTGGTTAATGGTCAGCACAGACTCGGTGGGCTGAAGGGCCTGTTTCAGTGCTGTATCTCTTTTATTAAAAAAAAAATCACCGTTCCTTCACTGTTGCTGGGTCAAAATCCTGGAACTCCCTAACAGGACTGCGGGTGTATCTACACCAGATGGACTGCAGCAGTTCAAGAAGGCGGCTCGCCACCACTTTCTTGAGGACAATTATAGATGGGCAATAAATGCTGGCCAAGCCAGTGATGCTCACCTCCCATGAACACATTTTTATTTTAAAAAAAGCTGACTGAGTTCCGCCACAGGGCTGCCTCTGCCTGACCATCCGCCTAATGGATGCTGCAGCTGTGAACAACCCAACGAATTTCCCAAACGGGCAATGCAGAATGTGGCCTTCCATATTTCCTTTTTGAACATGTAAGATAATGTCTTTCATCCTGCAAAAAGTGTCGTGCAGGCTGGCTTCCCAAACACCTGCTGAACTGAATATCCCCTCTCAGGATAATGTTGCCTTTTAAAATTCAGTTTGTAAAAGCGAGATTAGCTTTCTGTCTGTCTTTCCCTTAGCCCTCAGGTCGACTAGCTGTAACAACACCAGCCCTTTCAATTTGTACTTTCGGGGCCTCCTTGGATTCCGAAACTCCTAGAATTATTGCTGCTGTCACCTCATCTGCTCGGTATTGTCCGAGTTAGTCTTCTCCCTGAAATCAGTGTAACCCCTGGAGTCTCTGGGTATGGAGAGTCATAGATTTCATGCAACTTGGTCTGAGACTTTTTTTCCTCATTGTTTTAGTAGAAAATTGGCCCAAAAATCTCCTCCTTAGAGTATTGATGAAAATTTCTAATAGCCAGGGCGTCCTTTATGAATTAACTGAAAAGCACTTTTCAAATCGCTCATTTTAAATGTTCTTTCTCTCCCATGCTATGTCAGATTCCCTGACTGAAAGAGTCACCTACCTGCACTCAGACTGCTGATGAACTGAATGCCAGCAGGTCTTGGAGAATGCTTTACCTCCCACTGAGCATGTTCCTCAGAATGGGCACTTTGTGAATTGTGGAACAAAGCTACATGCAACGGATCTGTGCCCTCGTTTACTGAAATACAAGTACCACAAAATGCCATGACCATTGCCTTTAAAATTGCAGCCAAAAGGATCTCCCCAGTCTACATCTTTTGAAAATGTGATTTCAGTTGGACCTGCATGAGTGCATCTATTTCAGAGCCAGTGATCCAACTATATCGGAGGGCTGTGCAGCTGGATTGGTGCAGGAAAGTTCTGGAAAAAACATTCATCAACGAAGTTTTTCTTTTTAAGTTGAAGATAGTCGCTGGAAATAGTTGAATGATTGACTTTCCCCTGTTATTTTACAACAAAGAACATCTCCTGCTGTGTTCTGTTTTATAGACACATTAACCTTATTGTGTCTAACGTCTTATGTTATGTAACTTTTGGGGCTATGTCGATTACCAGAACATTGCAGTTGGAGACCTGATAGGGCTGAATCATAGAAAGTTTATGGCACAGAAAGAGGCCACTTGGCTCATAGTGTCTGTGCCAGACAAGAGCACCTGTTCCACCGCTGACTTCTGAACCAATAGGTTTGTGTATTTATTTTTATTTAATTTATTAAATTTTTTTTATTTAGAGATACAGCACTGAAACAGGCCCTTCGGCCCACCGGGTCTGTGCCGACCAACAACCACCCATTTATACTAACCCTACAGTAATCCCATATTCCCTATCACCTCCCTACACTAGGGGCAATTTACAATGGCCAATTTACCTATCACCTGCAAGTCTTTTGGATGTGGGAGGAAACCAGAGCACCCGGCGAAAACCCACGCGGTCACAGGGAGAACTTGCAAACTCCGCACAGGCCGTACCCAGAATTGAACCCGGGTCCCTGGAGCTGTGAGGCTGCGGTGCTAACCACTGCGCCACTGTGCCGTAGATTTTGATTGATTGAGAAACCAGTTGCTGGGGCCATCTTTGTTTTTCTGTTGCGCTTAAGTTTTCAATTTCATTTATTTTCTTTTCAGCCCTATAGTGCGTATCAAAGGTTTATATTCTAATTTGCAAAAATATAATGAAATTATTCTGCTTACTAGTAATCACATTACAACTGTGATTCATTTTCTGCTCCATTCAGTTTAAAGTAATTTGTGATTACTTGACTTCTTCCACAGAGGATTTGGAAAGAGTTGCATTGAAATGTTTTTAAAGTAAAGTATATTCAGACAAATGTTATTTAAAAAGCAGTGAGACAGGAGGTGCTAATGTGTAGGCATTGATGTTTCTCCAAAGACCATGAGCAATTGCTTAGCCTGTCTTCATACTCCAATTTAAATAAAAACACCGACTTTGTTAGGAAGCAAGATTGATGTGGGAATGTTAGTGTTTCCTTCTGTGTTGCTGTGCAAAGACAGGTTGTACTATATATCATTGCAGTCTGAACCAATCAGGGGGAATTATTTGCCCACAAGGTAACATACATTGAAACTATGAAGTTAATGCAGGAAGAAGAAAAAGGGTGTTTTAATCTTGGTGCAGTCCAAATGAAGGTTGGCATCGATCAAAATCTCCTACTGATTTGGCTCATTAAGGCCTTCTGTATGTGCAGCATATTCCACTGACTTTTCCAACCTCCATGCAGATGGGGCATTACAAGTGCCTGTTGGATCAGCTGCCAAATCAGTATAATGCAGTCTTTAGACATACAAAGATCCCTTCATGGGTTTGTTGAAGAGCACCAGACTTCAATTATTGGCAAAAGCCCAGAGAATGGTCGGAATGAGTGACAACAAGTATTGGCACTATTTCTACATAAGCTGTCTGGTTTGGGAGTTTTAATGCTTTTTAATTAATATTCAAAGTGGAATAAATAACATTTTGAAAACTCATCTCTGAAGTCAAAGGTTTGTCATTCTTTTTGACCATGATGTGTGGCAGACTAGATCCAGGAAGACTGAGCTGAATCTGTGGCAAAAAAAATGGAAAGGAAAACAGAAGAGAGGCTTCCAGCTTATACCAACCTGTCGCTGCAGTTGAGGATCCTGGAGCAAGTGTCTTTGCCAAAGCTTCTCTCTCAAAAACATGGATTAAGCAGTTGCTGATGACTAAGCCTGGTATGAGGCTTTGGGACTTGGATGTCTATATTGGGGAGTCGGTGGCGTAGTGGTAATGTCACTGAACTTGTAATCCAGTGGCTCAGGCTAGTGCTGTGGGGATGGGTTCAAATCTCATCATGGCAGCTGGTGGAATTAATCATACAAATCTGGAATTGAAAGCTAGTCTCCATTTCATGGCACTATCACGATCATCGATTTTGTTGTAAAAACCCATTTGGTTCAAAAATGTGGACGGAAATCTGCTGTCCTTACCTGGTCTGGCCTACATGTGACTCCAGGCCCACAGCAATGTGGTTGACTCTTAACTGCCCTCTGAAATGGCCTAGCAAGACACTCAGTTGTTAAGGGCAATTAGGGCTGGGCAACAAATGCTGGCCTTGCCAGTGATGCCCACATCCCATGAAAGAATTTTTTTTTAAAAAGCTTCAGGGTCACTGGCACATAGCTGCTTTTATCATACTGAGAGTGGATGTTTGTTGTATGATTGTTGAGGAAACGAGTCTTGGGTGACTGCTGCTGGAACCTGTTAACTGGAGACTGATCTGGTCACATGCTCTTATAGCCATGATTCAGTCACAGAGGCCAAGCAACTATTGTTGAATTTCCACAGTGCCAGGAGGTAGAAACATTTATTTGAGTTACAGTTGCAGTCAGGAGGATGATATCAATGGAATCTCAAAGTGCTGCTCATAAGGAGTTCTGGGTATCTGCTGTCCCAACGAGGTCTCTTGTCAGTTGCCAATGATTAAATAATGACTATCCTCCCTGGTGCAAAGTCTCTTTGGGGTCAAGATGGCTTCAAGATTGTGTTGGAAGATTGTTAACTGAGTTAACCCTCTCTGGTACACTCTGAACTGATTTCTGAGTTGGACAAGTTGGGGCATGTTTGCTGACTGCATTAATGGACAAAGCCCTCTGGATCAATGCCAGTGGGACTGGGATTCTTCCTACTTTGCTCCAGAGACCTTTTCAAGCCCGTGCTCTAATGTTCTTGGCTACACAGACAGTGGGAAGCTTACCTTTGTGGTTTTAAACTCTGCATTGGCCCTCTGCATAATTAAATGTTCCAAAATTGTGGCTCTTTCTAATGTGAACCTAAGCTTTTTGGACTTAAAGTCTGGGGGGTGGGGGGGGGGGGGGGAAGAGGGAGTTCCTGCGGGGATAGAGTGGGTGCTTCATATCAGCACAAGAGAAAATTTACCTTTGTGGAAGTCTCAGTTGCTTTTCAATTGGTTTACATTTTTGGTGGCCGCCCAAAAAAAAAAACTGATTACCTTTGAAATGTGATTTGTCCAAAATAAAGTACTGTAATATTTTTGCAACTAGAAAATTGTATGTGGTGAGATTGCCTTGACCTTCCCCTTTGCTGGAAAACCAGTGTTGAGTTGATGTGAGCATTGTGCTCTCCTGACTGCCCTGCCGCAGACACCAATGACATTTACAGTTTCAGCTGAATTATTTGGGTGGGTTCTGATAGCTGCTCACTGGTGCCAACTTTAAGGAGGGGAGGAGCAGCTGGGGAGTGGATCTGGATAGCTCCAGGGCAGCTGAAGAAGAGGGCTAGATAGTTTAAAAAAAAACTGTAGTCCCATTGCAACAAAAACAAAAATGCTGGAAATACTCGGGTCTGGTAGCATCCGTGGAGAGAGAAGCAAAGTTGACATTTCAGGTCTGTGACCTTTTCATCAGAACCCATAGTCCCATTGCATTCCTTTAGGAGTCCTCTTGATTGTAAAGGTGGTCCCACCTGCTTATAGCAACATTGAACACTGGACCAATACGTTGAGGAACCAACTAGAGAACAGGCCATCCTAGACTGGGTATTGTGTAATGAGAGAGGAATAATTGACAATCTAGTGGTGCGAGACCCCTTGGGGATGAGCGACCATAATATGATAGAATTCTTTATCAAGATGGAGAGTGACGTAGTTGATTGAGATTAGGGTCCTGAATCATAGTAAAGGAAACTATGTAGATATGAGGCGTGAGTTGGCTATGACGGATTGGGAAATGTTACTTAAAGGGATGACGGTGGATAGGCAATGGCAAACATTTAAAGAGCGCATGGATGAACTGCAATAATTGTTTATCCCTGTCTGGTGCAAAAATAAAACTGGAAAGGTAGACAAACCATGGCTTACAAGGCAAATTAGAGATCGCATTAGCTCCAAGGAAGAGGCATATAAATTCACCAGAAAAAAACAACAGACCTGAGGATTGGGAGCAGTTTAGAATTCAGCAAAGGACCAAGGGATTGATTAAGAAGGGAAAAATAGAGTACGAGAGCAAGCTTGCCGGGAACATAAAAACTGACTCAAAGTTTCTATAGGTATGTGAAGAGAAAAAGATTGGTGAAGACAAATGTAGGTCCCTTACAGTCAGAAACAGGGGAATTTATTTTGGGAAACAAAGAAATGGCTGACCAACTAAATGCATACTTTGGTTCTGTCTTCACACAGGAGGACAAAAATATACCAGAAATGTTGGGGAACACGGGGCTTAGTGAGAGAGGAACTGAAGGAAATCAGTATTAGTAGAGAAATGGTGTTGCGGAAATTGATGGGATTGAAGGCCAATAAATCCCCATGGCCTGATGGTATGCATCCCAGAGTACTTAATGAAGTGGCCCTGGAAATAGTGGATGCATTGGTGGTCATCTTCCAAGATTCTATAGACTCTGGAACAGTTCCTACAGATTGGAGGGTAGCTAATGTAACCCCACTATTTAAAAAGGGAGGTAGAGAGAAAGCAGGGAATTATACACCAATCAGCCTGACGTCGGAGTGGGGAAAATTCTAGAGTCCATTATCAAAGATTTTATACCAGAGCACTTGGAGAACAGTGGTAGAATCGGACAGAGTCAGCATGGATTTACGAATGGGAAATCATGCTTGATAAATCTACTAGAATTCTTCGAGGATGTAACTAGTAGAGTTGATGAGGGGGAGCCAGTGGATGTGGTTTATTTGGACTTTCAGAAGGCTTTCGACAAAGTCCCACATAAGAGATTAGCGTGTAAAATTAAAGCGCATGGGATTGGGGGTAGTGTATTGCGATGGATAGAAAATTGGTTGGCAGACAGGAAACAAAGAGTAGGGATAAATGGGTCTTTTTCCGAATGGCAGGCAGTGACTAGTGGGGTACCACAGAGAGCGGTGCTATTCACAATATATATTAATGATTTAGATGAGGGAACTAAATGTCATCTGCAAATTTGGAGATATCACACAAAACTGAGTGGGAGGGTGAGTGGTGAGGAGGATGCAGAGAGGCTTCTGGGTGATTTGGACAAGTTGAGTGAGTGGGCTAATGCATGGCAGATGCAGTATAATGTGGATAAATGTGAGGTTATCCACTTTGGTAGCAGAAACAGGAAGGCAGATTATTATCTGGCTATAAACTGAGAGGGGGGAATATGCAGCGAGACCTGGGTGTTCTCGTACACCAGTTGCTGAAGGTAAGTATGCAGGTGCAACAGGCGGTAAAAAAAGCAAATGGTATGTTGGCTTCATAGCGAGAGGATTTGAGTACAGGAGCAGGGATGTCTTGCTGCAATTATACAGGGCCTTGGTGAGGCCACACCTGGAATATTGTGTGCAGTTTTGATCTTATCTGAGGAAGGATGTTTTTGCTATAGAGGGAGTGCAGCGAAGGTTTAATAGACTGATTCCTGGGATGGCGGGTCTGACGTATGAAGAGAGATTGAGTCGGTTTGGATTATATTTGCTGGAGTTCAGAAGAGTGAGGGGGGAATCCTAGAAACCGAGACAATTCTCATAGGACTTGACAGGGTAGATGCAGGAAGGATGTTCCCGATGGTGGGGAAGTTCAGAACCAGGGGTCATAGTCTAAGGATACAGGGTAAACCATTCAGGACTGAGGTGAGGAGAAATTTCTTCACCCAGAGAGTGGTGAGCCTGTGGAATTCGCCACTACAGAAAGCAGTTGAGGCCAAAACATTGTATGTTTTCAAGGAGTTAGATATAGCTCTTGGGTCTAAAGGGATCAAAGGGTATGGGGGGAAAGTGGGAACAGGTTACTGAGTTGGATGATCAGCCATGATCATAATGAATGGCGGAGCAGGCTCGAAGGGCCGAATGGCCTACTCCTGCTCCTATTTTCTATGTTTCTATGAATATTGGAAGCACGCTGGCATTTTCAAATGCAATGTTACGGCAAATGTGATAGATGATGGAGTAGTATCATTATCAGCTACTTTGATTATGTGGGTAGACATTTTTAAATGTTTTTAAAAAAATTTTATTTAGAGATACAGCACTGAAACTGGCCCTTCGGCCCACTGAGTCTGTGCCAACCATCAACCACCCATTTATACTAATCCCACATTCCTACCACATCCCCACCTTGCCTTAATGCAACCCATCTTGTTACCTGTGGTGGAAGAGGCTATGATTGGCAGATGCCTTCTTGTCCTTTCCCCAGACACATCCAAAATTGGGCAGAAAGCAATTCCATGTCTATTGCGTTGATCGCCTCAGATGAGACCAATGAAGAGCTGGCGACAGTTGGCTTTAGTGTCATTGGTTGGAAGGGGAAAGAAAAATCAGTCCGCATTCTTGCTCCTGATTGCAGTCCAGTGACCCTACTCCCAGAAAGTCCACTTGTGTGGACATTGGGTGAAGTCTGCAATGATGTGCCTCATGGTTGTAGAAGTTTATTTGCGCGTATTGTCAAGGATTGGTCATGTGGGTGAAGTATTGGAGGGCTTTTGGTGCCTGTGAAGCTGTGCATGAGCACTGGAGTTAGTCCAGGACAAGAGGAAACTGGAAACAATGGAAAAGGTAGTATTTGTGCACTGCAACTTTAATGCATATGCTGTTTTACAGAATGGTTACAGAATTTAACTTCCCCACATCAATTTTCACCTCACTGTGTGTGACAAAGTGAATTGTTGGGACATTTCCTGCAGTTCGACCACCGCAGGCGTCCCGGCATCTGGAAGTGATCATCTTTTTGCAGCAAACATTTGATGAGTGTATGGGCATGCTGTGAGACTGCTTGAGCAGTGTATCTTGCTGCTGAATATTGTTACTTTCCCTATGGTCATTACTGTATGAGTCATTTGGAGGAAGAGTGGTAATTATCCTTGATTAATGAAGATCTTTGAAATTCAAATGGGACTATCTCTTCTGAGATGTTTAAAAAAAATTCTGGCTTTACCTGCAAAGAGGTTTGTGTGTGATTGTGGTAATTGTGTGCCTCTCAAACTAAACAGCTTAGCTACTCAATATAGTAAGGTAATTTTCCATATTTTTGCAATACTGATGAGCTCATATATGATCCTATTCCCTATTAAATAGAAAGGGGATGTAATGCAAATACTGCTTAATGTGCATAGTTACAGCTAGATTTGATAAATGGTTTCCTGTGTTTATGTCCGGCTGCAAAGTTTATGGAATCTCTGTGAAATTAATATTTTGCTCATTTAACTAAATTTTGAAGGTACCTCCATATGCAAATATGCATTTGAATTCTTTAACACAAATCATGGAATAATAACATCTTGTGGAAGCTGGTGAGGTTGCACAGTGGAAAGCAGAAAGGAAGGATCTTTGTAAATTATATCTGACCTCATCCCATGGAGGAAGTACTGTATGGAGGATAATTTAACAACCTAGATAAATTGAAACTTCCTTAGTTTCCTGTGCTAGAATGGCGATGGTAATTTAAGAAACCAGAGGCTGGGGCCACCAATGATGTCAAAATAATCAGTATCAGACTTCTGTACAAATTTCTCTCCCTCCGTCCCTCGCTCCCTTGCTCGCATAACAACATAGAAAATAGGAGCAGGAGTCGGCCATTTGGTCCTTTGAGCCTGCACCGCCATTCAGTGCGATCATGGCTGATCATCCAAACTCAGTACCCTGTTCCCGCTTTCTCCCCGTATCCCTTGATTCCTTCAGCCCCAAGAACTAGATCTAACTCTTTCTTGAATATATTTAATGTTTTGGCCTCAACTGCTTTCCATGGTAGAGAATTCCACAGGTCCACAGGCCTCTTTGATAGCCTGTGCTTTTGATGCAGAGTAATCTGGCGTTTAGAAAGTGAACACATTACAAAACAGATTCCTGTACAATTGAAAACTGCAATGCTAGGTGCTGATTAATTCTGTGTAATATTTTGATAGAATAGTACAGCACAGAAGGAGGGCATTCAGCCTATTGATTCTGCACTGTCTCTTTTGAAGAACAATCCAGTTAATCCTGTTCCCCCACTCTTCCTCTATCCCTGCACTTTATCTCTTCAGGAATTTATCCAGTTCCTTTTTGAAGGCAATTATTGATTCTATATCCAGTGACCTATCAGGCAGTGCATTCCAAATCCTAACCACTCATTGCCAAAAAATGTTTTTCTTCATGTTGCCTCTGGTTCTTTTGACAATCACCTTAAATCTGTGACCTCTGACTATTGACCCTTCAGTCATTGGAAATGGAGTTAATAAAGAGAAACTATCTAAACTCTTCATGATTTTAAACACTTCTATCAAATCTATTTTCTTTTTCTAAGGAGAACAATCATGGCTTCTCCAGTATATCCATGTAACTGTAATCCTTCATCCCTGGAACCATTCTAATAAATCTCCTCTGCACGCTCTCCATAGCTACAGGTCTTTCCTAAAGTGTGGTACCCAGAATTGGACACAATACTCCAGCTAGGGCCAAACTAATGTTTTGGATAGGTTCAGTAATAATGTCCTGGCTTTTGTATTCTATACCATTTATTTATAAAATCTAAGATCCCATCTGTTTTATTAACTTCTTTGTTAACCTGTCCTGCAGTCATTTAAAGATTTGTGCTCAAATAGCCCCCAGATCTCTGCTCTTGCACCCCCATTAAAATTGTAGCATTCGTCATGTATTGTCTGTACTTGCTCTTCCCACCAAAATGTATCACCTCGCTCTTTTCTGTGTTGAATTTAATCTGCTATGTGTTTGCACATTCTACTAGTCTGTTTATGTTCTTTTGAAGTCTATTACTCTCTGGAGCAGTGCATCTGTAATGTTGCCAGGGCCCACAGCACTTTGCGCTCAGCCATTTCTTGATCTAACATGGAGTGAATCAACTTGTCTGAAGACTGGCATCTGTGATGGGGATTTCAGAAGGAGGAAGAGATGAATCATCCACTCAGCACTTCTGGCTGAAGATGGTTGCAAATGCTTCAGGCTTGTGTTTTGCGCTGACTTGCTGGGCTCCCCCATCATTGGGGCCTTCTCTTATGTTTAGTTGTTTAATTGTTCTTCACTGTTCACGACTGGATGTGGAGGACTGCAGAGCTTTGATCTGATCTGTTGATTGTTGTATCGCTTAGTTGTGTCGCATGCTGCTTCCACTGTTTAGCATGCATGTTGTCCTGTATTGTAGCTTCACCAGGTTGACACCTCATTTTTGAGGCATGCGTGGTGCTGCTCCTGGCATGCTGTCCTGCACTCTTCATTGAACCAAGGTTGATCCCCTGGCTTGATGGTGATGGTAGAGTGAGGGATATGCTGGGACACGAGGTTACAGATTGTGGTTGAATACAATTCTGCTGCAGATGGCCCACAGCGCCTCCTGGATGGCCAGTTTTGAGTTGCTAGATCTGTTCGAAATCTATCCCATTTAGCACGGTGGTAGTGCCACACAATATGATGGTGGATATCGTCAATCTGAGTCAGTTAAGAGTCAATTACGTTGCTATGTCTGGAGTCACATATAGACCAGATCGGGTAAAGACAGCCGTGAACCTGATGGATTTTTACGACAATCTGGTAGTTTCATGGTCATCGTTACTGAGATTAGCTTTTTATTCCAAATGTATTTAATGAACTGAATTTAAATTCTCCAGCTGCCATTGTCAGATTTGAACTCGTGTCTCTGAGTCATTAGCCCAGACCTGTGGATTACTAGTCCAATAACACAACCACTATGCTACTGTTTTTGTGATCCATCCTGATGTACATCTTCCATAGGAGTAGTATTTCCAATCCCATGAGTCTGCCATGTTCACATATCCTTATATTCTCCTTTCAACCAAATATGTAATCTGTTAACTTCATGTGGTCTCTGCTTAAATCACTAACTCCAGCAGTGCAATCCACAGCCTCAAATCCCTCTAGACACATAACCTTCGCCTGTATTCTCTATCCTAAATCTTTTTGTCTTTTTTTTTTCTTGACCCCTTAGCCACTGGAAAAAGCATTGTTTCCATCTACCCAGTCCCATCGCCTTATAATTTTAAATACCTCTATCAAGCTACCCCTTAATTTCTAAGTGCTAGAAATACTCAACAGGTCTGGCAACATCTGTGGAGAGAGAAACAGAGTTAATGTTTCAGGTCTGACCTTTCATTAGAATTGGCAAACCCTTTCCATAAAGGCTTGTTTTCCAGTAGCTGAGCTCTTTTAGCATGAGTTTTTCTAGTAGTTGATGAAGTAGCTACAGTCAGAGTGGATGACCTGTCACTACTATTCAAACTGGTCATTGATCCTTTACCATATAACATTGTTTAGGTTTTGAGGAAAAAAAAGCTGTACTTTTAGAACGGAGGAATGTGGCTGGAAGTTCCATATTGAGGTTTGAGCTAGTAATCTGGGCTGACACTCTGCAGTATTGTGGGAAAAGTGTATGTTTCGAGGCCCTTTTCGATGAAACATTAAATTGAGGTTCCATTGGTTTATTCTTGTGGAGTAGGGGGGGGCACATCAAAGATCTCTTAGGGATTTCTCACAGTGTCCTAGCCAACATTGCAACCATGAATAGAGGTGTTTCAAAATGACGAGGCACTATTTTAATGTATTTGTTATAAAATATTGGATCAGATCAGAGCTGATTTTAACCGCACCTGCCCAGCAGGAATGAGCCAGGAATGTGCTTCAAATGGTTGTTTGGTATTTCACACTCCTACATTCCCAATGTGTTTGCACCCACTGTCGTTTTAATGTTCAGGTTTTCAGCAGCTTCGAAGTCTCCTGCCACAAACAGATGTCTCATTAATATTAAAGCCATTTGGGTCTTAAGTGCTATCAATTATGGTATCAACACACAGCACCAGGCCTGTCGGTGAAATCTGGTGGCAAGCAGGAGCATGGCTAAAAGAAGCCCAGATAAGTTTCAATTATAAAATACTCATTCTTGTTTTCAAATCCCACCATGGCCTCACCCCTTCCCATCTCTGTAACTTCCTCCAGCCCTAAAAGCCTTCGAGACCTTTGCACGCCTCCAATCCTGGCATCTTGCGCATCCCCTATTTTTATTGCTCCACCATTACAGGTGTGGAGGATGACCAATAGTGTCTCAGCAAGTGAACCCCACCCCCACCCTGTTAAATAGGCTAGCTATTGGGCAGAAAACATGCTGGGGAAAAAAAAAAAGTTGTTAATTCAGCAGGATGTCTTGGAAAGCTGTACTTCCAGGTTTCCCATCTGGAAATCTCCACCACCACCACCACCACACCCTGCCCACCCTCGCCAACAACCCTCCCTCCCACACCACCACCCACCTCAGCCTTCCACCCCTGAGATTCAGTAGGTTTCAGAGGTGTGTTGATGTGTGCTTTGTTCCTGCAAAACTTACCAACACTGCCCATGTTCCCCATGATAGCCAACTTCAGCTACTGTAAAACGTTCATAAGCTTGAAGCAATTCAATAATAATAGCCTTGATGCATTTTTTTTCAAACTCGTTTCTGCTCATTCCAGTGGTGTATCTAAAGCTAAGAGAAAAATTGTCAACGGGGGAAATCTGAAATTAAAGTAGAAATTGGAGAGAGGATGCAGCAGGTCTCTCAGTATCTGAAAGTATGTTTTGCATTGAAAAGGGAAAGTCACACCCTTCATGGGACTGACCAAAAAAAAAAGGACAAAACAACAGGAAAGGTCTCGCTATTCTTGTAGCCTGTAGCTGAGGCTATTTAAAGTAGCTGAAACAGTGAGTGGGTTCTTTTTGAGGAGCTTTGAGTATACTTACTGCTAGGCACAACATGCTTCAAAAAGTTTGAAATTTTCCCTAGTGGTATTAGCAAAAAGAAACCTTTCCAAATAGTTATGCCGTGATCACATTCCATTTCTGGAGTACAACTGGATATCTGCCAAGCCTCACAAGTGCAGGAGGAGTCTTAGCATGAGGCTGAGCTGAAATGTCTTTCATGTTTTTATACTGAATTCTCGTGCAATTTAAAATAAAACTTGGTATGATATTGGTGCTCTAACTAGGGCGTACCTGCTTTTCCTCTGCTAATTCCTTCCACGGAGAGGAGTTTGCTTTTTCCATCACTGAGGTGTTGCACTCCAGGAACAGAATAAAAGGCAGCTGTGCACATCATGTGTGGTGGATTGCCATGGAACTGGCTGTCAGTTATGAAACCTTCACATTTAACTACCTGGGAACTGAGAGTATAGTTTCATTCTCATCACACAGGCGCACTCCAAGTTAATGTGGCTCTTCAAATCTGCCCCCTCCCCCCATTGGTTGAGCCAGTTGTCAATTGTGAAAGTGCAGATTCATTGGCAGGTTGGGGTGAGGGGAAGTAAACTTCAGGAAGCACCCAAGCTTCCATCAGTGTGAACAAAATAGACTGATTATGTGAAGAAATTCTAAGCATCAGCGTAGACATTAAGGTGGAAAAGCTTCTGCTTGGCACTCCTGGAAAATTTGGCCTTTATGTAATAATGCAAAGTCCTCTTGCAAAAAGATTACAAAGTATTTATTCTTCCATTACTTCCAATTTTGTAGTGCTATTTCTGCTGTACCCTGTTGTCCTCTGGTAGCAGATGTCTTGTTTACTTCAGAGCAGCTGACCTCTACCTATGTTGCTCTGGAGCAACAGTCATGTTTCACGAGAGTTTTTATTTGCACCAATGTTATCTCGGCCTTAGCACCCTGCCTTACCTTGCCAAATGATCTGGGTTCATGTGCAAACCTCACCAGTATTTTCAGGCTATTCATCTGCAAAGGACCTCATTTCAGTTACTGGATAGCAGTCAGAAATGGTGACCACTTCTGCTTTTTTCCTTTCTAGCATGTGGATACTGAGTGCAATTGCACCACTCTTCTGGCTAAATTCAGTAGCTTGGGACAAACCTAGGTATCAAGTTTATGTGTCCTGACTAGTATGGTTCAGTCACTTACTGAATAAACTTGCTGAGCCATTAGGAAAGCTTACATGTATGCTGCAGGTCAACTCTCCTTCCAGCTTTCATTTGGCTTTCCCAGAGGAATTGCCTTGTCTCTGTTCTGCATAGATGCCTTTGCTGAGATTTAAATTAATTATTCTATGGTAGACAGCATTAATATACACATGCTGGCCACTGGGACACTGTAGCACCTTTTAAGAAGAGTAGTGATGCTGAGTCATGGAGAATACACAGCCCCTGGGTACACTGTTCTCTAAGTTTTTGATTACAACTCATATGTGTGAAAACTGACCAACTTGTGATGTGAGGTCTTCATCAACCACCTGTCTTTCAAACCTCTGGGTAATATAATCTGGTGTCACTCAGCCAGTCTACTTTTCAGTAATGTCATGCCCAGCAGAACTTGCACTGTTTGCTTCACTACATTTTCAAGCTATCTTTGTTGTATCTTTTTATAAATAATTAATTTATATTCCCTCATTTTAATATGCAAGGCTTTTTACTGCTAATTGACTATTATCATTTCTTTTGTGATGTAGTTTCAGATTCCTAGAAATTAGAAGAGCTACCTTAGACCAGATAAATACAGCAACAGGGTTTTATTAATGGATTAAAAAGGAACGGACGGGCACAAATTGGGGCTCAGTTATATCCAGTGTTTGGGGGCGACGGTACTGTTTGGGGACCAGTATGGTGCTGATCAACATCTGCTGGACACCATAATTGCAGCTAATGTCTGCTAGAAGTTTGCAGAGCAGCCAGTCATGACGTCATGGTGTTTTGAAGCCACTCTGCTATTTTGAAGCTCAACACTCCAGCTGACACCCTGTCTTAACACCGCGCGGCTGAGCACGTTAAGCGGCATGAAGGGCACACTCCCACCAGCACTATTTAAAGGGATCATCAACTATTTATAAATTAGTTGCAGGTTAATTTCTGATTGTACAATTCTCCAAGAGTTTGCTTTTCATAGTTGTTTCAAGTTGCAAAAGTGTAAAGCGAGTCGTGTGGCAAATGCTGAAGGACTTTTTCATGACTTCAACTCTTCACAAACGAGTGGCGTCCAGATTTAGACTTGCTAGTCGGTCGTCTTCTTGGAATAGAGCACGACCGGATTAATGAACAGAGGACATGTGGAGCAAGACGAGCTGCAGGAGGATCATGTAGACAATCCCTTTCTGCCATGGATGTATGTGAGATACTAGTAACCGCAACCCTAATTCTCCATTCACCATGAGTCCCACACTCCTTACCTTCTCTCTGTTACTGACCATCACAGCATCCATTTGACCACAATGCAAAATAAAAAACTAATCACTGTTGTGCATTGCCTTAGTGTCTGTCTTCCATGTGCCTTTGTCTGGCCTAGTGCTCCTACACAGTGCTACCCCGGTGGCTACAGCATAGCTGATGAAAGGCTACTGACTTTCAGTGGGGGAGACTGCTGATCGCCTTGGAGGGCAATGCCAAGCAGCTTCAGACTGCACCAACTCAGCATGGGCAGCAGCAGTCTGGGCTGGCTGGCTGAAAGGCGACAGCAAGGGCATTAGCAAAGTGGTAGTGGTTGGAGTGTGAATGTTTTTGTCCTGTGAGAGGACAGTAGGTTCGTGCTCCATGAAGTCATTGCCAATCCCCTGGGTGATGCTTCAATAATCTGAGGAGTCTGTTGGAGGACAGAAAGCCCCTTTGAGCACTGGTTTCTGCAGCCGTGATGGCAGCAGCCTAAGGCTGCATGGGAACAAGCTGAAATAAAAGCAGAAAATATTCAGGTCGTCGGGCAGCATTTGTGGAGAGAGAAACCAAGTTAACATTTGAGGTCGATGACCTTTCATCAGAACTTTTTTTTTGGTAATGAGGCAAGAAACAAAAGATGTATCTAGAGGAGGTGTGAATGGTAGAATCATGAACAGTTGCCACCAGCAAGCAAAAACAATTGGGGGAGAAACTAGTTAAAACCAAAACTGGCAAAGAAAGACAAACACAATGGAGGCAGAGATCACTGGTCTGATATTCTTGAGCTCAGTGTTGAATCCAGAAGGCTGTAAAGTGCCTAATTGAAAGATGAGGTTCTGTTCCTTGAACATACATTGAGCTTCATTGTCCTCAACTGCCTGCAGTGTTCCGGAGAGGTCAGTGTGAGAGCAAGGTGGAAAAATAAAGTGGCAAGTGACAAGAAGCTCAGTCATGCTTGTGGACTGAGTGGAGGTGTTCCACGATCTGCATTTGCATTGTAGAGCAGACTGCATTGTGAGCAGCGAATATAATATACTAAAGTGAAAGAAGTGCACGTAAATTGCTTTTTCACCTGGAAGGAGTGTTTGGGGCCTTGGATGGTGACTAGAGAGGAGGTAAAAGGGTAGGTGTTGCATCTCCTGTGCTTGCATGGATAGATGCCATGGGAAGGGGAGAGGGTGTTGGGGGGTAACTGAGGAGCGAACAAACGTGTCGTGGAGGGAATGGTCCCTTCAGAATGCTGGAAGTGGAGGGGAGAAGATGATGTGGTTGGTGGTGACATCACGCTGGAGGTGGTGGAAATGGTAGAGGATGATCTGTTGAATATGAGGACGGGATCCCTATCATGGCTCTGGGAGGGCGGGGAAAGGGTGAGAGCTGAAGTGTGGGAAATGGGATGGACATAGTCAAGTGCCCTGTCAACCACAGTTTGGGGGAGGTGAGGGGGGGGGAGGTTTAGTCCTCAGTTGAGGAAAAAGGAAGAGATATCAGAAGTGCTGGTATGGAAGGTTGCATCATCAGAACAGATGTGACAGAGATGGAGAAACTGGAAGAATGGAGTGGATTCCTTACAGGAAGTGGGGTATGAGGATGTGTAGTCGAAGTAGCTGTGGGATTCAGTGGGCATATAGTCAATATTGGTTGATAGCCCATCCCCAGGAATGGTGACCGAAAAGTCTAGGAAGGGAAGAGTCAGAGATGGACCACGTGAAGGTGAGGGAGCAAAGTTGATATTTTACAGTTTAGGGTGAGAGTTGGGATCTGCACCGAGACAGTCGTCCATGTACCAAAAAAAGAGGAGGGAGGGGGGTCCATGTTTCCCGCAAAAAGGGAGGTATAGCTAGGACCCATGCAGGTACGCATAGCAACACCTTTTATTTGGAGGAAGTGAGTGGCGGTAAAGGAAACATTTGCATGATATCAGTCTGAGTTTCCCTTGCAGCACTGCAACTTCTAGTGGAAGCTGCTTGTGCTGGAATGGAAGCTGAGATAACTGCATCATGATTGAGTCCAAAAGTGTGCAAATGGAGCTGGCCACCCCTTCCATGCTGGGAATTATGGACCCCAAGCTCTGCACAAGTTGGTGCTTGGAGTCATAATGGCATATCGAGTCTATGCCAACACTACAGGGCGGCACAGTGGCGCAGTGGTTAGCACCGTAGCCTCACAGCTCCAGCGACCCGGGTTCAATTCCGGGTACTGCCTGTGTGGAGTTTGCAAGTTCTCCCTGTGTCTGCGTGGGTTTCCTCCGGGTGCTCCGGTTTCCTCCCACATGCCAAAAGACTTGCAGGTTGATAGGTAAATTGGCCATTGGAAATTGCCCCTAGTATAGGTAGGTGGTAGGGAAATATATAGGGATAGGTGGGGATGTGATAGGAATATGGGATTAGTGTAGGATTAGTGTAAACGGGTGGTTGATGGTCGGCACAGACTCGGTGGGCCGAAGGGCCTGTTTCAGTGCTGTATCTCTAAACTAAACTACGTAGAGCAATCCAGTCAGTTCTGTTCTCCCGCTCTATCCCTGTAGCCCTGCAAACTTATTTCCTTCAAGTGCCCAATTTCCTTTTGAGATCATTGATTGTGTCTGCTTTTACCACCCTTGTGGACAGTGAGTTCTAGGTCATTACCACTCTGAGTACAAATATTCTTCCTCACATCTGCCCTGCATTTCTTGCTGAAAACTTTAAATCTGTGTCCCCTAGTCCTTGTACCATCAGCTAACAGGTCAGTTTTTCCTTGTCTAACATCTAAACCTGTCACAACTTGTACACCGCTATCAAATCTCCCCTCTATTTCCTTTTGCTCCAAGGGGAACAGTCCCAGCTTTTCCAACTTAACCTTTGTAGCTAAAATCCCTCACCCCTGGAACCATTCTGGTAAATTTCCTCTGCACCCTCTTAAGGACCCTCACATCATTGCTGAAGTGTGGTGACCAGAACTGGATGCAACACTGGTTGTGGCCTAACCAGAGCTTTATAAAGGATCATCATAACTTCTCTGCTTTTGTACACAATCCCTCTGTTTATGAATCCCAAGATCCCATATGCTTTATTAACCACTCTGTCAATGTGTCCTGCCACCTTCAAACATCTGTGCACATGCACTCGCTGGTCCCTGTGTCCCTGCACACTCATTATGTCTGTGCCAAAAAGTATATATTACCTCTCCCTATCCATTCTGTCAAAATGCATCGCCTCACACTTCTCTGTATTAAATTCCGTTTGCCACTAATCTGTCCATTCTATTAGCCTATCTGTTTTCTGTTGTAGTCGATTTGCATCATCCTCACTGCTTGCCACGTATGGTACCATCAGCAAATTTTGAAATGTTACTGTGTTCTAAGATCCACGTCATTTAGTGGTCCTAGCACTGACCCTTGGGGGACACTACTGTCTACCATCCTCCAGTCTCCATTTACCATGACTTGCTGTTTTCTCTCCTGAAGTCAATTTTTTATCCATGCTGACACTGACCCTCCTATTCTATGAGCTTCATTTTTGTGAACCAGACTTTTATGTGGTACCTTGTCAAATGCTTTCTTAAAATCCATTGTTATGGTCAAGTGAGGAGGGGTTGGAGGAGGGCTTTCCTCTTTTCCCTCCTTGTTGGACCACAACAGGTTTAATTCTTAAAGTGGATGTGACCATGTTGAAAATACTGGACCCTTTCATTAACCAGGACTTCAAAGTTAATAGAGAGCAGGTGATGCTCATTGCAGCTTATATTTAAGGGCTGGGTTTTTCCCCAGTCGGGAGTTACTTCTGGACAGGGAGCGAGTCTAGAAAGGAAGAGTGGAAACTGGTATTTGTACTGAACTGTGGATCACAGACTGTTTCCTGCTTTGATTTTGGTAAATGGATACCAGTTGATCAGATGTACTAGCCAATTCAATAGGTGTTTGATTACTTAGTTGGTTCTTGTTATGATCATAGTAATTGGACAGGTTTTCTTGAGTTATAACTTTATTGTACCTACACTGAAGTAATGAAATAATAAGCAATGCACTAACTCTCACTCTCTCATCTCTCACTCTCTCACTCTCACTCTCACTCTATCTTCTCTCACACACATACATACACACGAGAAGTTTACACACGCAAATAAGTTAGTGGGAAAAGGTAGATTAGTTGAGTTAGAGTCCATTTTTAAAAAAAAAGGTATACAGCCTGTGAAGTTTGGTGATCCGGCTGGCTACTAGCTGAATTCTGTGATCCTGAGGCTTTTCGTTTGAAGAGGTAGATGACTGGTTCGGTGAGTCTCTTTGAGATAGTGATGCGAATGATTTCCTCCAACAGGGTTTCTCATTGTATCTAGAGAATGCAAAAGTGGTCAGTCAACGAGCAGGATTTGAAAGCTTTCAAGCTGGAATAGAGAGCGAGAGGGACCCTCACTTAGGATCTGCTCGTGTCAGAGTCCAGTTGCTTTTCCTCTGCTGCAGAGAAAACACCAGCTTAAAACCACAGATCGGGAGGGGCTTGTCACATGACAGTCACTTCGTGATTCAAAACATAGCAGTTAGCAATATTTCTCCTGCAAAAACAGAACAAGCAGTTCCTTTAAACTTCCTGGGTCTTGGTTCTTGCTGGGGAGTTGGTACAGACCTTTCATCTCCTTCCTCATAGTCCTGTGCAATATAGGATACAGTGTAGCAAACTAGGTGATAATCTTAAGCTGCCAGTCGTCATCCTGTTTAAAAAGAACATTTAAAATTTCTTCAAAAAATATAAATTCAGATCTCCAGTCAATGCACCAAAGAAAATAATCATTCAATAAAACACATTGGTGTAACACCATATAGACTATTTGTTGCATTCCCTTCATCAACCTTCTGTTACTTCATCATAAAATTAAGTTACATTAGTCAAGCATGATCTGCCTTTTACAGTCCGTGCTGGGTCTCCTTAATTAATTCATTCTCCAAGTGCCTATTAATTTTCTTTTTTTTCCCCCCTGATTTATTGTTTCTAAAACCTTACCCACCACTGATATTAAACTGACTGACATGTAGTTGCTGGGACTGCCCTTGCATGCTTTCTTGAATAAAGGTGTCATATTTGTCGCTCTCTAATCCTCAGGCACCTCCTCTATCTAGGAAAGATTATGGCAAGACCTACCGTCATTTCCACTCCCACATTCTTTAGTAACCCAAGATGCAAGCCATCCGGACCAGGCGACTTATCCACTCTAAGTGTAGCCAGCCTTTCCAGTACATCTTGCTTTTCAATTTTCAGTCCGTTCATTATCTCTACCATCTTTGTTTTTTGAGAATTGTTGAAAATAGAGACATGTTGTCAAAGCTTTTTGTCTTGTACTTGTGACGGAAACCACACCTGCCAAAATGAGATATATTAATTTCATCGTATGGAACATTATTGTTGAACTGTTAGTGGACTTGAAAAGCTTGTTTAAAAAGACCACAGTAGTGTCTGAAAACATGACTGCACATTTGCATTCTAAAAGACAGCTGCATGAAGACGACAATGGGAGTACTCCCTGATTCAACTAGCCAGATGGGTTTTGTCAATAGGGATGATCGAGACATTGAGAATCATTGAGCCAGCATTCCCCCGCCCCGAGAATGTCTGGTAAGCTTGAAGGAATCCACAAATCTTGCAGGCAAGGCTGCTTTAAACAAGGAGCAAGTCACATGACTAACCTGCTGGCCAACCTGGAGCTTTTTGAATTGTGACTGACACACAACAGTCTCTCCCTATCCCTCTCAATGTTGTCCAATCGCAGAATCACATCTAATGTTGGACCCTGTTTTGAGTTTTGCAAGCACAGGCTGGTTGAGTACGGCCTGTACCTTGTCCGTTGTGAACAGCAGAAAGGATGTGTTGTTTGATACGATCCACCAGTCTTTGGGATGTACGGCCTAGCATCACACTGGCATTGAAATTAATATATCACATTACTCATTTGTGTGATGGGCAGGATGGCCTTTTGGCTTGACGGCAGCATCCTGTTAGTGGCGAAAACTACACGCGTTGCTACTGCATAATAGCGTTAAAACGCTAGTTTTATCTGTTGCTCAAATTTTTGGGATATATTGCTCTTCCAGGGTAATGAGGTAGACTGGGCGTTTTTCAGTGCCGAAAATGACCACCATAGTCCAGTTCATAGGTTTGTGCGATATACAGTGAGAAATAGAGTCATAGTCATACAGCACAGAAAGAGGCCCTTTGGCCCATTGTGTCTGTGCTGGCCATCAAGCACCTAACTATTCTAATCCCATTTTCCAGCACTTGGCCCTTAGCCTTGTATGCTACGGTGTTTCAAGTGCTCATCTAAATACTTCTTAAATGTTGTGATGGTTCCTGCCACCACCATTTCTTCAGGCAGTGTGTTCCAGATTCCAACCATCCTCTGGGTGAAATTTTTTTTCCCTCAAATCCCCTCTAAACCTCCTGCCCCTTAGCCTAAATCTATGCCCCCTATTTATTGACCCATCCGCTAAGGGAAAAAGTTTCTTCCTATCTAACCTATCAATGCCCCTCATAATTTTGTATACCTCAATCATGTCCCCCCCTCAGCCTTCTCTGCTCTCAGGCAAACAACCCTAGCCTTTTTTGTCTCTCTTCATAGCTGAAATGCTCCAGCCCAGACAACATCCTGGTGAATCTCCTCTGCACCCTCTCCAGTACAATCACATCCTTCCTATAGTGTGGTGACCAGAACTGTACACAGTACTCCAGCTGTGGTCTAACTAGCGTTTTATACAGCTCTGTCATAACCTCCCTGCTCTTATATTCTATGCCTCGGCTAATAAAGGCAAGTATCCCATATGCCTTCCTAACCACCTTATCTACCTGTGTTGCTGCCTTCAGTGATCTATGCACAAGTATACCAAGGTCCCTCCGATCTTCTGTACTTCCTAGGATCCTACTATCCATTGTATATTCCCTTGCCTGGTTAGTCCTCCCAAGATGTATCACCTCACACATCTCAGGATTAAGTTCCATTTTCCACTGCTCCGCCCATCTTACCAGCCGATCTATATTGTCCTGTAATCTAAGGCTTTCCTCCTCACTATTTACGCCACCACCAATTTTTGTGTCATCCGCGAACTTACTGATCATACCTCCTATAGTCACATCTAAATCATTTAATGTACACTACAAACAGCAAGGGTCCCAGCACCGATCCCTGTGGTACACCACTGGTCACAGGCTTCCACTCGCAGACACAATCCTCCACCATCACCCTCTGCCTCCTGCCTCTGAGGCAATTTTGGATCCAATTTGCCAAATTGCCCTGGATCCCATGGGCTCTTACCTTCTTAACCAACCTTCAAACCTTATCAAAAGCCTTGCTGAAGTCCATGTAGACTACATCAACTGTTTTACCCTCATCTACGCATCTAGTCACCTCCTCGAAAAATTCAATCAAGTTAGTTAGACACTATCTCCCCTGAGAAAGCCAAGCCGACTATCCCTGATTAATTCCTGCCTCTCCAAGTGGAGGTTAATCCTGTCCCTCCGAATTTTTTCCAATAGTTTCCCAACCACTGATGTTAGACTCACTGGCCTGTAATTGCCAGGTTTATTCTTGCTACCCTTCTTGAATAATGGTACCACATTCGCTGTCCTCCAGTCCTCTGGTACCTCTCCTGTGACCAGAGAAGATTTGAAAATTTGTGTCAGAGCCCCTGCTATCTCCTCCATTGCCTCACATAACAGCCTGGGATACATCTCATCTGGGCCTGGGGATTTATCCATTTTTAAGCCCGCTAAAACAGCTAATACTTCCTCCCTTTCATTACTAATTTGTTTAAGTATATCACAATCCCCCTCCATGATCGCTACACCTACATCATCCTTCTCCATAGTGAACACCGATGAAAAGTAATCATTTACAACCTCACCTATATCCTCCGGCTCCACACACAGATTGCCACTTTGGTCCCTAATGATCTGTTCAGGGTAGCCATTGTTATGCAGAATGTCTTTGATTCGCCTTATTTCGGCATCAAGCTTGCATGGTGAACAAATGGCTCGGGGCCCTATTTTGAGGTTGTCGATCAGGCCAATCTTATAGTGTGTGGAACTGTATGAATCCCAATGCTTGTATTGACCAGTGAAGTTAGGTTTGTGGTAGACCGTGGTAGAGAACACCTTAACGGATTTCTCAACTATTATGTCAAGGGAATGGAGCTCATTTGACTGCTCCATTTCAAAGGTGAATTTGAGTGCAGGATGGAGCCCATTAAGCTGTGTAAGGAAATTATTGCAGGCAGCTGCGGATACAAACATAGCAAACATATCAGCTACATATCAGAAATATGCAAGAGGTTGGTGGTTAGTTGTCATTCCCTCAAAGGTCCGCTTCTCATGGAACTCAACAAAGATGTTTGAGAGAGCTGGGCCTAGAGGGGATCCCATGGCAACACCATCTATTTGGGCATACATGGCATTGATAAAACTGACATAAGTTGCCGAGTTAATAAGTTCAATGATCGCCATGAAAGAATACTGCAGCACAAATATCTATGGCTTTCTTAAGTGGTAAATTGGTGAATAGGCTAGCAATGTCAAATGAGCACATGGACACGGCATTGCTATCGATATGCAAGTCCTGTATGGTCTTCGCAAATGTGAAGGAATCCTTCACTGTGTATGTGGTTGTACCAATTCGCCCAATCATTTGACCAATTCATGTTGTGCAGAACTGGTCATAGAAAAGATAGGGCTTAGAGGGGTATCACTTTTGCGTGTCTTGGGCAGCCCATACATATGTGGACACAGCAAGCCATGAGGACGAACTCTGTCATATATATCACCCGGCAGCTCATTGCTCTTGCACAAGTCCAGCAAGTGATTTTTAAGCTTGCTTTCGAGCAAGGCTGTCCAGTCATGTTGGCTGGCAGGTCCAATGGATACGAATTTGGATCTGTCATTAAGAATAGCGTGCATTTTTTTGATATAGTCATGCATTGTTAAGGATGACTATTCATGTCCCTTTGTCAGGTTTACTGATGTGTATGTCCGGGTTGGTCTTAAGGCCTCGCAACGCTGTCAGACATTCACATTGCATGTGGAAATGAGACATGTTGTTCGGAATCCCGCAACATGCGTGTGCTAGAGCAGCAAGGTGCACTTTCAAGGATTCAATGTCTTTAGTGCACGCTGGTTTGTGATGGGAAATTTGGGAGTAGAGGAGTTCGAACTCAGCAAATATCTCTCCCTATTTAATTTGAGATGCAGGCACACCAAAATTGAAGCCATACGCAAGAACAAGCTCTTCGCTTTGAGAGTACATGGTCAGAGATTTGTTATGTGTTTAGTGGCATTGTTAACAGTTGCCAAATGCTTCTGCTTAAGTGAGTTTACGGTGTGGGCGTGTTTCAAACGTGTACTGTTTATGGTGCGGTCCTCTATTGAAGCCGTATAGTGGCATAAATGGATCAAATCGAAAAATGAAAGAAATTTGCGCACATCAGACCAAGCGCAGTGTAGGGCATGGCGTACATTAGTAACCCTATTACCAATCTGTTCAATCTCATCTCGCATAAATGCTCACTCAATTGTGGGACTGTGTCTCACTTTAGCATTATTGATACGTTTTGGAAATGAAAACTGGCACAACCTTAGGTTTAATGCACTCTTGGAGAAATTCGATAGACAGCTTACCTGTTAACTTACCTGTACGTCGAACTATGTTAATATCCTGAATTTGGTCTTTGTTGTACCTCTGTCTCAGGTATACTTGTGCATTCTCAATGGAAATGCTTCTACCAGAGTTCACTTGCCAACCAATCAGCACTCTCTTCTAAAGCAGTATAAGTTGTTGTTTTCCCTTACATTGGTTATTCTTACAGATTGTCCTGATGAGTGCAAGACGAAAAGCTTCAACAATATGTCTCTATTTTCAGCAATGCTCAAGTTCTGTACTACCAAACGACTATATTTTGTTTCTACCGATATTTTGTCAGCATCCTTTTCCTTAGTAAACACTGATACAAAGTAGAGGCATATATCACCCTCTTTGTCCCTAATAATTTGTCCCTTCTCCGCCTCTTACTACCCACTTACTATTTTACGTGCTGTTAGAAGATTTTTGTGTTCCCTTTTACGTTGACTGCCATTCTATTCTCATTCATTCTCTGCTAGTCTTATTTTCCTCTTCATTTCTCTTAATTTATTGTATTTGGCCTGGTTCTCGCTTGAAGAATCCACCTGACATGCATCGTACATCCTTTTAAAAAAATTTCATATTCTCCATCTTGCTCATCATCCAGGGAGGCCCTGGCTTTGGTTCCCCTACCTTTCGTCCTTTTTGGAATGTGTTTAGCCTGTACCTGAAGCATTTCCTCCATTAGGAACACCCATTATGCAGTAACTGTTTTTCTTATCAGTTTTTGGTTCCATTTCACCCTGGCTAGATCCCCTCTCATCTCATTGAAATTGGCCCTCTTCCTACTTACAAGTTCTACTTTAGATTGTATGTTTCTTGCTCTTCTCCATTATTAGTCTAAACCTTGTGATACAACGACACGAAAATTGGTGGTGTCGTAAATAGTGAGGAGGAAAGCCTTATATTACAGGACGATATAGATGGGCTGATAAGATGGGTGGAACAGTGGCAAATGGAGTTTAATCCTGAGAAGTGTGAGGTGATGCACTTTGGGAGGTCTAACAAGGCAATGGAATATAAAATGGATGGTAGGACACTAGGGAGTACAGAGGGTCAGAGGGACCTTGGGGTGCTTGTCCATAGATCACTGAAGGCAGCAGCACATGTAGATAAGGTGGTTAGGAAGGCATCGGGATACTTGCCTTTATTAGCCGAGGCATAGAATATAAGAGTAGGGGGGTTATGATGGAGCCGAAGGGCCCGTTCCTGTGCTGTAAAACTCTGACTCTAATGATCTCTTACCCAAGCGTCAAGTGTTCCTCCACAGACACTTGGTCCACTCGGCCCAGCTCCAGTAATGCCTCCTTCCTAGTTTGACTGAGAACATATTGATCAAGTAAGCTCTCCTGAAGACATTTCAGTCTGAACACATTTCAGAAATTCCTTCCCTTCCTTTCCCTTCACTCTAACATTAACCCAATCAATATTTGGGTAGTTAAAGTTCCACAATATCGCCACTCTATAGTTCTTGCACAACTGTGATTTCCCTGGACATTTGCTACTCGCGCGCGCTCTCTCTCATATTATTTGGGCTGGCACAGTGGTTAACACTGCAGCCTCACAGCTCCAGCGACCCGGGTTCGGTTCTGGGTACTGCCTGTGCGGAGTTTGCAACTTCTCCCTGTGACTGCGTGGGTTTCCGCCGGGAGCTCCGGTTTCCTCCCACAGCCAAAGACTTGCAGGTTGATAGGTAAATTGGCCATTATAAATTGCCCCTCGTGTCGGTATGTGAGGGAGAATGGTGGGGATGTAGTAGGGGATATGGGATTAATGTAGGACTAGTATAAATGGGTGGTTGTTGGTCGGCACAGACTCGGTGGGCCGAAGGGCCTGTTTCAGTGCTGTATCACTCTGAGTGACATAGAAAAATTATTTGGAGGCCTATGGAATACATAGCGTAATCATACCCTTTTTGCTTCTCACCTTTTAACCCAATGGATTCTGTTCCTGCCCCCTCGAGGACATCCTCTCTTTCCAACAAGACAATCTCTTCCCCAATCAGTACTGTCACCCACCTCCCTTTTTTCCCATACCTGTTTTTTCTGATTATTTTACCTCCTTGAATATTAAGCACCCAGTCCTCATCATTTTTAAGCCACGCTTCCGTTATTGCCATTACATCATATTCCCACATGGCTCTTTGTACTTGTACCTCACAAACCCTATTCAACACACTTTGTGCACTTATATACATCTATTCTAAAACTGTCTTTGTATTCCTCGTAGTCCTTTTTACTCTGCTCCTATCTAATGTGATTCTACTTCCTTCTCTAGTACTATCCAACACACACTTTATATATTTTATTCCTCTTTTCTCCTGCCCATCCCCCTGCCAATTTACTTTCAACCCTCCCAAGCACATTAGTGAACCTCCATGCCAGGACGTTGGTCCCATGTCCAGTTGACATGCAACCCATGCCTTTTGAATAGGTGCCTTCTGCCCCAGAACTGGTTCCAATGCCCCAAGAATTAGAAGCCCTCCCTCCTGCACTATGACTCCTCCATGTTTAACGTCATTGGTAGAAGAGGAGATGAGGAAACTATTTTTTCACCAGAGGATGGTGGGAGTCTGGAACTCATTGCCTGAAAGGATGGTAGAGGCAGAAACTCTCCTCGCATTTAAAAAGTGTCTGGATGTGCACCAGAAGTGCTGTAACCTGCAGAGTTACAGACCAAATGCTGGAAAGTAGGATTAGACTAGGCAGCTCCCTTTTTTTTTTAGCCGGGGCAGACACCATGGACCAAGTGGCCTCTTTCCGTGCAGTAGACTTTCTATAATTCTATTCTACATTCCTTGATATTGAACTCCGATTTTGTGACCGGCTTCTCAATGCACTAAGCATTTAAATGTGTAAACCCATCCTTCTGTAGCATGCTGCGTCCCAGTCTTTATCTGAGTCCTCTGCCCCAGAACTGAACTCGTGTGTGACCTTGCCCTGCCGCGAGCTGGCACCTGCACTAACCTTGGCTCCAGTCCTGGCTGCAGGTCATTAGTGCCTGGTGTGTCTGTGTGCAGATCCCACCTCGATGCTATCCTCTACATTATGCGCTGTCAGTAGCTGAGCTGATAGCTGCAAGTGTGAAATCGAGTGACGGTGTGTTTCCTTTAAAGTGCTCTTTGCTGTGCATGGCCTGTTTGCTGCACTGAGATCCTTTTGAATTGTCACATGAGCTCATCTTAAAATGAACATTGGTTGTGTGCAGCCTCTTTGTTCCCTGTGCAGTATGTTCTGGATTGTGCACCTGCGTAACTTAGAAGGAATGTTGGTCATCTTCACTACTTTCTTGCTGTTCCTCCACTCCCAGGTCAAGTTGCATTTCTTGTGTATCTCAAAGGAGAAAGGCTTAAGGATATGGTTTTAGTGAGGGGAGATGGCGTGGGACAAGTAGGAGGTGCATGCTTACACCATCGACAGCTCGTAAATCGGTAGAGATTGTTCGATGAGGATGAAGTGGGATGTGAAATGGACAATTAGCTATGAGAATACCATCATCTTCAATCGATTCCACCCTGCAGCTGGCACGACTCAGCAATTGCTGTTCTAATTCTGACCTGTCTCCTCCATGGGTGTTAAGACATGCAAGATCCTGCTGCCTTTGGTTGTGTGCAGCTTCTTCGTGTGAGTGAGAAAGGAAGTGTGTCAGCAAGTGTGATGCAATTTGTTTGGCTGGTGTGGCTGTCATTGGTTGAATAACTGGTAGTCTGAAAGCTGAGAGATGTGAGGGTGAGGTGGAGCATTTGAATGTTTGGTATGAATCCTGATTGTTGATAGGGATGGGATGAATTGAGGAGTGCCTGAGGCTTGTGGTTCAGTTGGTAGCATATGGAATTTCAAGATACCTTCACTAACCTTAACCACTTGTGTGAGGTCATTGAATTCTTGTGGCACTGCATTCAGGTCTTGTGGTATTGACCTCCACGGCTGTCTGTTCCCATTGCCTTTTGACTCTCTGCCTGGAGGGCCTCCTGCCCCTGTGCAGATAGATGAAATCTCTCTTCCTTTCCACCTCCTCTGCAAATGCCTCTAGTGGAGTCTCTGAAAACCTTGAAGCCTGTTCTCTCTCGTCTTGTGCCATCCTTCACTGTTTCCCAGTTCAGATGCACCTCCCCTTTAAGCAGTGTAAGCTAGCTCTAAGTGGTGCTAGGAAGTTGCAGTTTTTGGCTCCCTGCTGATGCATGTTGCTTTTGAATAGCACAGTTAGTGCTGACTGCATGCAGCAATCATTCTAATAAGCAGGGAGCACTATGTTGGAGTGTTTGGATTTCAATTACTCGCGCATCATGCTCCCTGCGCCCATTTTCTGGATCTATCCAATTTAGCCCCAGCATGTTTTATCATTTTATCAAGGTCATACTGAAACACATACATGTGTGCTGGTTGTGGTCTTACGGCTGACGTTTTCAGGTTTCACACAATGTAATTTTGACACATGAATGAACTGGTTATGTGATGGTTTAACTTGGTATCTGAACAGTAGCCTCAAAACGCTGTGGTTTCTATGCCCATTTATGCACGGTAGTAAACCTTGTGTTTCCGAACATGGAGGTTGGCAAATTTAATTCACCAGGTGACAATCTCTAACTTCGTTATCTGCATTTAAATTTCTAGCTCCTTTCCTTGACCTGCCTTTGCTTTTTCTCGTTTCATGCTGAGTTGTCTGTTCTGTCCTCAAAGTTTTCAGGATTTGTGCAAAACTCCGGTTTTTACACAACTATCATTTTTTTACCGTGGTTCATGTAAATAAAACTCCACAATCTGGAAACAGTACATGAGTTGCACAACCTGAAGATTTTTAGTTATTCAATTTGTAGTGGCCTGATTATTGATGTAATTGGATTTAAAACACAATGCTTATCTCAGATTGGTGGATGTTGAACTCAGTCCAGTTTTCTAGACTACAACTGTAATTAAATGGATATGCAGCACATTTAGTAAATATATAAATTCATGAGGAAAGACCATAATATATGAATTGCCCTTTGTCATGAACTTCCTTAAATATGAAAAGGAAAGTTCTGATGTTTATTGGAAAATGTTTCCATTTCCCCCCACTTCCAGCATCTTTTTAAATCATGATTTATCCTTCAATTTTGTCTCCCGAGACAAGGAGACCAAAGATGGAGCCAATATGAGTTTCTGTGTAAGTCAGCCACCTGTGTACAAATTTGAACCTTATTTCTCAAGTAGGGACTGCAACACAACCCTTTTATGAATTGGCTGTATGAATTTCAGAAGAGCTACTGAGCTGAAATAAATACCCTTTTATAAACTTGTAAAGTCAGCTTGTTAGATGAAGCAGCAGGTCAGGAGTTGAAACCTGCTATCATAATGACAGTAGACAGGTACTATCAGTGATTGTCAATTCACTTAAAGCTTTAGGCCTCATCAATGACTAGAACCTGATATTAAGTGTATTGGACAAATGCCTGAATTTTCAACACAAAGTTTGGATATTTTCATTAATGTGAACATTTTAAATGTATTTGGATAAAGATTGAAGGGGGGCAATAAATATCCCATTGAATTTCCTGCTGGATATCATATTGTTACGTAGCTCTCAGAACTGTTGGCAAAGCCCTTATTTTAAGCACTCCTACCTGTGGTGGTGAACTATCCCAGCCACCTCCAGAAAGTGTTGACAGCTTTGGGTGGATGAGCACCTGGAGTGAGACTCCTGATGGAAAAAATATCAACAGGCAAATGAGCCAATGGCATCCGCAACTTGCAAGTCGTAACGCAGCTGCAAAACATAATGAGGGTTTTGATGATAGACGACCGATGATGATGAACAAAGTTGCACTCAAATATTACAGTTCTTGAGAGCGACACTACATAACTAGGAGCTCTGAAATTCTGCTTCCGGTCACTGGTCATGACTCCAAGAGAATGGTGGAAACCCCCAGAAAGGACCTAGTCCCTGAATATTCTGCAATCTCCTACTGGAGTTGTGGCAGGAGCTTGGGCGAAACCTCTTGGAATTTCAGGAACATAGGAACTGGAGAAGGCCATTCAGCCCCTTGAGCACGTGCTGCTATTCAATTAGATCATGGCTGATCTGTATCTTAACTCCATCTACCAGAACCTTTTATGCAAACATGCAGCTCAACATAAATTATATGACCCAATCAGTGGAAAGCTACATTTATGATTGCTAAGATCCAAAATTCATCCACAAGTTTGAAGACATCAATGATGGACACATATCTGTTTTAGAATTACAAATACCTGTGAATTGTATTTATATGGTCATGAGTAATTTAAAGCAAACTGATCTGGGTTAAAAGGATCTTGGTTACTCCTTTGAGCAACATTTCATTCTGGTCCACAGTTTCGAATCATCTTTGTGCGTTTGCAATTCCCTTCAAATGGAACATTTATACCTATATTAAACAATTTGAAAATGAGAAAAAATTGCCTGTGATTTGCATGCTGCTGTTTCTGAAGTTGTCACTTGCTTTCCAATCTGCAAAATTCCATGACCAATAATTGAACTCTGATTCATCTCTGCTTCTGTTTACCTAACTTAATAGACTTTGTAGCCATTAATATTTACAGCAACAGGGCCAAAATCTCGGTTGAGCTGAGCATCCGCATCAAGAACGAAGAACAATTAAAGTGATGTGCAGATTTTAACAGCAGAATAATACATTGTGTTACATGGAATAATGCAACTTGTGCCTCCTCTCTAGTGTGCATACTACTGTGGGACATCTGGTGCATGTAAATCTAGAATACAACACGTGGCCACTACGCATCTAGATGTCAAGTTTGTGAAAAAAAAACAAGCCTGCCATTTCCTGCTGTGCTTTTTTGTTTGTAACCAACTGTACATAAATGACTGGGAATTTATAAGGAATTAGCAATCCACAGAAACCTCTCTGTCATTAGCTGGCATTGACTTCAGGATGTGCCTATTTGGATCATTTCTTCACGTGGTGTATCAGCAGTGGTGTTTAAGGGTCAGTTCAAACTAGCTCCATCTTGCCAACTAAACATCACCACTAGTCCAGACCCCAGATTGCCCACAGAATTCCAGCTAGAGTAATAAAGATTCACACGATAGCAGAATAGCCTTTTATTCTGGTATTTGGTGAGGCAGAGTCATAGAATCATAGAGATTTGCGGCACAGAAAGAGGCCATTTGGCCCATCGTGTCTGCGCCGGCATGTCTTGAGATAGATAGTTGGTCCAGCCTGTGTTTTTCGTATTTGGAGATCCTGACTGATTTTCGGTGCATATGCAGCTGTCTCTTAAACTTGCAGGATAACATTGTCATATTTCTGTTCAGACTGACTGCTGTCCCTTAGACATTGTTATATTGTAGTAAATATAGGCAGAATTTGGAACCTTTTTAAATTATTCCAGCCAAGTCTCTTTGATAACCATTTTCCACTAGATTCAGCAACCACAATCCATTAACAAATTAAACTGAAATATAAAAGCAAAATACTGCAGATCTTGGAAATCGGAAATCTGAAATTAAAAACAGAGAATGCTGTAAATGCTCAGCAGGTCAGGCAGCATCTGTGGAAAGAGAGAAACAGAGTGTAAATGGTTCTGACAGGTCATTGATCTGAAACGTGAACTGTTTCTCTCTTTCCACAGATGCTGCCTGACCTGCTGAGCATTTACAGCATTCTCTGTTTTTAATTCAACTGAAATGTAAGGAGTGTACAGGAACCAACTGCCTGATAGTCTTTTGGGAAGTCTGGCTCTGAGCTATTGGTGTGCAATATGGGATATGTTATATGGACAGTGCTGCATTTCTGAAAATCGCATTGTTTTTTGCCTCAACTTTAAACTTGCTGCATTTTTCTATCTATAACGATTGAAACTTTGAGGATCTTACTGTAATTTTGGCAAACTCTTTGGAATGGCTCCTGAAACCTTCAGACTGTACCACAAGGAGAATGCCCATGGGATGCCATTTCTTTGTTCAGAATACATAAAAGGACTTGGGCCTCCTTTCTTTTTTTGGAGCTCGCTACCTGGCACCATTTGCTGTCTTGTCTGTTTGAAACTCCATTTTGGAAGGAACAATTGCCAAGTCCCATTCTGCAAAAACAGATGACTCATATTAGAAATAATTAGCAATATTGGGAGCACTTGGGACAGTATTTTTGAAGCTACTCCGTGAAATCATTTCCTCTTAAAGGCACAGATCATCTAATTAAAGCATCATACAATTTATTTAACTTCATTGCATACACTTTGACATTACATGTTTTGGTCAAAATGCAATTACAGCTTCTCTCGTCAGCTTATAGGATCACTTTTAAGGTCAGAGGTACTAGTGCAACAGAACACTGGAGAAACGTGTGCAAATTGCTGTGATGTAACTTTACAACCACATGTTTGCTGTGCCCTTGACATGTTTTTTCCATACGCTGGAACTGCAAGGATTCCATCTTCATGTTAAATAGTACGAGAAAGAAAGTCTTGAGATTGTATTATTGTTTTTGGGGTGGTATGGGGAAGAATGTCAAAATGCATTTGGGTTATAAATGTTTCTGATTAATCCAAGACCTTTAATACTTCAGTAAACATTTTCCATCCAAATACAGTACTTTTTTGTAGGCTTCTCCATACTATTCCATGCTTCTGGTGGTGCCCTTGAGAAGCAGATTGACTGAAGAAGGACCAGGATGATCAGTTGACTATCCAGGCTTGCCAGATTTCCCAGATTATATTGCAAATACGCAACATTTTACGTGTCTCTTGGAGCAGAATATGCTTCAGCTAAAGCCTGCTTTGAGCCTTTCCTCAATCTGTATAGTGTAGCAGAAAATCTTCTGATGCATTTTCTACTTGCCTAATTTCATGTGTTTTCTTTGGATGCAGCACTTTTGCTGTAGGGTTGCGGCTGAGGGGAGGGAGATTATCTCGAAATATGTTTTGATTGCTTAAGTGAGCATGGTGCATCCTTGTCAAGATAAAGAAGCTGGCACAAGACTGAATCATGTAACCATACACCACTTATTGTCATCTGTTCAGAAAAGGAATAAAACCGGACGGACTACCCGGCATTGAACTTGGCACCAGAAACTACAATGGCAAGCCCAGCCCTGTCGACCCTGCAAAGTCCTCCTTACTAACATCTGGGGGGTTTGTGCCACAGTTGGGAGAGCTGTCTCATAGACTGGTCGAGCAGCAGCCTGACATAGTCATACTCACGGAATCTGACCTTGCAGACAATGTCCCAGAAACCACCATCATCATCCCTGGGTACGTCCTGTCCCACCGGTGGCAGAGTGGTATACAATTGGGAGGGAGTTGTCCTGGGAGTCCTCAACATTGATTCTGGAACCCAAGAAGTCTCATGGCATCATGTCAAAAATGGGCAAGTAAATCTCCTGCTGATTACCACCTACCACCCTCCCTCAGCTAATGAATTGGTGCTTCTCCGTGTTGAACACCAATTGGAAGAAGCACTGAGGGTGGCAAGGGCACAGAATGTACTCTGGGTGGGGGACTTCAATGGCTACCCAAAGTGGCTCAGTATCACCACTACTGACCAAGCTGGCCAAGTCCTAAAGGACACAGCTGCTGGACTGGATCTATGGCAGGTGGTGAGGGAACCAACAAGAGGGAAGAACCTACTTGACCTCATCCTCCTCGATCTGCCTGCCACAGATGCATCTGTCCATGACAGTATTGGTAGGAGTGACCACCGCATAGTCCTTGTGGAGACCAAGTCCCGTCTTCACACTGAGGGTACCCACCATCGTGTTGTGTGGCACTACCACTGTGCTAAATGGGATAGATTTCGAACAGATCTAGCATCTCAAAACTGGGCATTCATGAGGCGCTGTGGGCCATCAGCAGCAGCAGAATTGTACTCGACCACAATCTGTAACCTCATGGCCCGGCATATCCCCCACTCTACCATTATCATCAAGCTGGGACACCAACCCTGGATCAATGAAGAGTGCACGAGGGCACCAGGCATACCTAAAAATAAGATGTCCGCCTGGTGAAGCTACAACACAGGACTACTTGCATGCCGAACAGTAGAAACAGCATGCGATGGACAGGACTAAGCGATCCCACAACCAATGGATCAGATCTAAGCTCTGCAGTCCTGCCATATCCAGTCGTGAATGGTGGTGGGCAATTAAACAACTGACTGGTGGGGTGGGGGGAAACGACGGTTCCTGCCACCATTCTGCCTCAGCCACAATTTAGCCCAGGGCAGGAAACCTGTGAACGGCCTTCCCGCCCTGCCATCAATTGAGGACCTAAACTGTAATTAACCCCCAATTAAGGGTCACTCCCTACCGCAGCCGCAATTAGCCATCCGGCAGGCAGCCCTGTTGCCGCACGGGAAACACGGCATGGAAAACAGTGCAGCCTGCTTCCTGGCTCTGGAGGTGTAGGGGGAGTGGCAGTGGGGGCTTTGTTTAAAGTCAGTTAGTGCCTGAATGAAGGACTGGTATCGGGGAGGGGCGGTGCCCACTGTTAACCATCGCCTTGCCCTTGTTGCCGACCCCATGCGACACCCCCTCACCGCGTGGCTGCTTCCATCTTGACTTACCTGTGGCCTGGTTCTAGTGACACACCTTGGCCTCTGGTAGGTGCTCCTCCAGCTGCAGCCACCGCCTCACCAGTGACGCTGCAGTTGCTGGTCTCTGGCTGGCAACTGTCCAAGGGCTGGACTTCTGGTGGTGGAGTCCTTGATCCTGTGGAAGGCCCGCTGCTGTCCACTTCAATGCCTGATTGGCGCTTCTACCAGAGAAGTGGCAACGTGGGGATCTTGTCGTTGCCTTTTCCGGGCATCGAGACCCCCGCCGCCAGGATAAAATTCCCCCCCTAATGTTTCAGGTCAACTTCCACAGGTACTGCCTGTCCTGAGTATTTCCAGCATTTTTAGTTTCTACAGTATTTTGCCTTTTTTTTGGTTCAGATTTTAAGGAATGATTTTGGGTCAGATTGTAATGCTCAGTAGGCTATTAGTTTTGACATTTTCAGATCCTGAGATGTGTAATGTTTCACTTGCTGTGTTTTTATGGAAATAGCCTTTCCTCTATTGGGTAAAACGGGAAACTTACAAATTGAAGAATGCCAATGGCATGCTATTCCTTACTGTGGTCATTGAACTGCTGTCACTCCAACAGTGAGGAGAGGTTGGTTATGCTGTTGCCTTCACAATCAAGCATGCTTCTTAATTATATCATTTGCATTCTTGCTGTTTACAAAAAAAATTCTAAAAATTAATTGAGCTAGACCAGCTTGAGGCACAGCACTTCATCTTTCAATTAAACTTTCTGCACTCAATGTGAATTCAACAATTTCAGCTCATGACCACTGCTCCTATTTTGTTTCCTGTTTCTTTACTGGTTTTGGTTTTGCTCTTGTTTTTTTGTTTCATTTTTGTTTTGCTTTCGGGCAGCAGCTGTTCATGATTCTGCCATTCGCATTTCCTGTGGACCCCTTTTTTGTTTCTTATCCCATTACCACTTCCTTTGGCCCTGCAGCATCAACTGTGTTTTTTGTCATGTAATTGCTCCTGTCTTCTACCCTATCACAGACATTCCCTTTGGTTCTTCTTCCCCCTTTCACTTGCTCAAAACCTATTACATTTCTAACTTTTTTCGGTTCTGATGATGCGTCATTGACTTGAAACATTAACTCTGTTTCTCTGTCCACAGATGCTGCCAGACCTGCTGAGTATTTCCAGCATTTTCTGTTTTTAATTCCAGAAATATTCATATTGTGTTTTGTGCATAGGGAGGGGTTAATGATGGCTCTTTTAGGTGAGTGCACTGAAGATTTATGGCTGTAATTTTTTGATAAGACCTTATTTAAAATGTTCAATTTATTGTGATCACTCTATTGTGTTAAAGTTCACTAGAGTGATTGGACTCCAGGAAGTACCTTCCAGCACTCAGTGGGGATAAAAATTGTTGTTGAAGGAACTTGCGGTTCCTTGGTCTATTGCATGTAAACCACCAATATTATCGATAGAACTATATTATCAAAATAATACTTCTGTCCGTTTCATAAATTATGTTGTGATCTGGTCCCACTAGGGTTGGTCAGAAATTACACACATTTTCCACATTTGCCCAATGTTTTCCACATCTGTTTATAGCCAATGTATGCTGGAGGAGATAACTGGAAAGGTTTTGTGTTGTGGGTGTAGGCTGTGGCTAACATTTTAGTCTATTTCGTGGGAGATATGTGTATCAACCATTGCAGTAATGGTTGTTTATTACTTCCAACAAAAGTAGTTATTGCAGATTGGAAAAGTAACGGACAAACAATGGTGTGTAAACATTTGAATATTAAATGAGTGAAAATTAAACCTAGAGGCTGATGTGCTAACCCTTCCCCTTTTGTAAGCATCTTCTAGAGTCTTGGGTATTTTCTGGTAAAGGCTTTTTTTTTTTAACAAAAGTTGCGGAATTTAAATCTTTCATAATTCGTGTTGTGCAAAGATAAAGTGAGTTGAGAATTTAAAATATATGGTTTGAGATTATAACCTTCAGAAGAGACTGAGCAGGTTGGGGCTCTTTTCTCCAGAAAAGAGAAGGCCGAGCGGTGACCTAGTAAAGGTGACTTAAATTAGGAAAGGTGGTTCGACTGTGCTGCCATGTGGATGACTTGAAGCAAATAGCATGGATGTGTTTAAGAAGAAGTTAATAAGTACATGAGGGAGAAAGGAATTGAGGGTGGGGAGGTGCAGATGAAGTAAGGTATGAGGAGGCTGGTGTGGAGCATAACCACTGGCATAGACCAGTTGGGCCGAATATTCTGTTTTCTATGTAATTCTATAATATTGTTGAGCCTTCTTGACACTAACAGGAGGAGGTTGTGTACACTGACAGTTACATTTGTCAAAATTGTCATTCATCAATAAATTTGCAATGTTGCCATGTCTGTTAGTTCTAGTTGTCATCCTGATCCCAACAGTATTTTCTGACTTGTTTATTTGGCCAAAAGCAGCAGTGCTGGTGTGTGGGAGTGGAGCAAGGGGTGGTAGTGAAGGAATTGGGGAAGAGGAGCAAGGCCAGGAGATCTCTGCAGGAGCTCATGGGTGGATGTCATCGCCTTCCTCATCCTGCTCACTTTCCTCATCATTATTGTTCACAAGGGAGTAGTTGTGTTGTTCTTCTCATCACCTTCCTCCTCGTTGTTTTGGTGAATCAACAGGAAAGGAAGGTGTAAGCTGAGAAATACCCTGTTAGAATTAAGGAGACAGGGAAGAAGTTGGAAACTTGTGACTGTGTGGTTCGTCATGGTGATAGGGTGGGTGTTTATTCACTAACCTAGCACCAGCACAATGCTCCCAACTTCAACTCCTATGGCACGAGCAGAATGCTTCCCAGAACTGAACAGTCTGTCATGAGATATGGGGTGTTTTAGGTTGGTCTCTTCAGATTGTCTGCCTTTTGCAGAGATTGTGCACCATTTTCTCCTGTGACAAGATTGGGTGGATTAGGTGAAATAAACTGGCAATTGAGGATTATGTACCTAGTGGCAAGGGAGAGCTGAATTATGAAGTGTCGGGCATTAGCTAGTTTAAATGGAGGATTGTGCTTGCATGCATTTGCTGTTAGTGGAGATGGATAGGCATAGTGCAGGGTCACCAGTTTGTGGCCCCATTTAACCACCAGGTTGGTCATTCAGCCCATTTGATTAATTTATCCAGGGACATTCTACAAACCTCAGAGTGCCTTGTGAAGGGTTAGCTTGTTAGATGTTACTTTAAATATGAAGGGGGTTGGTGCCCAAGGAAGAAAAGTGTGCTATGCTGCCTGCCCTGGTCAGGTCATTGATGTTTTGCAGGACTGGTACGCATTCCTGGGGCTGCCACCGACTTTCATAAGACATTTTTGGCAAGTTTTATGTTGCAGCCACAGTGTTCTATTTCATACTCTGTAAAATGGTGACATTTTCTTCTCTGCCTGTCTGTCATAAGCTTCTGCCTCCTTTGACTGCCTCTGCCATGTTATCCTGTGTTAGACATTCTAGTCATGAGATGTGCAGTTAAGCTAGCTTATAATAAATAGTTCTGAAGAAGGGTCACTGACCTGAAACGTTAACTCAGCTTCTCTCTCCACAGATGGTGCCAGACCTGCTGAGTATTTCCAGCATTTCTTGTTTTTATTTCAGATTTCCAGCATCTGCAGTATTTTGCTTTTAATTAAGCTAGCTTATAGTTGACTGAACTAAGCATTTTTCCTTTTGTAGCAGCTGCAATCTTCAGCCAAAACTGACATTTCCTATGGTTGTATTATAATTTCCATGCATGTTACTCCATTGCTCACGATTGCAGTGGATATGCAGATCAGTTGACCCAAGAAATTCTGCTGAAAATTCCTCTCCAGAACAATTCTGGGTCCAACCCTTTGGCATAAAAGTGGTGCAACTTGCATGAAATTGTGGGACCAGTGTGTCTCCTACGAATGAAAAGTTGTACTATTAGTGGAACAATGTACTTTTTAAAATTCTTTCATGGGATGTGTATATCACTGACGAGGTCAGCAATTGTTGCCCATCTCTAATTGCCCTTGAGAAGGTGGGGTGAGCCGCCTTCTTGAACCACTGCGGTCCAACTGGTGCGGGACACCCACAGTGGTTAGGAAGGGAATTCCGGTTTCCGGAATTCCAGTGACAGTGAAGCAACGGCGATATATTTCCAGAATCTGAATGGTGTGTGACTTGGAAGGGAATTTCATAAGATCATAAGATCATAAGAGCAGGAGTAGGCCGTCCGGCCCCTCGAGCCTGCTCTGCCATTCAATAAGATCATGGCTGATCTTTTTGTGGACTCAGATCCACTTACCCGCGCTCCCACCGTATCCCTTAATTCCTTTATTGTTCAAAAAGATATCTACCTTAGCTTTAAAGACGTTTACTGAAGAAGCGTCAACTACTTCACTGGGCAAGGAATTCCATAGATTAACAACCTTCTGGGTGAAGAAGTTCCTTCTTAATTCAGTCCTAAATCTGCTCCCTCTAATCTTGATGCTATGCCCTCTTGTCCTAGCTTCACCTGCCAGTGGAAACATCCTCTCTACTTGTATCTTATCTATTCCCTTCATGATTTTATATGTTTCTATAAGATCCCCCCTCGTTTTTCTGAACTCCAATGAATATAATCCCAATCTACTCAGTCTCTCCTCATAAGCCAACCCCCTCAACTCCGGAATCAAACTAGTGAACCTCCTCTGCACCCTCTCCAGTGCCAGTATATCCTTTCTCAAGTAAGGAGACCAAAACTGCACACAGTACTCCAGGTGCGGCCTCACCAGTACCTTATACAGCTGCAACATAACCTCTCTGCTTTTAAACTCAATCCCTTTAGCAATGAAGGACAAAATTCCATTTGCCTTCCTAATTACTTGCTGTACCTGCGGACCAACCTTCTGCGATTCATGCACAAGGACACCTAGGTCCCTCTGCATAGCAGCATGCTGCAACTTTTTACCATTCAAGTAATAATCCTTTTTCCTGTTACTCCTACCGAAATGAATGACTTCACATTTATTAACATTGTATTCCATCTGCCAGATCTTTGCCCACTCACTCAATGTATCTATGTTCCTCTGCAAAGTTTCACAGTCATCTGCACACTTTGCTCTGCCACTCATCTTAGTGTCATCTGTAAACTTTGACACCCTACACGTGGTCCCCAACTCCAAATCATCTATATAAATTGTAAATAATTGCGGACCCAACACCGACCCCTGAGGCACACCACTAGTGACTGATTGCCAACCAGAATAGCACTCATTTATCCCCACTCTCTGCTTCCTGTTAGTCAACCAATCCTCTATCCATGCTAATACTTTACCCCTGATGCCATGCATCCTTATCTTATGCAGCAGCCTCTTGTGCGGCACCTTGTCGAAGGCCTTTTGGAAATCTAGGTACACCACATCCACTGGGTCCCCATTGTCCACCTTGCTCATAATGTCATCATAGAATTCCAAAAGATTTGTCAAGCATGACCTGCCCTTCATGAACCCATGCTGCGTCTGCCCAACGGGACAATTTCTATCGAGATGCCCTGCTATTTCTTCCTTGGTAATAGACTCTAGCATCTTCCCCACTACAGAGGTTAAGCTAATCGGTCTATAATTCCCCATCTTTTGTCTACCTCTCTTTTTAAACAGTGGCGTCACATCTGCTGTTTTCCAATCAGCTGGGACTACCCCAGAGTCCAGCGAATTTTGGAAAATTACCGTCAGTGCACCTGCTATTTCTCCCGCCATCTCTTTTAGTACCCTGGGATGCATTCCATCAGGGCCAGGAGACTTATCAATCCTTAGCTCCATTAGCTTGCCCAACACTACCTCTTCCGTAATAATGATTGTTCCCAAGTGGTGTCCTTTCAGCATGGAATGGCATGTTGTTTCAGCAATATTCTGAGCATACAAATTAGGAGCAGAAGTGTGCCATTCGGCCCCTCGAGCCTGCTCCGTCATTCAATAAAATCATGGTTAATCTGTTTGTGTCTCGAATTCCACACTCCCATCTACCCCGATAGCCTTGTTAGGCAAGGGAATCAAAGGTTATCTAACTCCGCCTTAAAAATATTCAATGACCCCACCTCCACCACCTTCTGAGGCAGAGAGTTCTAAAGTAGCAAACCGTCTGAGAGAAAACATTTCTCCTCATCTCTATCCTAAATGGGTGATCACTAATTTTAAAACAGTGCCCCCTAGTTCTGGACACACCCACAAGAGGAAACATTCTTTCCACCTTGTCAAAACCCTTCAGGATCTTATATACCTCAATCAAGTCTCCCCTTACTCTTATATACTTCAGTGAAAACAAGCCCAGTCTGTCCAACCTTTCCTCATTCCAGGTATCAATCTAGTAAACCTCCTCTGAACAGCCTCCAAAGCAATTACATCCTTCTTTAAATAAGGAGACCAAAACTGCACACAGTTGACCAATCTCACCATTGGTCTCACCAATGCCCTGTATAACTGAAGTATATCATCCTTACTTTTATTTCTCTCATAATAAAGGATAGCATTCCATTAGCCTTCTTTATAACTTGCTGTACCTGCATACTAACTTTTTGTGACTCATGCACTAGAACACCAAGATCCCTCTGCACCCAGAAATTCTGCATTCATTCTGCGTTTAAGTAATATCTGCTTTTTTATTCTTCATGCCAAAGTGAGCAACTTCACATTTTCCCACATTATACTCCATCTGCCAGATTTTTTCCCACTCACATCTTATCTATATCAGTCTGCAACCTCATGTCTTCTTGTCACGGACTTGTATTATTTTTCTTCTCGGTTTAAAACAGTGTGCCTTTAAGACTTTCTGTTGACCTTTAAAGTTTTGCCAATCTTCTAGTTTCATGCTGCTTTTGGCCACTTTGTATGCCTTCTTTTTCAATTTGATAGCCTCCCTTATTACCTTAGACACCCATGGCAGATTACCCCTTTTCTTCCAGTCCTTACTTTTCACTGGAATATACTTTTGCTGAGCACTTTGAAAAATTGCTTTGAAAGTCCTCCACTGCTCGTCAACTGTCCCACCGTAAAATCTTTGTTTCCAGTCCACTTTAGCCAAGTCCTCCCTCATTCTATTGTAGTCCCCCTTGTTCAAGCACAGGACCCTGGTATTGGATTTTATCTTCACACTCTCCATCTGTATTCTAAATTCAACCATACTGTGATCACTCCTTCCAAGAGGATCCCTAACCATGAGGTCATTAATTATTCCTGTCTCATTACACAGTACTAGATCTAGGATAGCTTGCTCCTTCGTCGGTTCCATTACATACTGTTCAAGAAAACTATCACGGGTACACTCAACGAATTCCTCCTCAAGGCGACCCTGACTGAGCTGGTGATCATGTTCATGTTCCCATGTGTCTGCAGTCCTTGTCCTTCTTGTGGGGGGGTGGGTGGGGGTAGAGGTTGTGGCTTTAGAAGGTACTGTCGAAGGAGGCTTGGTGAGTTGCTGCAGTGCATCTTGTAGATGGTACACACTGCTGCCACTATGCCTGTGGTGGAGGGAGTGAATGTTTAACGTGCTGGATGAGGTGCCAATCAAGCAGGCTGCTTTGTCACACATATAAAGAGACCAGAAGTGGGAATTGTAGCTTACCGTCCTTTCTTTGAGGTCTTTAAAATTTTTCCTGCAAAGCATTCCTGAGGCTCAGGAGGCGGTGGCTTAGTAGTATTGCCACTGGACTAGTAACCCAGAGACCCAGGATATTGCTCTGGGGACATGGGTTCAAATCCCACCACAGCAGAAGGTGGAATTTGAATTCAATTTAATAAAAATCTGCAGTTAAAAAGCTAGTCTAATGATGGCCATGAAACCATTGTCGATCGTTGTAAAAACCCATCTGGTTCACTAATGACCTTTAGGGAAGGAAATCTGCTGTCCGTACCTGGTCTGGCCTACATGTGACTCCAGACCCACAGCAATGTGGTTGACTCTTACATGCCCTCGGAAATGGCCTAGCAAGCCACTCAGTTGTATCTAACTGCTACGAAGTCAACAAAAAGGAATAAAACCGGACGGACCACCCGGCATCGACCGAGGCGCCGGAAACGACAACGGCAAACCCAGCCCTGTCGACCCTGCAAAGTCCTCCTTACTAACATCTGGGGGCTTGTGCCAAAGTTGGGAGAGCTGTCCCACAGACTAGTGAAGCAACAGCCTGACATAGTCATACTCACGGAATCATACCTTACCGACAATGTCCCAGACACTGCCATCACCATCCCTGGGTATGTCCTGTCCCACCGGCGGGACAGACCCAGCAGAGGTGGCAGCACAGTGGTCGACAGTAGGGAGGGAGTTGTCCTGGGAGTCCTCAACATCAACTCTGGACCCCATGAAGTCTCATGGCATCAGATCAAACATGGACAAGGAAACCTCCTGCTGATTACCACCTTCAGCTGATGACTCAGCACTCCTCCATGTTGAACAGCACTTGAAGGAAGCACTGAGGGTGGTGAGGGCACAAAATGTACTCTGGGTGGGGGACTTCAATGTCCATCACCAAGAGTGGCTGGGTAGCACCACTACTGACCATGCTGGCCAAGTCCTAAAGGACATAGCTGCTAGACTGGGTACGCGGCAGGTGGTGAGGGAACCAACAATAGGGGAAAACATACTTAACCTCGTTCTCACCAATCTGCCTGCCGCAGATGCATCTGTACATGACAGTTTTGGTAGGAGTGACCACCGCACAGTCCTTGTGGAGACGAAGTCCCGTCTTCACATTGAGGATACCCTCCATCGTGTTGTGTGGCAGTACCACCGTGCTAAATGGGATAGATTTCGATCAGATCTAGCAATGCAAAACTGGGCATCCATGAGGCACTGTGGGCCATCAGCAGCAGCAGAATTGTACTCAACCGCAATCTGTAACCCCATGGCCCGGCATATCCCCCACTCTACCATTACTATCAAGCCAGGAGACCAAAATAAAAACAAAATACTGCGGATGCTGGAAATCTGAAATAAGAACTGAGTTCCGAAGAAGGGTCACTGACCCGAAACGTTAACTCTGCTTCTCTTTCCACAGATGCTGCCAGACCTGCTGAGTATTTCCAGCATTTTTTGTTTTTAAGCCAGGAGGCCAACCCTGGTTCAATGAAGAGTGCAGGAGGGCATGCCAGGAGCAGCATCAGGCATTCTTCAAAATGAGGTGTCAACCTGGTGAAGCTACAACACAGGTCCATCTGCATGCCAAACTGCATAAGCAGCATGCGATAGACAGAGCGAAGCGATCCCACAACCAACGGATCAGCTCTAAGCTCTGCAGTCCTGCTACATCCAGCCGTGAATGGTGGTGGACAATTAAACAACTAACTGGAGGAGGTGGCTCCACAATTATCCCCATCCTCAATGATGGGGGAGCCCAGCACATCAGTGCAAAAGATAAGGCTGAAGCATTTGCAACAATCTTCAGCCAGAAGTGCTGAGTTGATGATCCATCTCAGCCTCCTCCTGAGGTCCCCAGCATCACAGATGCCAGACTTCAGCCCATTCGATTCACTCCACGTGATATAAAGAAACGACTGAAGGCACTGGATACTTCAAAGGCTATGGGCCCTGACAATATTCCGGCAATAGTACTGAAGACCTGTGCTCCAGAACTTGCCGCGCCCCTAGCCCTGCTGTTCCAGTGCAGGGTAGATGCCAGTGTTGTAGCTGTAATGTGGAAAATTGCCCAGGTATGTCCTATACACAAAAAGCAGGACAAGTCCAACCCGGCCAATTACCACCCCATCAGCTTACTCTCAATCATCACTAAAGTGATGGAAGGTGTCATCGACAGTGCCATCAAGTGGCACTTGCTTCGCAATAGCCTGCTCAGTGATGCTCAGTTTGTGTTCTGCCAGGGCCACTCAGCTCCTGACCTCATTACAGCCTTGGTTCAAACATGTACAAAAGAGCTGAACTCAAGAGGTGAGGTGAGAGTGACAGCCCTTGACATCAAGGCAGCATTTGACCGAGTATGACATCAAGGAGCCCTAGCCAAACTGAGGTCAATGGGAATCAAGGGGAAAACCCTCCGCTGGCTGGAGTCATACCTACTGCAAAGGAAGATGGTTGTGGTTGTTGGAGGTCAATCATCTGAGCTCCAGGACATCACTGCAGGAGTTCCTCAGGGTCGTGTCCTAGGCCCAACCATCTTCAGCTGCTTCATCAATGACCTTCCTTCAATCATAAGGTCAGAAGTGGGGATGTTAGCTGATTGCACAATGTTCACCATTCGTGATTCCTCAGATACTGAAGCAGTCCGTGTTGAAATGCAGCCAGACTTGGACAATATCCAGGCTTGGGCTGATAAATGGCAAGTAACATACATGCCACACAAGTGCCAGGCAATGACCATCTCCAATAAGAGAAAATCTAACCATCTCCCCATGACTTTCAACGGCATTACCATCGCTGAATCCCCCACTATCAACATCCTAGGGGCTACCATTGATCAGAAACTGAACTGGAGTAGCCATATAAATACTATGGCTACAAGAGCAGGTCAGAGGCTAGGAATCCTGAGGCGAGTAACTCACCTCCTGACTCCCCAAAGCCTGTCCACCATCTACAAGGCACAAGTCAGGAGTGTGATGGGATATTCTCCACTTGCCTGGATGGGTGCGCTCCAACAACACTCAAAAAGCTCGACAGCATCCAGGACAAAGCAGTCCGCTTGATTGGCAGCCCATCCAAAAATATTCAATCCCTCCACCACCGACGCACAGTGGCAGCAGTGTGTACCGTCTACAAGATGCACTGTAGCAACTCACCAAAGCTCCTTAGACAGCACCTTTCAAACCCACGACCTCTACCAACTGACGCATGGGAACGCCACCACTTGCAAGTTCCTCTCCAAGTCGCACACCATCCTGACTTGGAACTATATCGCCGTTCCTTCACTGTCGCTGGGTCAAAATCCTGGAACTCCCTTCCTAACAGCACTGTGGGTATACCTACCCCAAATGGACTGCAGCGGTTCAAGAAGGTAGCTCACCACCACCTTCTCAAGGGCAATTAGAGGTGGGCAATAAATGCGGGCCTGTCCAGCGATGCCCACATCCCATGAATGAATTAAAAAAAAAAGTGATGTGGCACCACTATCACAGCGATGTCCCTCCACATGCTTGACGGGTCCCGGGTTCCTGACCCCAAAAGTCCTGTGTATCCAGCTTCGAAATTCTGTTCGGAGGTTATCCAGGTCCATCTTGCTGGTCATTTGTTTAATTTGGCTGGTTGCCTTCTGTTTTATCCTGTTGCTGTACCAGGTCTCAGGCTCTTCCCCCAGATACAATTGCACAAGTTTATCTCCTCTTTGTTTTGGGTATTGTGACACTACCTACTGAACGTTGAATGGCAATAGAATGATGCCATTCAAGTCCTAAAGGCTGAAAACTAATGCTGCAAACAAATGTGATTTTGCTTTAAGGAAAAATTTCATATTTCTGTTGATTTTAATATTTGTGTCATTAAATATGGATTTATGATGGCGAGTTATGGCATTGGGCAAGATACTTCATCTTGTAATGATGCAGTGACATTCTTGAACCATTTATCATCTCCGCTGTCACTCCCCCTCATGGAACAGGGTTGTGAAAGGTCATCATGCTATTGAGCTAACTTGCCGTGTCTCTAACACTATGGTGAGGTAGCATGTTCTTGGTGGAGGTGATTCCTGGATGTCCCATAATATCTTATCTAATAACTCTTGAGGAAGAAATGGCGATTTGGTTTCAAGTCAGGATGGTGTGTGACTTGAATGGGAACTTGCAGGTGGTGGTATTCTCATGCATCTGCTGCCTTTATTCATCTAGATGGTAGCAGGTGTGGATTTGGAAGTTGCTGCAAAAGAAGGCTTGACAAATTGCTGCAATGCATCTTGTAGATGGTACACACTGCTGCCAAGGGGCAATGGTGGTGGAGGGAGTGAATGTTCAAGGTGGTGGATGGGGCACTGATCAAGCAGCTGCTTTGTCCTGGATGGCATCGAATTTCTTGAATGTTGTTTGGAGTTGTTCTCCTCGTCCAGCCAAGTGGCATCAACCTGCTCTGATTTCCCAGATTTCCATTGGTTTGCATGATTTATTAAATACCAAAAAAAATCACAAACTGAGCTCTCATCGTGTATGTTGCTTAGAATTTTGTAAGTAATTTTGTACATGTGGAGATCTTCACAGTGTACATGTGTAAACTTGCGATGGCAAATCAACAAACCTGTCTTCTGTCCTGAAGTAATTGAAGCAGTTTCCGTGAGGATTATCTGGCAGAGTTTCTGCCTTTGTTTTGCTTTCTCCTAGTTCTAATGAAAAGTGGGTGAAAGGGGTTTCTGGAGTGCTTTTTGATATGTTTTGCCATTTGTCCTTGGCACCTACCATAATAATAGTACACAAACAGAGTGCACCGGAATTACTGTTAATTTATTCATTGAGGCTCTTAATTGTATTTCCAGTAGTGAATAAGATGGGTTTTTAATGCTGTGGCACTATGCATCTGTATTAGCATCAACATTATCGGTGATGCAAATGGTGAGCATAAAATATTTCCCAATTGTTTTTCCATCAATTAACAAAGAAGCCTCAAACAATGTAATTTATATTAGAGGTTGTTAAAATGATGAATATAATATTGAAGGCTAAAGTGTTCTGCCCAAAAATTAAAATACTGCACTGTGAAATAGCTTTTCTACAGTGCTGCAAAATGAAATCTCAGAAATCTGATCCATTGTTTGGTCTTTTACAGCTCATTGTTATCTGCATCTTTCATTTATAATACATGCATCAATAATAAGTATTGTACTGTAAAATTATCATTTTTATTTCTCCAGAGTTTTCGACAAATGAATTCTGAAGCCTCTTCCAGTTGAAACCTGAGACTTTCAGCATGCTCTTGTTTGCAGGCTGCAGTGCAATAGCCGGTGTAAAGTTCAGTGCCAAGGGTTGTTTGGTATAATGTGTTTTGTGTTGCTCAGTATATCTCTGGAGATTTTTAAGGCATCTAATAATAGAACAGCTGAACATAGTTCACTTACATGATGGGAATGGTGCTCGTGTAGCTTACTGTAGATTCCAGTTTTAGACAATTTAGCTACAGACTTAAATTTCAGTGTCTCATACTGTACCACATCATTTTTGATTTATTGCCTTTCAGCGTTCCCTAGGATTTGGCACTACTTATGACAGTCTTGCCACTGGTTGTTGGGGACTTGGCAACTGAATTTGGTTGGTGTTTTTTGTTCCTTTTTTGTTTTGAATTCTGTGTCTATGCTTTCTTTTGCAGATATAGGATTGAAACTATATGATCTGTGAGCTTTCTCAATTGGTAGTGTTCAGTAACTGTCCAGCAGTAAATTGTCATCTACAAAGATTTGCCACTTCTCCTACTTTGCTACCCCCCCCCCCCCCCCCCCCCCCACCCTGTTCCAAGATGCAGTGAAGTTTGTTATCCAGCAGCTGCCTAGCTGAGAGCCAAAGTCACTCTCCCTGAATGGGAATCCAGCTTTCGATTGCTAGCTAGACAAGGAAGGTTGCTGCTGACTGTGCATTTATAACATTTGCACTTCACGGAATGCTTATTTATGGTCCTTTTGAGGAGAGGTTTCTATTGGGAAATAAGTCCAACTTTCCCGAGGGCCCCACGCCAGCCGGATTTCACTGTGGCTACTCAAGCACTTGATTTGTTTTGCTTTTTATGACAGAATTCCGTATTTACGTGAAGGGTGAGGAAGTGAGCCTTCCCTCTGAGGCATTGGCTGCTATCTGGGAAGTAGGAATTACAGGGCACTATGACTTCTACAAAAAAAACATGAACTCTACTCTATGTAGCTGTTTGGGGCGAAATTGTGATCTTAAAAATACTGATTCTAAAGTAGAAGGCCTTACATGGCACTTCTGTGGACTTGCAGGTACTGTAGTAAATAACAGGCAGCATTGTGCAGGCCTACTCTTCTTGAATCCAAGATGTAATGAGTGTTTTGAGAAGAATAGAGTTTATTCATGAAAGATGATTTTATGTTCATCTGCAGCAAGGTGGCACAATAATGTGGCTGTCGGGCATATTGACCTGTTGTTTCCCTTTGATCTTGGTATCTGTGCCAGCGAAATGGTGGCTGGTAAAAGTCCTGCATTGGGGACCATGTGATCATCTTGGGTTTCCAGCACCCCACACCCCCTCCACTCCTGCCCACTGACCTCGATGTCACAATATAATATCATGACCTGGCTGTCTCATTATGTCACAACACGATTTGCGTGTGCATGGGCAGAGAACAGTTTGCCACAGCTGGCATCTTGTAAATTTGGCAGAACAGCACTCTAGTTGCTGTCCCACGAACTGGCGTATTGTTCAGAAGACTCTGAAGGTGTGCTGATCTTTGAGGAAAAAAGCATGCACAAGTATAAAAACATCTACTGACTTCAACATCTTAATGATGCATCTATGCCCAGTAAAGTAGTGGAGCTTACTCTACAGTCAGCATGTCACTCTGTGCATGTTTGAGCATTGGAAATTTCTGCCCCACCATTTCCTCTGGCTAGTTGTGAGCATCAAGAGGAGTTCCATTATTTTCTATAAATAAGAAATAACGGGGTAGAAATTTGTCTTGTGCTGAAGTGCAGAGCAGTGATAGTGACTCAGCCGCAGGCTTACACCCTGTTGCATTTTCTTTTCAGCAGGGGGTCACTGGTTAACGATCAGGAAAGAGCTGATCATTTTTCCTGCGCATCCTGAGTCAGGGACACTAAACCCAATCATACAATCTGCTAACTCGGCACAGACCACGGATCTGACATGGCAGCTTTCTGTAAGGGTCAGAACCACATCTGGATGCTGCATTTACCTTGGAGACCTCAGCAGAGTTAAAATCAAGTCTTGCAACTTGCTCTGAGTTTTGTTTTACATTGTGGTTTTGCAGTTAAAGGTTGGTTTACCTGTATTCTGGGTCACGGAATAATTGTATGCAGGTTCATGATGATCCCTAGCAGGGAGCTTTCGAAAGTTTAATTATGGGAGGTGCTGACTGAAAGTCAGGTACTTGGCCTCTGAGGGACGAAATGTTTTTGGGGAAATGATCCTGGCCGTAGTTGTACGTCTCGTAGCGTTTGATAAGTGAACCGCATGGGTGCAGGCTAGCGTTCAGGGTACCTGCCACCCTTTACAGGTAGGTGGAAAGGGGCTTGAGACGTGGAGGAGAAAGGCAATCTAGCCTTGCAATTTAAATTAATTAATTTTTTCATTTGTTTAAAATTGTCCAGATTTATAATTAAAATATGTAATAATCATTTTAAAATTGTTGGGTTCTTATCAAAAACAGCAGTTGGGTCCAGCAATGTCATCTGGAACTCGGAAGAATAATGGTAGCCTGTAAAGGGCAGAATTTCTTTTAGGGAATTGGAGTTATATCATTGCAATATAATGTGCGTGCTAATGGTTTATTTTAGACCTGGATCCCTGGCTTCTCTTGCTTTGGCTGCCTGGCTTTAATTGCACCGACCCCTTGGCTCCAGTGATGTCATTAAGATAACACAGATATCTGGAAGTTAAAAATTTATATTCATCGCACCCTGTTCAAAATAGAACCCACTTTCATTGGAGCAAGAGGGCCCTTTTCTCATACTGAAATTCACTCTTCATTAATTGTTGTTGGTTATAAGTGAAATGCATTTCTAAATTATATTGCAAGTGTTTGAAATTTGTGTGAGAGAGAGAGAGAGCGTACTCGGATAAACTGATGTTGACACTTATTTTTCTGGAAAAAAAACTAACACAGCAAGTGCTATGACTGGCATTTCAAAGATCATTGTGGTTTTTAAAGGCCTGCTGTTAAAGGTGACCCAGTACATTGAAACATTAACACAACAGCACAGAGTGGGGGAAGCACATGTTCAAATACCCTGCTACTCTGCTCAATCATCAGTCTCAGCCAGGGGTGGGAGAGTCATTTCCATCCTATTGGACGTCCCAGAAATAAATTGGGTTTTGTCCTTTGGTGAAATTATTTTATCAGGTTTGTAAATGCAGTAAGGCATGATGCTGATCTGATAGAATTGTGTCTTCAAGCATTTTTTTACTTGAAGCGTAAACATGAATGCGGTGTTCCAGTGCATGACATAGCTGACATTGAAATGGGAGTTTATATCTGTCAGACTGTCTCTGGAACTGAACTGACTTAAACTACCGAATGCAGAGACCACACCCCTGTCAAAAATGCACACTCATAATCTATACGTAGGATATTTGATAATTGAAGCTCAAACATAAATACTTTCCCTGAGCAACATGATCTTCTGTGCAGACATCAAATTACCTTATACCAAAACAAATATTTATGTTTAAAAAAAAAATTGACTTTTATTTGAGAGAAATTTGTCTCCTTAGAGCTGTTTAAGTGACACGTGTCTTAATCTTTCTAACTAAAGTTAAACTGGTATCAATATTAACTCTGCCCTGAGTGCCTAGCATAACTAATTGCAGGCTATGCTACCATCTGCCATGTAAGGAGTTCATGATGGGTACCTTTTACACAGCACTTCAGCAATCTTCAAAAATACAGCAGTGAAAAAAGTTAGAATGAGAATGGATGATCAAAACAAGATAACATGAGATGCCAGAGTGAATAAATGAGCTCATTGTAGCAATGACTAAGTGTTTTGTCCTCCTCACTCCTCCTGACTACTCTTGTTAATCTATAATCAGGACCAGTCATCTGTACCATTGGGGCAGTGCGTGGTTTGCTTTTAGTTTTTTTTTTAGTTGGCTGTGAGATTCTTTTGTTGTCCAGCAGACTGTAAGTACAGTGGGTATCTTATTCAGTCAGGGCAGTGATTAAATGCAGCAAGCCACAAAAAGAGACTCCCTTTCACAGAACTGTTGATGCATTTAGCAAATTGTAGTGGATCAAGAGGTTGCTAGATGGAACATTTTATAGAACAGCCTTCGCCCTGAAATTCGACACTATTATTTTGGAAGGATTGGTATTCTTGTTGCAGTTTCAAGAAGCCTCACACGGAAGTAACATCTTAAGTTTAGAGCTTTGTCTAATTGCCCATAAGGTTGGTTTTCAGTTTCTTCCTGCTGGAAGAAACTGGTTTGAACTTGTCTGCAATGAAAGCTGGTGAGGAAGAGAAATAGATTTGTTAAAAAATAAAACTCATTTGTTGTAAGTACAGTATCCAGTGAATTTAGATGTTCTGGCTACTAACTGCATGTCCTTTAACACTTGCAAAAGTACCAGTTGGTTGACTACTGTAATGGTGACTGTAAGCACATTGGCTGCAGGTAGAAGACACAAACCAATGACTTTTGTGTTTGTTTTAGCATGAAAACTGTCTGTCTGTCTCTCTGTGAAACATTTTTGAAAACTGGAAGCTCTTGACCCCTGAGTGTTCGACATCGGTCACAGATCTCAAGTTGCACTTTTAATACATTTGTGAAATTATTTTAATTTACTTCAGTTCATAGTGTCCTTTCAAATGTAATTTAATATGGTAAATTACATATTTTGGATATTATTAGAGTGCTTTGGTTAACCATTTATATGTGAAAATGGTGGCTATGCTTTTCAGCTTCTGGATAATTCATGTGCCATCTTAATATCCAGTAAAAGATCACATGAGAAATAAATCTGAAAAAAGTTGTGGGGGGCAGTGAATACTTGATTGGTGTAAACGCTGTATTTCAGTTGTATTATGCAAGGGTAGGATTCCTTGCTTACATTGGTTTTTAAATGTTTAAATCTTAGGCTGCAATTTATTTTTTCAAACTAAAATATTTCAGAGAATATTTTTAAGAAACAGAAGTCAATGAACTGAGAGACTATTGGATCTTCTTTTTCTTCTTCTTTTGGGCCTCCTTATCTCGAGAGACAATGGATACGCGCCTGGAGGTGGTCAGTGGAGTGACCTCTCCATGGCGCATGCCTGGGCAAATTTATGGAGGTTGAGAGTTGCCCAGTCGTCAAAACCCCCCTCTCGGCCTTTCTGGTGGGGTCCAAAGGAGTGCAGGACACGACGTTTGGCACCAGTATGGCTGCAGGAACTGCCGGAAACATGCCAAAGGTGACACATGACCGCCTACGGGGTTCCGCTCCGGATTTTCTGTTAGGGTTTACTCCCTTAGCCTTGGTCTCTCCCGAGACGCCCACAAGCAGCTGATAACTCCCAGTTTTATAGCTTCTCACTGGAGACTGGCAGAAAGTGCAGTGGTGGAATTTGCATCAGCAACCTGGAGTGCTGCAGAGAGACAGGGAAGAGGTTAAGAGAGATTGGAGAGAAAATTGTATTAATGCAACATTTATTCTGCACTGAAAGATGAAGTATTGGATTTTATGCAATGCTTTTGCAGCATACTCACATCATTGTAAAGTAGTGGAAGGCAGGACTCCCTGCATAGCACTCGAACACTGCCTCCCACTACGAGCATAACATTTAATGGTTGTAAATAGGATTGTCAAAGTTGAACAAATTTTATTTGTAAAGTATATTTTAGGAAAAAAAGTTTAATGATTGTAAATAGTTCATAAAATTGTCCATTCCACTGGAGCAATCTATGAGAACATGATGCTGTTTCCCTCTCCCTGGGTATCCAGGTTGCATAATGTCTCAGGTTTTCTTTGAGAAAAGTTCTCAAGCACAGAGTAACAATATAATAGAGTATAAAGGGGGATTGTTTCATTGGAAACAATGTAGCAGAGTCAGGCTAGAGCTGCAGCCTCAGTTGCTGCTGAAAATACCCACTGGCCAAGGTTAATCGGTCAACTCCCCAGACTCCATCATCAAAAGCATGGGCAGGATCCCTACTAATCCTGACTGAGATTTTGATTGGAAGAGGAAGACCCAACTCTAATTACAATGGCTCCAATCCCATAGGACTGGACTCAGTTCTTGTAGATAGAGGCTGGCTGAGGCCCTCCAGCTGAATTTGAAACAGCTTAAACCCCTTGGTTACTCAGCATGATCAGTCTGGAGCCTTTTGGAGATTTTAGAACCAGGGTGACAGAAGCAGCAACAGTCACAACCCAGTGAGGTTACAAAAGAGAGTGCAATGTTGTAGCATCAGTGTTGGCAAGTGCCAGGCTGAAACCAGGCTACATAACTCAAGAAAAGGTAAAGGTTACAGTGGAATTTACGGATAACCAGCCAAGAGGTACAAAGGGAAGGCTAATAGAAGGCGAGCCAGGTATCTTGTGGCGGCCAACCAATTAAGGAACATGCAGCTCAGGGGCTGTCCAATTAAGGCGCAGGGGCTATCCCATCCCAGGCTCGAGATAGCAAAGTGGGCAGCAGGATCAGCATCAGCTGACGCCGTAGTAGGTGCTGTCACCACCCACCCGCCAGTCTTGGCCCTCTCTTTAATGTTGTGTGCCATCTTTTCCTGCAAGCACAAAAAGGAAGACTGTTAGTTTCCCCACAAGCACAAGCCTATGTTGTTGGGGACCCAGCGGTCCATGACGGGGGCACACAAATGCCCCCTGTATACAGCCACTCTCAAGGGACCTTGTGGGGATCAGCAGTGACAGATGGTGCCTGAGATACTCTCACGTTGGTGAGTATGTGTTCCAAATTAGAATCAGGGTCATAAGCTGGTGAGCACAGCACAGATGCACCTGAGCAGCTGACGTACTCTGTTACAGCCTACTCCACTGAAGGACTGTGGGAGGACAGGCCAATAATGAGCCCCAGGCTGATGATGTGCCTCTGGAGTGAATTGCGACACTGCAGCTGCAGCGAGAGGTGAGGGAACATCTGACAGAGCTTCCAGAGGCTATGCACACCCATGTACGGACAATGCAGTAGTCCATCCAGGGTATGAGTGCTGCCGTGGCATCGACGCTTCACTTCCTCCATCGGGAGATTGGCAACCCTCATGAACAGCCAGATCCAGCAGACAACTCAGTGGACGCCGGAGATGCGTGCAGACCTGCAGGCCATCGCCTTGCCAATGAGCTCAATGCAGCAGTGGCAAGATAAGAGGGACAAGGCATCTGGATTCTTCACCAAGTCCTTATCCATCTCAGGTTAGCAGGGAGATACAAGTGTGCCTTGTAAGGGAGGAGAAATGGCTGCCTTCTGCTCCTGGTGTGGACAGCAGCTCCTCAACCCCTCTGCCATCACCTCAAACAGCCATAATGACAGAGGAGAGTCCTATGCCTGTGCAGGAGGCCCTCAGTATGCCAGGGCCTTCCAGGCTTCAGGCAGCCAGAGAACAGCCGCCAAGATCATCCCAGACCACGGGGCAGCTTGCTGCAGAGATCAGTGATGGCCTCCCTTGAGAGTCACAGTCTCCGTTGCCACTGCCACTCAGGCATTTGGAGTAAGTGCAGCCTTGGGCAGTGGACTCTCTCCTGGGGTTAGGCTGTTCTGCGCGCATGTGTCTGTTGGCTTGCCCCCTGTGCTTTCTGCACCATGCCCATCCTGAGGCTGTCCCTCTTACTTGTCATGAGGTTGGTGACGTGCCTCCCCCTCACCTCGGTGCCTGGACCTCCCACCCTCTGAGCTGCCCCTCCTCCTCAACAGGGGCCATGAGGCCTGGGTGAATGAGCCTATGGCATGCGTCCTCTCTCCGATTCCTAGGCCTTCTATAAGGATGACCACCACCCCCTTCCCCACCCCACCCCCTCCGACACCCCCATCTACATATTAACAATGAGGTGGTAAATATCACCGATTTCTGGTTTAGCCTGTTTAAGTATTGCTGCCCCAGTTTTGTTGGAGTATTAACTTGTTAAAAGATTAAAAGTTATACCTAGGTAAAATCTCATTTCTGTCATTCATTGTGAAATTTGGTCTTTTGCTGTTTCCAGGAATTCCAAGTTCAGGAAATGTTCTTGTTTTACTAGTGACTGAGTTGTTTGTGAGAGCTGATGCTGACTATGTGTTGCTTCTTGGGAAAGCTTTAAAACCCATTGGGCTCAGTAGCGTCCGTTGTTTGGGTGGTACAGGTGCCTTTTGGGCCCAAATTGGCATCTGATGTGTGTGCGCACACTTCTGCCCTGAATCACACTGGCACCATTTTGGTGAGAGTGTTATTGCGCATGCTGCTAATGTCTGCTGGAAATATGCAGAGCAGGCAGGTCATGATATTATTCAGCATGCAATACTGATTTGATACCAGCACTGCCACTTTGGAGCTCCAATGCTTTTAGCAGCAGGAAGGAACCCCTGCCACTGCTATTTAAAGGCATTGTCATCTGCATACAGGTTAGTAGCTAGTTGATTTTTTTCTAGCTGTTGCTTCGTCTTTAGTATTTGGTGCTTTCTAAAGTTGTTCAAAGTTGCAAAAGTCTACGGGGATTAGTGAGGCAGGTGCTGAAGGACTTATCCTGACCTTTAACACTCTTCTTGAAGGCACAAACCAGTTGATTCCAGACATGGGTGCAGTAGTACGCATCCCACTGGGAATACAGCATGACTGGGAGAATGAACAGAGGCCACGCAAAACAGGACAAGCTGCTAGAAGAGAGAATCAGTGGAGTGGAGGGGGTGGGTGGCGGGTGCAGGGGAAGGGCTCTCAGTGGGAGGCCCTATCAGGCCTGGTTTTCGGGGAGCAATTTGCCGATCTGAACCCCCTGTGAGGAACAGTGTGTCAGACGTCTGCACTTCACTAAGGATGTCCTCACTGAAATCTGTCACCTACTGCAGCCTCAGCAGGGTGAAGACTGTATTGTCAATGGCTATGAAGATGACCATGGCCATGAACTTCTATGCATTTGGATCTTTCTGGGCTGGAGCTGGTGATGTTCACAACATCTCGTAGTTTGCATCCACTTTTGCATGAGGAGGGTCACTGATGCTCTCTATTCAAAGACAGCTGAATGAGCATGTGGCTTTGCTAAGATTGCAGGCTTCCCCATGGCGCAGGGTGCCATTGACTGCATGGACATCACTTTGTGGGCACCACCTTTCAATTTGGCATTTACTGGAACCAAAAGATTCCAGTTAGTGTGTGACCATAGGCGGTGAATCATGCAGATCGATGCCCAGTATCCTGGTAGCAGTCATGATGTCTGCATTCAGCGGCATTCCGCTGTGCCATCTGCATTTGAGACACCACACCAAACCAGAGGGTGGCTACTCGACGAAAGGGGCCATCCACTGACCATATGGCTGATGATGATGATGTGCAACCCATGCACACATGGGCAACATGAATACGATGAAAGCCAAGCTGCACTCAAAATGTGATGGAGCAGATCATTGGCTTGCTGAAACAACACTTTCACTGCTTGGACTGCTCGGGAGAAGCCCTTCCATACTGAGCAGAACGAGTCCTGAGAATCATAGTCTGCTGCATTCTGAACAATTCCCCCATTGCGAGGGGACAGCCCTCTGAGGAGCCTGAGCCTTGCTGTCCATGGAAGAACTAGTTCCAGAGCAATACCAGTAATCTCGAAACCAGTTCACCATTCTGCAACAGTCCCACACCTTACCTTCTCTTTGTCACCTGACCATCTCTGTGTCCACTTGGCCACAATGCAAAGATGAAAGCCATCACAAAATGTACATTTCAAACCAAACTTGCAAATGAAATCATTCCATATCATCAACTAATCACCCTTCTGAATTCCCTATCTTCTATATATCCTTGTCTGTCCTCGAGACCTGAGGCATTGCTACCCAAATGTGGGGAAGACTGCAGATGGCCTTTGAGGATGACCTCCAGCCTCAATAAGCTCAGCTCCGGGCTGCACCATCTTGGGATGAGTGGCAGCAGTCTGGGCTAGCTGGTTGGCAGATAATAGTCAGGGCACTGGCAGAGTGGCAGGGGGTGGATGGGTGAATGCGGTCACCCTGAAAGAAATCTATAGGTTCCAACTCCATGGAGCCACCTCTGGGATGGCACCTTAGTAATTCCAGTAATCTGTTGGAGGACAGATTGCTGGACTGCTGGGACATTCTGCAAGCCCCTTGAATGCCATAATTCACAGCGATGATGACAACAGTCTGAGCTTGTGCTGCAGACTTCTGGTGGAAGTGCTCGTGCTGCATTGGAAGTTTCACTATTGGCTGTCAGATGCTGTGTAGTCATTGGGTCCACATTTGTTCCAATGGAGTTGGCTATCACTTCCAGTGCAGCACTCAAAAACCTTGTTGCCTGCTCCCCTATGTTGTGCCATTCTGCATTGTTTCCCAGGAAATCGACTTCCTGCATGACTCTCAGCACCTGCTCGAGCTACGTAGAGGTGCAGGGTAGCTTTTAAGCTTTTCAGGCTAGCTTTAGGTGGTGCTAGGAAGATATGATTCTGGGCCCCCTGCTAACATGTGTAAGCAATGAACAGCACAGTTAGTGCTGGCTGCATGAAGGAAACATTCTAATCAGCAGGCAGCACAAAGTTGGCATACTGCCTGCATTTTAATCAATGGGCACCCGTCAATCACACATCAAGATCCCTGCTCCCTTTTTCGCTAGCTATCCAATTTAGCTTCTGTATAATTTAGGCAACTGGATTGTACTTTTTGAAAATTTACATTTTCTATTGCAGATAATTTTTGTCTCCGTTTCTGCAAATTTAGACTGACCTGATGTGTGTACTTCCTCTGTATTTGGTATCTAGTGTCAATAAATGGAGAGGTACTTGGTTTATTGTGCTACTGAACTATGTGCATGTGATGTGTGGTCTATTCATACAGTGGGCGAATTTCCTATAGCTTAAGTTCTGCAACCTAACAGCACCATTGGTAGTGGAAGCCTTGTGATCAGTTTGAAGAACATACAAATGCTTCAAAAAAAAATCTCCTTGTAACATGTCAATTTGGGGTTAGTGAAGAGGCCTGGATTTAGATGTTCTGTTTTACTCACCAAATTCAGCTATATCTGAAGCATTAAAATCATTATCAAACTGCATGTACTGTATAAATGTCAACTGGTCAGCTCAGTGCTGACATTTCTCAGCTTGAGTATTGATGTACAAGGTCACCAGTTTATAGTTTGAGACACCACCGTGCACAGTAAGGATACCTGTTTGGCTCACGCTGCAAGAAGTAATCCAATTTACATTACTGCACCTACTCCATCAGGTACATTATAACCTTTTTTAATTTTCAACATCCAAATAAGGTTAGTACAAAAACATCTACTGTGAAAATGTAGAGAGTTTTTGTTTTAAAGATGTTCAGTTTTATTTTGTAGACCAGACCCCTCCTTTCTGCGATAAATAATTGATCAATTATTTGACTATTTAATAACAGGGCAGTTTAAGTATTTAGATGTTAATAGATTTTTGATGTAGTATGAAGAATATAAAACATTCAAATAGTAAAATATCATTGCTCTTTTATTTAGAATCTGATTTGTGCCTGACTTGGAAGGAAGCTTTATTTTACATTGAACAGAAAAATAGGAGCATTGATAGTGTGCTTCAGGGTGCAGATACTTACTTTAATGCAAATTTTTACAATAAAAGTAAGTTACTGAGTCCGGCTGTTCTATATGAAATGATGTGTATGCAATTTGCGCTGTTCTCCATTATGATTGGGTACAAAAGGACTTCATGTAATTTTAATTGTCAAAAGCTGAATCAAATATAACAAATTCAGTCAGAATTTCTCTTCCTCTACCTATCTGAAGCTGGGCAACTACTTTTAAATCTCACAAAATGAATGTTTCACTGCACAGTATATTTGTGGAATTTAACAGAGCCATGTTTACAATGAAGATTAGCAAGCTATGAGTACAAGGACATATCTTTTAAAGTAGCAGTTACTGGCATAAAGTCTGAAGGTGGGAATGTTTTCTGTCTCCTGCTTGGGAAAGAAAGTGTTGAGGCGGACTCTCATGGCGTCTTTTCCGAAATTATAATTTGCTAAATTCTGAGTGATGCACTAATCCTCCAGAATCGGCACTGGCATTTCAAAGGTGAATATGCTTCTGGATTTAGTTCTTTTAAGGTAATCGGAGTGCAAGTGGAATTTTTAATGACCAAGAAATTTCACCTTTTCTAGTCCAGTTCTATCAAACAGTTTTCAAAGTAAATCTATTAAGAAACCATTTTAGTGCAAAAAAAAAATTGCATTAAATGAAAAACAATGAAAAAATGGTTTATTTATTCTGACTATCAAGGTGTAGGATGTTGGTGCAGAGAAGCAAGTATTTTCTCATTTCAAGTGAAAAGTTTTTGTTTTGAGCATTCCCAGGTTTGGTAGAACATCCTTATATGGAGAACTCTGTTTGCGTGCCACATCAATGCATCTTGCTCTTAATGCAAGAAGAGAAGCCTTAAGCCTGATTCACATCCTGGGGATCCCACATCAGGAACTCTGTGGCATGTTGGACTGAGATTTTTTTCCCAAAAATGTACTTCAGTCGTAAAATCTGTTACTGGACTAGTAATGCAGAGGCCTGGACTAATGCTCTGGAGACACTGGCTGGAACATTATGGCCCCCAAATGAGCAGGCCAGTGGGAGTGGGTGGGGTGGGGGGGCCTTTCCTGACCCCACTACAATTTTACGCAGGCGGCGGTGGCGAGAAATGGCCCCCCTGCCCCAGGACAGTCAAGGCCCTTAAGTGGCCAGTTAACGTGCACTTAACGGCCTCCTCTTACCACCATGGGTATTTTACCCTCGGCAGCTGGACGACAAGAGCCTCAAAAACCCCACCTGGTAAAACCAGGCGGCCTGCTTGGGGGGTGGGGGTGGGAGTCCTCCTATTCAGGCAGGCACCCTGTGCTCCACAGAGGACCGCTCCCAATGCACAACACTCCCCCTGCCCCCCTAACCGACCTCCCTTGCCTCCGACTGTCCCCAGCGAGACCCTAAAAACTTACCTGTCTTCCAGGGCCATCCTTCACCCTGCTTCCTATGGCTGGGTTGCAGTCCCAGCAGTGGCCACTGCTCCCCGTGGTGCTGCTGGAACTGAGCTGCCGGCCCACTGATTGGCCGGCAGTTCCATGAGGCAGGACTTCCTGCCTCAAGGAAGTGGCAGTCCTGTCCAAGACCAATTAAGGGCCTGGGGAGCGAAAAATCCCAGCCTGGCTTGCCAGGCCTGGTGGAGGCGGGCTCACCACCTACTCTTTGGCCAGTGGGCGGGGCCTCCTGTGCAGCAAAAAATGCAGGCCACTAGTTCAATTCCCACCAAGGCAGCTGGTGGAATGTAAATTCAATTAATAAATCTGGAAATAAAAAGCTAGTCTTAGTAATCGTGATCATGAAACTACTGGATTGTTTTTAAAAACCCATCTGTTCACTAATGTTCTTTTAGGGAAGGAAATCTGCTGTCTTTACCCTATCTGGCCTACATATGACTCCAAACTTAAAGCAATGTGGTTGACTCTTAACCGTCCTCTGAAATGGCCTAACAAGCCAGCTAGTTGTATCAAACTGCGGCAGAAAAGTTGAATAAGAATAAAACTGGACAGACCACCTGGCATCGATCTCTGCACCTGAATTGACAAAGGCACACCCTGCCCACTCGACCCTGCAAAGGCCTCCTCCCTAACATCTGGGGAGTTGTGCCAAAATTGGGAGAACTGTCCACAAGCAACAGATTGACATAGCTATATTTTGGTGAGTATGACTTACAGCCAATGTCCCAGACTCTTCCATCACCATTCTTTGGTATGTCCTGTCCCACTGGTAGGACAGACTCAGCAGAGGTGGCAGCACAGTGGTATACAGTTGGGAGAGAGTGGCCCTGGGAGTCTTTAACTTTGGGTCCAAACCCCATGAATTCTCATACCATCAGGCCAAACATGATTGCCACCTACTGCCCTTCCTGAGCCGATGAATCGGTGCTCCTCCATGTTGAAAACCACTTGGAAGAATCACTGAGGGTAGCAAGGGCATAGAATGTACTCTGGGTGATGACTTCATTGTCCATCACGACCAGTGGCTTGGTAGCACCACTACTGACCGAGCAGGCAGAGTCCTAGCTGCTAGACTGGGCCTGCAGAAGGTGGTGAGGGAACCAACAAAAGGGAAAAACCTACTTGGCCTTGTCCTCACCAATCTACCTGTTGCAGATGGATCTGTCTATGAACGAATTTGCAAGACTGACCACCACACAGTCTTTGTGGAGACAAAGTCCCATCTTCACACTGAGGATACCCTCTGTTGTGTTGTCTGGCACTTTCACTCTGCTAAATGGGATAAATTCAGAACAGATCTGGCAGCTCAAAATGGGGCATCCATGAGGTGCTATGGGACATTAGCAGCAGCAGAGTGTAGCCTCATGGCCTGGTATCTCCCTCACTCCACCACTAAGCCAGGAGATCAGGCCTGGTTCAGATGAGGAATGTAAGACAACATGCCAGGAGCAGCACCAGGCATACCTAAAAATAAGGTGCAAACCTGGTGACGTTATGAAGCTACAGCACAGGACTACATGCATGCCAGACAGGGGAAGCAGCATGCTAAATCCAGCTAAGTGATCCCACAACCAATGGATCAGGATCAAAGCTGTGCAGTCCTGTCAAATCCAGTCATGAATTGTGGTGGACAAATGAACACCTAAGCCGAGGAGGAGGCTCCACCTTCAATCATGGGGGAGCCCAGCACATCAGGATAGCAGACAAGGCTGAATCATTTGCAACCATCTTAAGCCAGAAGTGCAGGGGGTATGATCCATCTCTGCCTCCTCCTGAGATCCTCGCCATCACAGATGCCAGTCTTCAGTCAATCTTATTCACTCCATGTAATATCAAGAAAGGTCTGAAGGCACTGGATATGGGCCCTGACAATATCTGGGCTGTGGTACTGAAGATTGTGCTCCAGACCTGCCCGTGCCCCTGGCCAAGCCATTCCAGTACAGCTACAACACTGGCATCTACCTGACAATGTGGAAAATTGCCCAAGAATTTATTGTCCATAAAAAGCAGAACAAATCCAGTCCAGTACTGCCCATCAGTCTACCCTCAATCGTCAGCAAAGTGATGGAAGGTGTTGGCATTTACTCAGCAATAACCTGCTCACCGATGCTCAGTTTGGGTTCTGCGAGGGCCACTCGGCTCCAGAGCTCATTACAGCCTTGGTCCAAACATAGACAAAAGAACTGAATTCCAGAGATGAGGTGAGAGTGACTGCCCTTGATGACGAGGCAGCATTTGGCTGATTGTGACACCAAGGAGCACTGGAAAAATTGAAGTCAGTGAGCATTGAAGGGAAAACCCTACACTTTCCTGAATGCGTGAAACTCCAACAAGACTCGAGAAGCTTAACACCATCCAGGACAAAGTGGCCCGCTTGATTGGCACCCCATCTACCATTTTAAACATCCACTCGTGCCATCACCAACACACAGTGGCCGCTGTGTGTACGATCTACAAGATGCGCTGCAGAAACTTGCCAAGGCTCCATCGACAGCACCTTCCAAATCCAAGACCTCGACCACACAAAAGGACAAGGGCAGCAGATGCGTGGGAACACCAGCACCAGCAAGTTCCCCTCCAAGCCACACTCCATCCTGACTTGGAACTATATCCATTCCTTCACTGTCGCTGGGTCAAATCCTGGAACTCCCTTCCTAACAGGACTGTGGGTGTACCTACCTCACATGGACTGCACCAGTTCAAGAAGGCAGCTCACCACCACCTTCTGAAGGGCAATTGGGGATGGGAAATAAATGCTGGCCTAGCATGCGATGCCCAGAACCTCTGGCTCTGGCTCGCTCGCTCTCGCGCGCACTCTCTCTTCCAGCTTGAAAGCTTGAAATCCTGTCTGTTGACTGACTATGTTTGCATACTCCAGATATAATCAAACTCCATTGGAGGAATTCATCCGCATCACTGTCTCCAAGAGTTTCACTGAACCAGTCATTTATCTCTTCAAACTAAAAGCCTCAGGCCCGCGTAATTCATCTAGAAGCCAGCCGAATCGCCAAACTTCACAGACTGTATACCCTTTTTTATGGATTCTAACTCGACCAATCTATTTTTCCCCTCTCTCTGACCTCTCGTGTGTGTGTGGTTTATTTTCATCAGTTTGGTTTAGGTGCAATAAAGTGAACCTCTTTCTTTGTTAAACTCAAGAAAACCTGTCCGTTTGGTCCTAGTTATGATCATAGCAAGTAAGTAATCAAACACCTACTGAATTCGCCAGTACATCCATGTTAAAGAATTAAACCTTTCCTCACTTGACCATAACACCATGAACAAAGAAAAATTGCTACATGCCCTTCAAAATTGTACCATTGTAGACTCAATGATTTGTCTCCAGTTTAAAGTATTACCAATTAAATATTCAGTATATATGAAGTTGGTCAGATGGCCACTGAGATACCAAACAACCATTGATGAAAAATAACTGCATAGTTTTAGGAACATTAAGAGAAATCTTTGTTGTGTTTTGGATTCAAAGTAATGAGATGCAATTTTTTTCCTGCTGGATGTTTGACATTCTGTTATGTGCATGGGAATCACAGTCTTCAAAGTCAACTGTCAAAGGAGATTTGGGGGATTATGACTGAAGGTGTAGACGAAAATATGTTTGCTGCCGATTAACCTTCTGAAAAGAACTTTGGAACTGGATTTGGACAGGCAGCACTAATATTGATGCAGTCTAACAATTGAAGTCTTTTACACAACTGGATAGCAACAAAACCGTCTGTGAGCCATAAACTATCTCATTCTCTTCCTTTATCACTAAATGGATTGGTTTTCTCCATAGACAATGACTTGGCAACAACTCTATTAAAGAAAAGAGAAAGTATGTAGTTTAGTTGTGAATTTATGCTTTTGTCAACCAGCCATTCTTTGTGTCACAAAAATAGCTTTTACAAAAGAGAGCGTATTACAGCACTGAGAAAATTTGATCCAGTGTAGATGGCTACACTTTTCTGCACTGGGTGTAACTTGCCCAGTATAATTGGAACTGTTTTACTGATTTGGGCCTAACCTGCCTGATTTAAGTGGTACACTTAAGTGCAATTCATCCAGTGTATGTGGGAGCACTTTGTTACAACTGGGTGAGGAAGGGGTCTCAGGCTCCCCTCTTGCCCCTTTCCTGGTTTGGCTGTAACCGGATTTAACTTTTACAAGTGTTTTTCGCTTAACACCGCAGTGAATCATTGCTCGCTGCTTTCTAATTGTAATTGCCAATGAACCAACCAGTCAGGTTTCCTTGGGTTTAAACAAGAAAGATGCAAATTTATTAACCTTATCACTCCATCTCGGTTAAAATTACTAAAATACGTGTCGCGACATGCTAGCATGCATATGCGATAAACACACAAATAGATACAGAGGGAAGAAAGAATTTGGTGGGGGTTGTTGAAGTAGGGTCGTCAATAAATGGAATTCAGAAACAAAAACAAGAAATGCTGGAATCACTCAGCAGGTCTGGCAGCATCTGTGGAAAGAGAAGCAGAGTTAACGTTTCGGGTCAGTGACCCTTCTTCGGAACTGACAAATATTAGAAAAGTCACAGATTATAAACAAGTGAGGTGGGGGTGGGGCAAGAGATAACAAAGGAGAAGGTGCAGATTGGACCAGGCCACATAGCTGACCATAAGGTCGCGGAGCAAAGGCAAACAATATGTTAATGGTGTGTTGAAAGACAAAGCATTAGTACAGATTAGGTGTGAATACACTGAATATTGAACAGCAGCAAGTGCAAACCTGAAGAAAAACAACCTGAAAAAAACAGTGGGTAAGCAAACTGAACAAACTAAGATGAAATGAAATAAATGCAAAAAAAATGGTAAAAAATGTAAAAAGGAATGTAAGAAAAAATAACTAAAAATGAAAGTAAAATGGGGGGCTGTCATGCTCTGAAATTATTGAACTCAATGTTCAGTCCGGCAGGCTGTAGTGTGCCTAATCGGTAGATGAGATGCTGTTCCTCGAGCTTGCGTTGATGTTCACTGGAACACTGCAGCAATCCCAGGACAGAGATGTGAGCATGAGAGCAGGGGGGAGTGTTGAAATGGCAAGCAACCGGAAGCTCAGGGTCCTGCTTGCGGACTGAGCGGAGATGTTCCGCAAAGCGGTCACCCAGTCTGCGCTTGGTCTCCCCAATGTAGAGGAGACCACACTGTGAGCAGCGAATACAGTATACTACATTGAAAGAAGTACAAGTAAATCGCTGCTTCACCTGAAAGGAGTGTTTGGGGCCTGGGATAGTGAGGAGAGAGGAGGTAAATGGGCAGGTATTACACCTCCTGCGATTGCAGGGGAAGGTGCCCTGGGACGGGGACGAGGTGGTGGGGGTAATGGAGGAGTGGACCAGATACTGTCTTTCAGTTTGGATGTAAAATCCTTGATTGGAGTTGAAGTCTTGCAGTTCTTTCTGGGGCCCATTGCTCGCTTCCAAACTTGTTTCTCTGGTACCAGAAGGCTGAAGAGGTCCTCTGTCTTGAGGCTTAAGCTGCTTCTGTGGGTCCCTGGGACTTTGCTTGAGAGAGAGAGACCTTCCTTATCTTTGATATTCAAATTGCAGTCTGCTCCAAACCTTTCTGTGAGGCACAATTGAAACAGTTCCCAGTCTGGCCAGCAGGCGAGTCACGTGACCAGCTTTGTTTGAAACAGCGTCGTCTGTGTGGATTGCTTATTCTTCAAAACTTACTAGATGCACTCGGGGTGGGGGGGGTGGTGATGTTTGGCTCTTAGACAAGATGTGGATCATCACTGTTGCCCAGACCAATCTTGTTAATTGAATCAGTGAGCACTTCCATTGTCTTTCTATTCAACTGTCTCTCCGAATGCGAATGTGCAGCCATTTTTGAGCTGGTCCTTTTAAACAAGTTATGTTCAATGTCCAGTAAAAAGTTCAAATAGTGTTCCACATGACGAAATTTATGTTTCCATTTGGCTGGTGTGGTTTCCATCACAACATACTACACTGAGTAACACATCCAGCATGAATGAGACTGATGGCTCAAGTTTCCTAACCAAAAAAAAGTAAATGTGCATCACCTTTGTTCTTTGCCTTTTTTATGTAATAAATATCTATTCTGTTTGAAAATAAAAAGCCCTTAGATATGGGGAGGGATTGCATGAGCAAACCATCAGCAAACTGGCCCAATGTGAGTATTATTAGCTGAATTTTATTTTGGAGAAATGGCATTTGAAAGATGTTTTGCATGAGGATACTATGTTTGCAAATGTCAAGGTTGTTAAAGCAACAGCATTTTGAACCTTTGCTACAACAAAATTCATTGGAAAGCAGTTACACTATTCCTTTTTAGAACAATTCCAAAAAGGGCTGGGCAAAAATTATGGTTTCAGATGTTTTTGCCAGGTTTGTTTCTGTCTGAAAATCCAAACAGAACTGTTTTAAATTCAGGGAGGGAAACTGACCTGAAGATGAGCAGGAAGTCTGGAGGCTGTTCTTCCTCAGATTTAATTAAACACAAATGTCCATGAAAGTATCCACAACAAAGCTGCTTCCTTGTTGTGGAGGAAGGTGCTCATGGAAGTGTTCAGTACGAGCTTGTGATGTGGCGGTCCTCTGAGTGTCTTCTTAACTGTGACACATGGAGGCCAACTCAATGGTGGTCTGAACGCTGATGCTTATTTTACAATTATTTTGAAGATTACAGTTGAATTACATTGAATGACAAATATAGGTTTCACTAGACAGGAGTGTGAAATTGAAGTACTGTGCAACATGTTCAATCGCAGAAGTATCAGCGGCATTCAGTTCCATCTTGGCACTTTTGATGCATCTGGATCGGACAGGGTGGGAAATGTTCTCTGGGGCAATCAACTGAGACCTTGCCATTCATTTTCAGATGACAGAGAATATGTTTACCCATGTGTGTGGACATATATAAATGATACAAAAATGAAGGAGTCTCAATCTACCCCCATGTTGCTGATATTTACCCAGATCACGGTGGATAAAGGGCCTGAATTGTTAGACTCTGGTATCTAGAAGTTAAAGGTAGGTTGAAGTGACTTTGAGTTCAAGTATGTTGGGGCCTGTGCAAGTAATGTTGGACTGTGGCCAAGTACATTCCCAGCAACAGCAGGGCAGACTTTGCAGAAGAGAAAGTTTCATTCTTCAGGTGCCTGCCTCTTCCTGCTGTGGCAGGTCCCTGAGGTAAATCCCTGCCAGTTTCATGTGACTGCAGAGCCATCCCCGGCATACAAATAATCCTGGGCCAGAAGGTTGGCCAGGGTCAGTGCTAGATCCCTGTGATGGGCAGTAGTCCAACTCTGTGGGGATTGCCTCTACTCAAATATTCTTAACAATTCTCTTTCCACCCAGTTTCTTTTGTTCTAAGATTCATTATGACGTTCTTATTTCAGGAATGTAATGAAAGTTATTTGTTAATGCATAGATCATTATCATTCATTTCAACATCATGAGAACAAAGATCAGCCTGTGTGGTGGTATGATGCTGCCCTCACATTTTGTAAAATCATCCCTTTTGAGGTATGGATGAGACAGAACTTCCTTCAGCCTAAGGCTGACCAGGCCAAAACTGCCCTGTTTGGTTCCTGCTAGCAACACACTATCCTAGCTCCCAATTCTAGTCCCCTCCCTGGCTTCTTACTCCTGTTGAACCTTAGTGCCCATTCTTTGTGTCTTGTTTGTTTTGGCCTGAGCTTCAAAGCCCACATCCTAACCATCAGAAAAATTACCCTTCACCCATGGTGTTGCCACTTACAGGCTCCTCATTGTATGTTCAAGCTTTGTCCTACAACATCTCTGTCATCCAAAACTCTGATGCCTCCACAAACACTGTACTAAACCCCATTCACTTACCATCCCTGCTCTTGCTAGCCTCTACTGGCTTCCTGTCCATCAGTATATTGATTTGAAAATCCTAATCATCCTTCCATGACCTTGCCCCACTCCATCTCTGCAACATCTTGGAGTCCTACATCCCAATTTGCATTTTCCTTTCATCCAACTCTGGCCCATTGTGTGTTTCCCTTTTCTTCCCTCAGTCACAATGGTCTTTTGTCAATTGTAGGCCTGCACCTCGAAATTCTCATCCTCCCACCACCTTGCCACATCTCTGAACACTCCTCCGATCACTTGTCCGCTTCTCACCAAGTATCTTTTCCCACTTGATTGTTCCCTCTATCTTTTAAAGTGAGGAACGCTATGCAAATTCGAGTTTTTTTTTGTGATCAAGCAATTATAACAAAGCCTCTTGGTTTGGATTTACTTTGCTTTTCTGCTAAAATTATCCAGTGGAATTTTCAGTTATGGTAAAAGAAAATCTACTTTCTAAGATTCTGAATAGTTTTAACAATGAATAGATCAAATGAAATGATATTGGGTCATTTACATTATTTTCACAAGAATTCAGTAATGGCAAGAAATGTTTTGGTTTTCTACTCAAGCAGAGTTGGTAATGATTTATAGCTCTTGGCAGTGGTGTTGGTCGGCAATTGAACATCCAGCTGGGGCATGAGTCAAGACCAAGTCTGTTGTATCTATTCTATTCCTTTTGCAGTTTAACATTGTAAAGCAGTGATATTCAGAGGCTTTGTAGTGTCAATAAACTGGAGATTAAGTATCGGGTGGGGAGGAGGAAGTTCAGCAATGTTGGTCATTATTCATGTTTGAGTTGCTGCCCTTTGGCATTTGATAACTAAATAGTTAAACAGAATTGAAGTGTACGTTGTGCTAGATCGAACAATCCCACACTTGCATTCAGACACCATCAGAGTTTGAGTACTAATAAGTAAATGCCCAAATTCATGAAATCTGGAGATGCATTGTAGAAATGATTTCAAGTAAGTGTGTGTGTGCCTGTGGAGAACGTCTTTGCAAACCCACTTCTTGGGTGATTTTGCTGTCTGTGACCGGAGACAAACTGGCTGGCTGTAGATGTGATCAAAGTGGCTCCTGAACAGGAACTGCTGTGAAAACCACCAAGGTTGCAAGCAGAGTGTTAAGCAAAGCTTGCCACAAGGATGCAGTGGGACCTGCCACGGTTGACAACAACAAAACCAGTATTCATCAAAATGCATTGAAAGTTGTTGCACAGTTCTGTCAAACACTGACTTAATATAACCCATAGTGCAGAAGTTATACTGAGGTATTTGTTTTCTTAATGGAGTTATTTGATCTTATTTGAAAGAGCCGATGGACCGAAGGGTTTGTTCCTGTGCTGTATAACTCTGACTCTATTCAACTGAAACAAAAGTACTGACTTCCACTCTTTAGCCATTCAAAAATGTAGTCAAAGAGCTTTATAGTTATTAAAATGGAAAACATAGCAAACTGTCACAAGCCACTTCACTGGAATGTTATCAAACAAAATTTGCCACTGACCTACATCGTGAGACAGGTGGCCGAAAACTTGGTCAATGAGGTAGGTTTTAAGGAGCATCTTAACATAGAAGTGAGAGGTAAGAAGCAGAGAGATTTTGGGAGGGAACAATCCCAGAACAATTAAAATAGTGTATGGAAGAGTTCAGAATTGGAGGAGCACACCTATCTCTGAGAGTTGTAGGGCTGGAGGCCTATTGGACTCTCTGCCCCAGAGATGGTGACTTGGCCTCCAAATATCTGGTCCTGTTTTCATTGTGGTATTGGAATGATCTCTTAAATAGGGAGCTTCCTGAAGGAAAAAGCCCAATATACTATTTCCGCATCCAATTAGGCAGCTCTGTGTTTACTGTCAGCCATTTTGGTGTTTTTCTGTTTAGAGCTAAAGTTCCAAATTATTTCCAGAACAGCACATCAACCTTTTATTCTTAGTTTGAGATTGTGTGTTGTCTGCATGCTGACTTTTATGGTTTCTTCACTTTTGTGCTAATTAAACAGAAGATGAAACTCCCTTTAGGTGTAATGGTTTCATCACCTGTCAAAGCAGTTTAATCAAAACCATGAGAGTACATCTTTTATTTCAGGTTTATCAAACCCTTATAGGAGTTGGTAACTGACTGGGAACTACTTACCTCTGGATATGTCCCAGGCTCATTTGTGAACTAATTGCATTTTAAAAAGGCTATCGAGGCACTGGACAAGATGCAAAAAAGATTTACAGGAATGATATCAGAACTGAGAAGGAAGACTGAACAGACTGGGGCTCTTTTCTGTAGAAAAGCGAAGGCTGAGGGGTGACCTGATTGAGTTCTTTAAAAGTATGGAATGAGTTGATGGGATAGATGTAGAGAAAATGTTTCCACTGGTGATAATTCAAAGCTAGGAGTCACTAATATAGGGTAGTCATCAATAAATTGAATAAATTCAGGAGAATGTGGAACTCACTAACACAAAGAGTAATTGAGGTATATATCTAGCTTTCCCTAAAATACAACTATGCTAAATACCTGAGACAGAAAGGAATAGAAGGAAATTTTGAAGAGTAAGAAGAGGCTCATATGGAGCATAAACTCCAGCATAGACCTGTTGGGCTGAATGGCCTGTTTCTGTGCTGTATATACTATGTAAATGTCCACCATTGGGTAGAGGACAGGAAATCAGACAAAAGGAGGCAACATTGAGAGTAAGTACAGAAATAAAAGACATATCCAAAACCCAGAGGATATGTTATAGACCTGAAACATCAGCAGCTGGTGGAAAGGATGAAGTCCTTGAGTTAAGTGAGTAAATTTGTGTTCTGGGGCCAAGAGGAGCAGAGCGTCCACAAGGAATGTCACTGCTTCCCCTGCCTTGGAGACTCCCCATCTCTTACCTGCAAGCTGGTAGGCAGCTAAGGGCTGTCTAATCTTCTGCTGCCATCTGTTCCCTCTTCCCATCTGTTCCGGGCAGGTAGTTAAAATCCACCCCATGATCTTTCACACATTTTGCCAAGACCAGCTCTAGTGGCTACTGCTGTCATTGACTCAGCACAAATTTAGGAAGTTCCCTATCCTTGTGGTTTGTTGTCTCATGATATGACCGTTAATGGGTGAGTCACTGCTGATTTTGTTTAAAAGCTAGAAGGCAGATAACCCATTTAGCTGGTGTTAATCTTTGTAATCAGTCAGTGTCTTATACTGTTCAATCCACTTAATCTGTAGATGCTGGAGGAAGCTTGGCATTTGTGGTCATGGCACACTCAGTTATTTCTTTGTGTGGATATCGCATGCATCAATGCTTTGGAGTTCAGTTTAACTCTCAATAAAGTGTTTATATTTTGCACTACTCTGACCAATGTTTCAAGAGCTTGCAATTTTTTTTTAATAAGGTAGCTAATTCAGTTTATTTATTACTTCAGTGAGGGAGTTAACCATTGGCTAATGTTTTCACAAAAGTATCAGAGGAATTTCAGATTAATCAGATATTTGTATAATGAGCATAATTTCAGGGTCTGTTTATCAACAGGACTTTGTGGCCCCTAAGATCCACTGGCCTTTCTGGTGCAGCTCTTCACTAAATCCATCCAGGCCCCTAAGAAGCCCCCAGGAATCTTGCACCTGCAGGTTTCCTGGGACACTTTATTAATGCGGAACTTGGTCCTCAGTGTCAGATGGGACATAGTCGGGGTGGGGAGAAGAAAGTCCCAGGCTTTAAATTTCCATGGTCCCAATGAAGATTGGCTTGTAAAATGGGATAAAGCAAAAATGCCAGCTTCCTGGCTGATCTGGGGCCCACTTGGGTGGTCACAGCCTGACTGTTGGGCTAGATTCCTGATGAAAATTGAGAACTTCCTGTAACTGATCATCTCCTTTGTAAAGTACGTTGATGGATCTTTTCTCAAAAAAAATTCATGTGGGCCTGGCCAGCTGAGCTGCTTTGTGAATGGTTGTCCACTGTTGTCAGATATGTTTAAATAATAGATTTTCTCATTCCCATTTCACCAGCTCATATTGAAACACTCTTTAAACTGTTGCTGCCATTTTTAAGCACATTTTCCAGTATCCCCTCATCATTTGCGTTTTCACGTAAAAGGTGCTCAGGAGACTGTTGACTCTCTTTTCTGCCAGTTTTACTTGAGTGGTACAGAAGGCTCAATAAAGAGAACTTGGAACTGAGCAACCTCTTTTGTTTTGCTTTTGCTAGTTTTTGTTATTTGCTACTATACTATTTTGGATTCTGTGCAACTGGCATGAGCTGATAAATTGCCTATTATGATGTCTTGGAAAATCGTGATCATTTGTGAATTCTGTAATTGCAAAATTGAATAATTACATTCCCAGTGGGAACTCCCAAAGGTTACTGAACAAAAGCCCTTTGTCTATGTTCAATCCTTGGCTGGGTCTTTGAAGATGCCTGTGAGCTGGGCCCATGACTCTGGAAGATCTTGTAGGTGGAGGAGAATAAATTTGAGGGCTGGAGGGAGGGGGTTGGGATTAAAGAAAGAAATTTTAAATTGGTTTGTCTGATATTAATGGTCATGGAAGTGCTGCCTGAAATGGTTACCTTTTGATTAATGTGCTAATGGACTAATATGCTGCAACAGTGATCTGCACAGGCCACCCAAGATCTCTGGATCAATCAGTTGGTTTATGGAAGTTGACTGCTCAAACTGCACTGACAGCAGCACTGCATCATTAGTCTCAGTGCACTGGACTATGAAGTGGAAGATCCATTAAAGTTGCCTAATATTATCCAATGACCCCTTCTAGAAAGGGTGTCCATAGTCAAATAACCAACAGATGCTCACTGATCAGACACAAAACGGACAATGGTCGACCACCTTCGGGGTGGGGAAGTAAAAATATTAGAAATTCCCAATTTATTATTTGTTCAAAATTCATGGTGACCAGCGCAAGGAGCCTTGGCTTTCATCTATGTTTACTCAATAGAAAATTACAGATTTATTTATTTCGAGATACAGCACTAAAACAGGCCCTTCAGCCCACCGAGTCTGTGCCGACCATCAACCACCCATTTATACTAATCCTACATTAATCCCATATTCCTACCACATCCCCTCAATTCCCCTACCACCGACCTACACTAGGGGCAATAGCATCCCAGAGCGAGGGAAAGTAAAGACTTCCCACTGATGATGCAAGCTACCAATCCTTGCTGGGACAAAAAAAATTGCTGGAATACTCAGCCGGTATGGCAGCATCAGTGGAGTGAGAAACAGTGTTAATGTTTCAGGTCGTACGCCTTTCATTAAAAAGTTTCTGACCTGCTGAATATTTCCAGCATTTTCTGTTTTTGTTCCATATCTCCAGCATCTGCAATACTTTGCTTTTGAATCTTTACTGGAAAGTGCCCATGTACAGGTGTCAGGTGGAGACAGGATCAGGACAGGATCGGCTGACATGGCCTCCACAGTTGAATTTTATTTACTACTGAGATTCGTGTATGAAGGATGAGCTACCAGGTGCCTATTGGTGTCTGAGCAACTGTACCCCAGCTGAAATCCCTGACCTAGCGACTGGCAAGAAAAATGTAACTTTCAATTTTATTTCATATATTCTGTCTTTGGGACTTCTTGTGTTCTTGATTTCAAGTTCAGATAATTTAGTTTGATATTTAATGGAAAATTGTCAAATATTCATCTCTTTAAACCATTATTTAGTGGAGGAAAAATAGTTTCCAAAACAAATCCAAGTCCATTGTCTAAACTCGGTATACAGGATGGCAAGTGTTATTGTATTGACTTGCCTACTATTTGAGAGTCATTAAAACAATGGCCAAAATTTCTAAAGCTTGTAGAAAACTTGTGTTGAGTGAATTTTAACAGGGTGGTTTGGTTCAGGTTAGTCCAGAAACTCTGTTGAATATAAAGAGCTGAGATCCTTGTATGAAACATTCGGGCTGGATTCTCCTGTCTCACCACTCCAACCAAGATTTCCTTATTCACCTCCATCAGGAGCAACAACAACAAAAACTTGTATTTATATAGCGCCATTAACATAGTGAAACAGCCCAACGTGCTTCACAGGAGTATTATGAAACAAAATTTGACGCCAAGCCACATAATGAGCTATTAAGATGATCAAAAGTTTACTCAGAGGTAGGTTTGAATGATCTGAATATGTTGAGGGAACTTTTGAAGCAGAGGCTTATTCCAGTTAAAGAAGTAGGGAGAGGTAGTGACACAAAGAGGGGCAATTTCAGAACCTAGGGCTGAGGAAGCATGGTCGCCAATGATAGAAACATAGGAGCAGGAGTAGGCCATTCAGCCCTTCGGGCCTGCTCCGCCATTCAAAAAAAGATCATGGCTGATCGTCTAATTCAGTGCCCTGTTCCCGCTTTCTCCCCATATCCCGTGATCCCTTTGGCATTAAGAAATATATCTATGTCCTTCTTGAATATTTTTAAAGACTTGGCCTCCACTGCCTTCTGCGGTAGAGAATTCCACAGGGTCACCACCCTCTGAGTGAAGCAATTTCTCCTCATCTCGGCATACCCCGAATCCTGAGACTGTGACCCCTGGTTCTGGACTCCCCAGCCATTGGGAACATCCTCCCTGCATATAGCCTGTCTAGTCCTCTTAGAATTTTATAGGTTTCAATGAGATCCTCTTTCATTCTTCTAAACTCCAGTCAACAAAGGCCTAGTCGACCCAATCTCTCCTCATAGTAAATCATCTTTGCACTTCCTCCATGACAAGAACATCCTTCCTCAGATAAGGAGACCAAAACTGCACACAATACTCCAGATGTAGTTTCAACAAGGCTCTGTATAATTGCAGTAAGACATCCTTGCTCCTGTACTCAAATCCTCTTGCAATGAAGGCCAACATACCATTCGCCTTCCTAACTGCTGCACCTGAATGCTTGCTTTCAGCGACTGGTGTACAAGGACACCCAGGTCTCGTTGCACCTCCCCCTTTCCCAATCTATCACCATTCAGATAATCTGCCTTTTTGTTTTTAGAACCACTGGATAACCTCATATTTATCCATGTTATACTGCATCTGCCATGCATTTGCCCACTCACCCAACTTGTCCGAATCACATTGGAACCTCTTTGCATCCTCCTCACAGCACACAGTCCCCCCCAGCTTTGTGTCATCTGCAAACTAGGAAATGTTACATTTAGTTCCCTCACCCAAGTCATTAATATATATTTTGAATATCTCTGGCCCAACCACTGAACCCTGCGGGTGCCCCACTAGTCACTGCCTGCCACTCTGAAAAAGACCCTTTTTTCCTACTCTGTTTCCTGTCAACCAATTCTCAATCCATGCCAGTATATTACCCCCAATCCCATGTGCTTTAATTTTGCACACTAACCTCTTATGTGGGACCTTATCAAAAGCCTTCTGAAAATCCAAATACACCACATCCACTGGTTCTCCCTTACCTATTCTCCTAGTTACATCCTCAAAAAAACTCCAGTAGATTTGTTGAGCATGATTTCCCTTTCGTAAACCCATGCTGACTTTGCCCAATCCTGTTTATGCTTTTCCAGGTGTTCTGCTATCACATTGTTTATGATAGACTCCGGCATTTTCCCTGCTACTGATGTAAGGCTAACTGGTCTGTAATTCCATGTTTTTTTTCTCTCCCTCCTATCTTAAATAGTGGGATTACATTTGCCACCCTCCAATCTGTAGGAACTGCTCCAGAGTCTATAGAATTTTGGAAGATGACCATCAATGCATCCACTATTTCTAGGGCCACTTCCTTTAGTACTCTGGGATGTGGATTATCAGGCCCTGGGGATTTGTCGGCCTTTAACCCAGTAATTTCCCTAGCATTACTTTTTCACTAATACTAATTTCCTTCAGTTCCTCCCTCTCATTAGACCCTTGGTTCTCTAACATTTCTGGGAGGTTATTTGTGTCCTCGTTTGCGAAGACAGAACCAAAGTGTGTGTTTAATTGTTCTGCCATTTCTTTGTTCCCCATGATAATTTCTGACTGTAAGGGAACCACATTTGTCTTCACTAATCTTTTTCTATTCACATTTATAGAAGCTTTTACAGTCAGTTTTTATGTTCCCCACAAGTTTACTCTCATACTCTTTTCCCCCCCCAGCTTAATCATCTTCTTTGTCCTCCTTTGCTGAATTCTAAACTGCTCCCAATCCTCAGACATGCTGCTTTTTCTGCAATTTTATATGCCTGCTCTTTGGATCTAATACTATCCCTAATTTCTTTTGTAAGCCAAGGTTTTATTTTTGTGCCAGACAGGAATGATAATTGTTGCAATTCATACATGCGTTCTTTAAATATCATCCATTGCTTATCCCGTCAACCCTTTTAGTAAAGTTCCCCAATCTACAATAGCCAACTCTCGCCTCATATCTTCATAGTTTCCTTTTATTTAGATTCAGGATCCTAGATTTGGATTCAACTACTTCACTCTCCATCTTAATGAAGAATTCTATCATGTTATGGTCACTCCTCCCCAAGGGACCCCGCACAACAAGATTGTTAATTAATCCTTTCTCATTGTACAATACCCAGTCTAGGATAGCCTGCTCGCTAGTTGGTTCCTCAACGTATTGGTCTAAAAAAATGTCACGTACGCACTCCAGGAAATCATCCTCCTCAGTATTATTGCGAATTTGGTTTGACCAATCTATATATAGATTACAGTTGTACCCTTATTGCATGGTCTCTAATTTCCTGTTTAATGAAAATCCTTACATCTCCACTACTGTTTGGGGGCCGAATAGACAACCCCCATCAATGTTTTCTGCCCCTTGGTGTTTCTTAGCTGTACCCATACAGATTCCACATCATGATTTTCCAAGCCAATATCCTTCCTCACTATTGCATTGATTTCACCTTTACTAACAACGCTACCCCACCTCCTTTCCCTTTTTGCCTGTCCTTCCTAAATATTGAATACCCCTGGATGTTCAGTTCCCATCCTTGGTCACCCTGCAGCCATGTCTCTGTAATCGCAACTTTCTCATAACTGTTTATATCCATTTGCGCTGTTAATTCATCTACCTTATTGCGAATGCTCTGCGCATTAAGACACAAGGCCTTTAGACTTGTCTTTTTAACATTGTTAGTCATCTTAGCTTTATTTTGCACTATGGCCCCATTTGTTTCTCGCCCTCGTTTTCTCTGCCTTCCACTTTTGCTGCTTACCTTTCTGTCTTTCATTTCTGTCCTTGTTTCCCTCTCCTCTGTCTATCTGCTCAGATTCCCATCCCCCTGCCATTCTAGTTTAAACCCTCCCTGACAGCACAAGCAAACACCACCCCTTCTCCCCCCCCCCCCCCCCCCAAGGAAATTGGTCTCGGTCCTGCCCAGATACAACCCGTCCAGCTTGTACTGGTCCCAGGAATCTGAATCCCTCCCCCGAGACCATTTTTCCAGCCACGTGTTCATCTGATGTATCCTGCTATTTCTGCTCTCGCTAGCACGTGGCTCTGGTAGTAATCCTGAGATTACTACCTTTTGAGGTGCTACTTTTTAATTTAAGTCCTAACATACTATATTCAGCTTGTAGGACCTCATCCTTTTATTTTTGTACCTATGTAGTTGGTAACGATATGTACCACGACAACTGGCTGCTCGCCCTCTTTCCCCCCCACCCCCTCAGAATGCCCTGGAGCCGCTGAGAGACATCCTTGACCCTAGCACCAGGGATGCAACATACCATCCAGGAGTCTCTTTTGTGGCTACAGAAAAGCCTGTCTGTTCCCCATACGATTGAATCCCCCACTCTTCTTCTTTTCGTCCTGTGCAGCTGAGCCACCCATGGTGCCATGAACTTGGCTCTTGCTGCTTTTCCCTGAGCCATCTCCCCCAACAATATCCAAAGCGGTATATCTGTTAGAGAGGGGGATGGCCACAGGGGACTTCTGCAATACCTGCCTTCCTCTTCTCTGCCTTTGCAGCATTTTCCTACAGTGTGACCACCTCGCTAAATGTGCTATCCACAATGATCTCAGCATCGCAGATGTTCCACAGTGAATCCACCCACAGTTCCAGCTCCATATTGTGGGTAGTCAGTAGCTGCAGATGGATACACTTCCTGCACACATGGTGGTCAGGGACACTGGGAACGTCCCTGATTTCCCACATTGCGCAGGAGGAGCATATCACGGGGCTGAGCTCTCCTGCCATGACTTACCTTTAGATTACTTACTCCCTTTAATTAAAAATACTAATTACGCTAGGGGCCTTGTTCTACTCTAAACACTACCCACTGCAATCTAAAGTCCTTGCCTTTACTTTTGAAGCTAATGCAGTAGTATAAATAGTAGAAAAAGTAGAGAAACTCACCTGAACCTACTTATCAATCAGCTGCTTCCCTGCACTCGCGTCACTTTTTGAATCCTGACGTCACGTGGAATTCCGCCTTCTGGTTCCTCCTCTCTCCCGCTCTTTCATAGCCGCTGCCGCCAGTCTCTGGATCCTCCTCCGTCCTGCTCTCTTATGGCTGCTGCCGCTGGTCTCGAGGTCCTCCTCTCTCCCGCTCTGAAGAGATGCACACACAATATGCAGTCTGGAGCAATTAACGTCAGGGATGTGCTAGAGGCTAGAATTAGAGGAAAGCAGATATCTTGGAGGATTGCAGGGCTGGAGGAGATTACCGTGATAGGGAGGGATTTGAAAACGAGGGTGAGAATTTTAAAATTGAGGCATCGATGTTCATGATGCCAATGTAGGTTAGCAAGCCCAGGGTTGATTGGTTTACGGGACTTGGTGTGAGTTAGGATAGCAGAATTTTGGATGAACTCCAGTTGATGGATGGTGGGAGGCTGGCCAGGTCTGTCGGTCAATTCTGTCGGTAATTGGCATGGATGAGGGTTTCAGCAGCAGAGGAGAGGAGCTGAGGCAGGGCAGAGACGGGAGATGTTACGGAGGTAGAAATAGGTGGTCTTGGTGATGACATGAATATGTGATTGGAAGTTCGTCTCAGACTCAAATATGACACCAAGGTTACGAGCAGTTTGGTTTAGTCTCAAATAGTTGCCAGGGAGAGGGATGGAGTTTGAAGTGGGGACTGAAGACAATGGCTTACTGTGTAATGTAGTTGGATGTCATTGGGGAAATTTCTGTTCCTGAACATTTCATGCATATTGCCTCTTTCGAAAGTACAGGTTTATGTAATGTTTCTTTTCAAGGTTAGTTACTACTTCTACCTTTCCCCCCCCCCCCCCCATCCCCTCCCCCTCCCCCCAAAGAAAACAAATATCCTCTGGAAGGTGTACCAAAGTTACATTTCTGTATACAGCCATCTTCTGAAATGAGTACCTGGCTATACTGTGTTAATAAAATGTTTCTCCCAGTGATTGCATGGCACTGCCCTTGTAATTATTGATATCCAGGCTTGAGTTAAGCCTAGACTGCAACAGAAACTATAATTTAGTCAATGAAGTAATTTTGAAGTCTTTTTGGACTTTCCCTTCTCGAAATGATGGATGAAGGTCCCCTGTCTGTGATAATTGTACAAGATATAAAATTGAGTATTTTGGGATGGATGAATCTATTTCCACTTACATACACAGCACAAAGCTGGCATAAATTGGCAGTTTCTTGGAGCCCACTGAAAATGGTGGGCAATGAGATGAATGGTGGGCAGGGATCTATAACCCCATCCAATTATTACCCCCAAATCAGGCTGATGCAGCAGGAAATCAAGGACATAGAGTGTAGTAGTTTTATATGGGCTAATGACTTGAACATATGGAGCATCTAGAACCAGGGATCACTCGTTTCTAGGGACTGATTTCTTAGTGTGCTAACCTGAAGGGACTATGTTTGCAAACATTGAATGCTTAAAGCTGCACACGTTTTTGCTTTTAGACTAGATAACTTTCTAGAGCAGTGTTATCGGATACATTAGCCACAAACCACATGTGGCTAATTGTGAATCCCAATGTGAGGAATTACATTGATTAGTAAACATGAATGAATAATAGGTATCATCATTGGGCATATAGTCTCTGAACAAACACTTGGAAGCTACACTAAGAGATGTTATGTTTGATGAATTCATGTCAGAATTATAACCTTTCATGAAAGAGAAAGACTGCAAAATGATTTGGAGGAAAATGTAGCTGGTCTGATTAGTAAGTTTGCGGATGACACAAAGGTTGGAGGAGTTGCGGATAGTGATGAGGATTGTCAGAGGATACAGCAGGATATAGATCAGTTGGAGACTTGGGCGGAGAAATGGCAGATGGAGTTTCATCCGGAAAAATGTGAGGTAATGCATTTTGGAAGGTCTAATACAGGTGGGAAATATACACTAAATGGCAGAACCCTTAGGAGTATTGACAGGCAGAGAGATCTGGGCTTACAGGTCCAAAGATCACTGAATTTGGCAACGCAGGTGGATAAGGTAGTCAAGAAGGCATACGGCATGCTTGCCTTCATCCGTCGGGGCACTGAGTATAAAAATTGTCAAATCATGCTGCAGCTGTACAGAACTTTAGTTAGGCCACACTTGGAATATTGCGTACAATTCTGGTTGTCACACTACCAGAAGAATGTGGAAGCTTTGGAGAGGGTACCGAAGAGGGTTTACCAGGACGTTGCCTGGCCTGGAGGGTATTGGCTATGAGGAGAGGTTGGATAAACTCAGATTGTTTTCACTGGATTGACAGAGGTGGAGGGGTGACCTGATAGAGGTTTACAAAGTTATGAGTAGCATGGACAGAGTGGATAGTCAGAAGCTTTCTCCCAGGGTGGAAGAGTCAGTTACTAGGGGACATAGGTTTAATGTGTGAGGGGCAAGGTTTAGAGGGGATGTGTGAGGCAAGTTCTTTACACAGAGGGTGGTGAGTGCCTGGAACTTGCTGCCGGGGGAGATGGTGGAAGTAGGTACAATAGCGACGTTTAAGAGGCATCTTGACAAATACATGAATAGGATGGGAATAGAGGGATATGGACCCCGGAAGTGCAGAAGATTTTAGTTTAGGCAGGCATCATGTTTGGCACAGGCTTGGAGGGCCGAATGGCCTGTTCCTGTGCTGTACTGTTCTTTGTACTAGTATAAGGGACACAAAGTCAGCATGCGGATACAGTAAGCAATTAGGAAGGCAAATGGCATGTTGGCCTTTATTGCAAGGGGATTGGAGTACAAGAATAAGGATGTCTTGCTATAATTGTGCAGAACTTTGGTGAGACCATACTGGAATATGGTGTGCAGTTTTGGTCTCCGTATTTACAGAAGGATATACTTGCATTGGAGGCAGTACAGCAAAGATTGACTACATTAGTACCTGGGATGAGAGGATTGTCCTATGATAAAAGGCTGAGTAAATTGGGTTTATACTCTCTACAGCTTAGAAGAGTGCGAAGTGATCTCATTGAAACATACAAGATTCTGAAGGGGCTTGACAGGGTAGAGATTGAGAGGTTGTTTCCCCTGGATGGGGAATTCGAACATGGGGGCACAGTCTCAGGTTAAGGGGCTGATCATTTAGGACTGAGATGAGGAAAAATTTCTTCACTCAAAGGGTTCTGAATCTTTGGAAACCTCTACCCCAGAGGGTTGTGGACGCACCGTCATTGAATACATTTAAGGCTGGGATAGACAGATTTTTGGTGTCTCAGGGAATCTAAGGGTATGTGGAGCAGACAGGAAATTGGAGTTGAGGCAGAGGATCAGTCATGATATTGAATGGCGGAGCAGGCTCGAGGGCCTGTATGGTCAACTCCTGCTCCAACATTTATGTTTATGTTCGTATTTGTACTGTATATGGTGCGTTTTTGTGCATATGGTTAAAATGGTGTTGCTGTAGCTACAACTGTGACCAGTCAGTAATTTCTTTTAGCCGATACTGTTTTGAGGGATGGTAACAAGTTTATGCGTTTGTACAGAATTCATTTTAACTATTCTATTCTAAACAATTTAATTGAAAGTTCAGCTTTCTATTCACTCCCCGCAGTCTGAAAATAACACATAACCAGAAATGGCACAGTCCAATTATATACTGTAGCGCTAGCTTCAGCTGTTTACTCCAATGTTAGTCTATTTGACTAAAAGCTATCTGCCCCAATCCACAAGCAAAATGCAGCAGTTTATTGGCAATGACCTCTTTTGAGTTGAAATGAAGAGAGTTGTCACAACAATGAGTGTGAATGATCACTGCAATGTTAAGCTATCTTGCATTGTCTGCAGCATGTTGATTCAGACACTCCTGCTTGCACCTTAATATGCAACTCTCGGCTTGTCGTCCGTGAGTTTAGCCTTAAGATTAGTTCCAAAGTAGCATTTTTGACATATTCTACCAAGGTCCCCTGTGGCAACATAAACAGAAATCCTGAAAACTAACTTTTAATACATTCTTTGTAAAATTAGAGTGCAACTCATTCATTTTTCCACAGCTTCTAGCAAGTAAAGCCTTTCATCACAGAATCGGAGTTGTTGTGGATGTTATGAGGCTTTTGTTCCAATCTGAGGTTTATCATAATTATCGGTGAGACACTGAGTCACAGATAGTGAGCTATGAGGGTTAATTTTACGTCTTTGAACTTCCAACACAGGTGTCCGCCTTGGCTCAGTGGCAGTACTCCCAACTTTGTCAAAAGATCACAAGTTCAAGAGACATGGCAGGCTCATTAGACATGAGGTCCACAATGTTATTTTCATAGCAGCAGTAGATACCAGAACAGTCAATGGCTGCTTAAAGATTTATTTTGAATGGTTTTGATTTTCTTTTTGGCTAAATGGTCCAGTGTCCCAATGGGGCAGCAAGGTGCCACTGATATTCTGGTCCAAGACTCCTGGAGAGGGCTGTAAATGGGAGCAGCACCTTTTTATATTAAAAACACAGGCCCTGGATTTCAGATGAGGAATACTGAGCGATATTGACCAGCCAAACATCTAGTCATACAGCTGAGGCTAGAGGAATTTGGCTCTGTCACTAAGCCCAAAGTGGTCTCCAATGGTCCATAATGAGGTTTATTATCTGAATAAAATCTGAATCGTTCCAAATTGGAGCAGTTGGATTCACTTGATTTTGTTTCTAATTCTTGGATGAGGGAAGGAGAATGAAAAGCAAAGCTAGACAAATAAACCCAGCTGCTAGTTGAGTGAACCTGCTTTGAACTCATTGGTGGCTGTGCCTTCAGCCTTTAGGTCCCAAGTTGATGAATTCCAATCTCCCCCTCCTCTTTTAAGATATTGCTTAAAACTCACTTCCTTGACCAAGCTTTTTTACTTCACCCCACCCTCGCAATCTTGTGGCCTTTGGCTCCATGCCCATTTTTATCTGTATCTCTGTGAAGCATTTTGGGACGTTTCTCTATATTAAAGGTGCTAGACAAGTGCAAGTTGTTGTAACTAATGCTTTGTGTTATGATGTCATTTCCTATAATCTTCACCTGAATAATGCTCTGAACATCTGAAGCAAAATGATTTTGATTAAATATCAGTTGTAATTTACAAATGGGAGTATCTGTTTATTTTCTGCCATTTTGATTTGAAAGCAAAAGTCTTATGTTTAAAGGTTAATCATTTATGATTGATAAACCACCAGCTGTAGATCATTTTCTAATTCATAATATAAGCTAAAAGAGAAGATTGTGTGTGAGAGTGTGTCTCTGTCTGCGTGTGAGGTGCATTTGTGCTTGCATCGGGAATATTTGTATGTATATCACTATAAAAATACTTTGGGATGTTTTTAAGGATTGAAGAGCACTGCCATTTTTTTAAGCAACATTAGAATATTGACAAAATAATCAGAAACACAAGTTAGAGAGTATTCTGTGCCATGAGCCATGTCTGTATTTTCTTCAGGTTTCCAGTGGATTTCACTGGATGTTTTAGATGTGATGGTCTGAGGCTCACAGGGTTTCCAGGTACATTAATAAGCACATGGAGGCAGGAAATTAAAGTTTTTGGTATCTCTGTACAATAATGAGTCCAAGGCGGAGGGAGGTTAAGGATGTCAGTATTTCTAAGCACAATAATAGGTATGTGGAGATTGAAAATTAAGGCTTTTAGCATCTCTACATTGCAAAGTTGATGGATGGACTCAGAGCTGTTGGCATTTCCGTATTCAGTAATGGAAATGGAGCAATATGAGTAAAACTACAGTTTGTGCAATGCTTTCTCGTCTGTCTCCTCTCGCCAATATCGTAATAGTCGGTGAGTAAATATATGCTTACTGTGCATTTTAAATGAAATGGTCCCATGGTAAATGTAATAGGCTTTGGGGGATGATTTTCATCTCTCCACTGTGCTATTTATGCCTAAAAACAGGGTGTTTGCTTTCACGTAATGGGGTTTTTGCTACTTGGCTATTTTTTTTAAAGAACTTGTAGTGACTGTACAATGTACTGAATATTTAACAGGTTTTGACAATTCACTTGTTTCTTCAGGGAGGGTCCTTTCTAGTCATTGGAGTCAGGCTACAGGATGAGGAGGAGAAAGCAAACAGAGCTGCTGGGATGTCAAACCAAACAAGGCATCCTCACAGGAATAATACTATCTAAGCAGAGGCCCAGGCAACATGCCTGCAGTTCTTCTGAAAAGCTGTGCATAAGGATGCTCTTCTCCAGCGACACTGTCTCAGAATTGTTACTTCCTGCAACAAGACTTGCAGCCAACTACTAAACCTGGCACAGTATTGCCTGTTGCAGTCAATTGCCATCTACTTCTTTGCTTCAGGTTCCTTTCCAGGCTATCTTGGATTAATATCCGTAATACGAGCAATGACAGACAGGTAAAGATCCTTTGGTCCATCCAGCCTGTCCCACACAGTATCACAAATATACAGTCCCCTTCACCCCTCCCACAAACCCCAACTAAAACCATGTGATCTCTTAGCGAGGTGAGAAACCATTTAGAAGTTCACACCAACTTGAGGAAAAAATATGGGGAATTCCTCTCTGGCCTATCCAGGTGAAACTAGTCCAGGAGGTCACTCTGGCCCAAAATTCCCTTCAGTACCTACCTTTTGTAAAAGGCGGTGTGTCTCGCTTGAAGGAATTCAGCAAATCAGAGTCCACTGCATGAGAAGGCAGCCAGTTACAGAAGTTCTCTGGGAGAAGAACCTGTACCTGACATCTAACCTAGATCGGGCCTTTTATGGCTTAAAATTGTGGTTGCTGGTCCTCCGTAACATATTTAGTTGAATCCAACTCAACTGGAATACAATCTGTTCCCTGCTCCATCTTAGAAACCTCAATCACATCACCCCGAAGTTTATGCTTCTCTAAAGTGTAGAGTCCCAACTCTTTTAGCTGATCTTGATAACTAAGGCGCGTTATGCTGGGAATTAGTCGAATAGCCCTCCACTGCAACCTTTCCAAAGCCTGAATATCACCCACTGTGATGAGACCAACTGGACACAGTATTCAGGTGAGGCCTGACCAAGGTCTTGTACAATCACAAAATAGTATGCTTTGTTTTACAATCAGTTGTAGTGTGAATGCACACCAACACCCCCTGTTTGTCCTAGCTATCACTTCAGGGGTTTTCTTATGTATCTTTAGAGATCCATGTCTCAGAATCCCCAGATCTCTCTTTCTGCACCTTTTTAAATGCTTTTCCTTGAAGGGTGTATATAGGGTGAGCATTTGCCTTCTCTCCATTCATAACAATGCACTTTTCCAAATTGAACACCATTTGCTGGACACAAACCCAGTCTCCCAACACAAGAAGATCTGCCTGAAGCTGTTGAGCGCTGTCTACGGTCCTAACTCTTGCAAAGATCTTAGTATCATCATCAAATTTACAGATTGTTTCCCCCCCCCCCCCCACCCCCAAAACGCACATCTAGATCATTGATAAAAGTAGTAAAGAGGGATGGTCCCAACACTGATCCCTGCAGGACACGCCTAGTGATCAGTCTCCAAACAGATCCAAATCCATCTATAACTACTTCTTTGCATATGTCCTTTCAGCCATTCTCAGTCCAGCTCATACCAGCTACTGATACCAGAGGCTTCAATCTTGTAGAGGAGCTTCTTTCTGCTGTACCTTATCAAAAGTTTTTTGGAAGTCTAAGTCGACATTTTGGTGACTTTAAAAATGCAATGAGATTTGTAAGACATGACCATTTTAAGAAGCTATGTTGGGTGTCCCTCTATCCAAACAATCATATATTGTATCCCTAATGATTCCATCAACCATCTTTCCTATTTCTGATGTCAAACTAATGGACCTATAGTTACCTGGTCCGTTTTGAATCATTTGTAATCTGTCCTTGAATATCCTTTAGCCCAATACATTCTTCTGAAAATTCACTTAACTGAACAAGCTTTTTCTATTCCACAATTTTCCATTGGCTTTTTAGTTGATTTAATTCCAGCCTTCGTTTTCTTTAGCTGTTCTTAACATTTAACTAAACGGAGTTGATTATAATCATAAAGCACAGAAATTCACTGCACAGAAGGAGGCCATTCGGTCTATCATCTCTGCGCTTGCCGACAAGTAGCCATATAGCCTACTTCCGCTTTCTAGCTCTTGGTCCATTGCCTTGTAGGTTACGACATTTCAGTTGTATATCCAAGTGCTTTTCAAATGTTTTATGAGGATTTCTGCCTCTACCATCCTTTCAGGAAGTAAGTTCTAGATGTCCACCACCCTCTGGAGAAATCAATATCACTTGCGGCGCAGTGGCTAGCACCACAGCCTCAGCTCCAGTGACCCGGGTTTGGTTCTGGGTGCTGCCTTGTGGAGTTTGCAAGGTCTCCCTGTGACCGCGTGGGTTTCCTCCGGTTTCCTCCCACATGTCAAAGTCTTGCGAATTGATGGGTAAATTGGCCATTGTAAAAATTGCCCCTAGTGTAGGTAGGTGGTAGGAGAATTGAGGGAAGGTGGGGATGTGAAAGGGAAAAAGGGATTAATGTAGGATTAGTATAAATGGGTGGTTGATGGTTGGCGCAGACTCATTGGGCCGAAGGGCCTGTTTTGGTGCTGTATCTCTCTATGACTTTGAATCTCCCCTAAACCTCTTACTCTAAATCTATGCCCCCTGGTTATGGACCCCTCAACCAAGGGGAATAGGACCTTCCTGTCCAAGCCAACCAGATCCCTCATAATTTTATACATTTCATTCAATTAGGTCTCCCCTCAGCATCCTCTGTTTCAAAGAAAATAACCCGAGGCTATCCAATTTTTTCTCATAACTAAAATTCTCTAGTTTAGGCAACATCTGCATAAATTTATTCTGTACCCTTTCTGGTGCAGTTGCATCTTTCTGATAGTGCAGTGACCAGAATTCTTGGCAGTACTACAGCTGTGGCCTAACTAGTGTTTTATACAGTTCCAAACAACCTCCCAGCTCTTGTATTCTGTGCCTCAGCTAATAAAGGCAAGTATCCCATATGCCTTCTTGACTACCTTATCTACCTGTCCAGCCACCTTCAGGAATCTGTGGATATAGATAAGATATAAGAAATAGGATCATGGCTGATCTGATTGTGGCCTTTACTTCACTTTCCTGTCTGACCCATCATAAACCCTTGGCTCCCTTGTAGATCAAAAATCTGTCTAACTCAACCTTGAATATATTCAATGACCCAGCCTCCATTGCTGTCTGGGGAAGAGAATCCCAAAGATTGACAACTCTCGAAGAGAAGAAATTCCCCCTTTCTCCATTTGAAAAGGGAGACACCTTATTTTGAAACTGCCCCCTAGCTCTAGATTACCACACAAGGGGAAACATCCTCTCCGCATCTTGTATGTTTCAATAAGATCACCTCTCATTCTTCTAAAATCCAATGAGTATAGGCCCAACCTGCTCAACCTTTCCTCATAAAGTAACCCCTTCATCCCAGGAAAGTATGGAGACCAAAACTGTACGCAGTACTCTAGATGTGGTCTCGCCAATGTTTTGTACATTTGCAGGAAGACTTCCCTGCTTTTATACTCCATTCCCCTTGCAATAAATGCCAACATTCCATTTGCCTTCCTATTTACTCTCTGTGCCTGCATGCTATCTTTTTGTGATTCATGTACAAGGACACCCAGATCCCTCTGTACTGCAGCATTCTGCAGACTCTCCATGTGAATAATCTGATTTTCTACTCTTCCTGCCAAAGTGGACGACCACACATTTTCCCACATTATACTTCATTTGCCAAATTTTTGCCCACTCGCTTAACCTCTCTATTTTTTTGCGGATGCTTTGTGTCGTCCTCGCAACTTGCTTTCCTATCTCTGTATTGTCAGCAAATTTGGCTACAGTAGTCAGTCCCTTCATCCAAGCCATTAATATAGAATGCAAATAGTTGAGGTCCCAGCACTGATCCCTGGTTACAATTACAGTCTGCCAACCTGAAAATGCCCCATTTATCCCAAATCTCTGTTTCCTGTTAGTTAGCCAATCCTCTTCATGCTGATATATTACCCAAACACCATGAGCTCTTATCTTGTGTGATAACCTTTGATGTGACACCTTATTGAACGGCTTAGGGAAATCCAAATACACAATATCTACTGGTTCCCCTTTATCCACCCTTCTTGTTAGATCCTCAAAGAACTGGAATAAATCTGTCTAGCACAATTTCCCTTTAATAAAGCTATGCTGTCTCTGTCTGTTGCATTATGATTTTCTAAATGTCCTGCTACTACTTCCTTAATAATGGATTCCAACATTTCCCCAATGACAGACGTTAGGCTAACTGGCCCATAGTTTCCTACTTCCTGTCTCCCTCCTTTCTTGAATAGAGGTGTTACATTAGCGGTTTTCCAATCCACTGGGACCTTTCCAGACTTAAGGGAATTTTGGAAGAATACAACCAATGCATCCACTATCTCTCTGCGCTCCAAGGTCCCTCTGTTCCTTTACACTTCTCAGCATCCTACCACTTATTCAGCTGCATTTTACAAGGTCGCCACCAATCTTGGCTCACATGCATTGTATTTACTCTGTGGAGCTGCCGCGATATTAAACATGGCGGCTCATTTGCATGCCCCAAGGCCCCAACGCCATTTTTAAAGGGCTTCCAGGACTTAGGTTTATTTTAAATTTTTAAAGGAATATGCACTTTAGATTGAAATTTAAAAAAGAAATGTCTTTATCCCCTTTCCCACTCTCCCATATCCATATAGTTCAATTCTTGCCCTCCACCCCCCCCCCCCCCACCCCACAAAATACTCAGCTTGTGTACCTGACCCCTCGCCATCCCCCCTCAAGTTCATTAACTTTTATCTTCAACCCCTTCCCACCATCCCCTCCACCAATCAGAATAGTTTCTCCTCTTTCCCCCGGCCCCCCCCCCCCCCCGAAATACTTATCTGCTCCCCCCTCCCCACCAGCGTTCCACATCGGATCTCCAAAAGGAGATCCAAAGGCGTGGGAGTGCCGGCCGCCGCCACCACTATGGCATCGGAAAGGGCGGTGGGAGCGGGTAAGTAATGCATTGATTAGCATTTTTTTTGACAATGATATTGGTACCATCGCCGAGGGGTGGGGGCCCCGCTGCCGGCAATATGGGGCCGGGTCTGCCTGGCATCAAGGTCAATGGCGGGCCTCTCCTGGAGGCATTTTCCGGGCACCCCCTGCCGCGACCTCCGATGTCGGGGGGCCTGTAAAATCCAGCCATTCGTATATTCCCTTGCTTTGTTAGCCTTCCCCAAATCCATTACCTCACACTTCTCCAGATTAAACGCCATTTGCCACTTTTCCATCCACCTGACTAGTCCTTTGATATCTTCATCCAGTCTACAGTTTACTTCTTATCAATCACCCAGCCAATTTTTGTATCGTCTGCAAACTTCTCAATCATGCCCCCCTACATTCAAGTCCATTTCTCTTTATATCTTCTTTGTACATGACCAATCATCCCCCTTGTCATGTGGTACTGAGCAATTGGTCCCTGTATCATGGTGCATTTGGTCTTGGGCATCTTCTTCAGGGCGGATTCCTCCATCCATTCTCACAGCAGTTTTTCCACAAACCCCGAATTCCCTCGCTGCAGCAGTTATTTGACAAGCCATCAAATGTTACGACTGATTAAGCTTGAAACCAGCTTCATATTTCATTTATTTTGCTGGTGGCCCAATTTCTCCTCTTGGTTTGCTATGCAGCGTCTTCCCTGTGTGGGTGTGTCTTAAACTCCCGTGCATCTTTGCAACACAGTCTGTATTGCCTGCTTTGATCCCTTGTGTCCAGTTATAAGGCAAGTAAAACATGTGTTTTGGGATGAAAAAGTGACGCTGACTACTAATGCGAGTATAGCATGTCGTGGCTGAAAAGCCGGCGTTCACTTGTACGTCCAGTATATGCAACATGATTTTTGGGGCTTGAAAAATGGGGTCGTCTTGTATGCTGGGTTGACTCGATGCCATGATCTATGGTATTTTGAAGTCACTTTTATTATGGAGGAGGACAAATCAATGTTCTCATCACATTTGTTTATTCCAAATTCTTTAAATGTTAAGCTCCTGGTATGATCTTTAGTTTAGTTTAGTTTAGAGATTAAGCACTGAAACGGGCCCTTCGGCCCACCGAGTCTGTGCCGACCATCAACCACCCATTTATACTATTCCTACACTAATTCCATATTCATCCCACATCCCCACCTGTCCCTATATTTCCCTACCACCTACCTATACTAGGGGCAATTCATAATGGCCAATTTACCTATCAACCTGCAAGTCTTTTGGCATGTGGGAGGAAACCGGAGCACCTGGAGGAAACCCACGCAGACACAGGGCGAACTTGCAAACTCCACACAGGCAGTACCCGGAATTGAACCCGGGTCGCTGGAGCTGTGAGGCTGCGGTGCTAATCACTGCGCCACTGTGCCGCCCAGTCTGTACTCAGTTTGGTTTGTGAAGATGATTTAACTTGGCCAATGCCTCCATTCAAACAGTATTCTTAGGATCTGCCTTGTCTGAATCTTCTCTGCTGCATTGCTCAAGAAGTAGCTGAAAACGTTCTTTCAAAGGAACTCTGCATGTTCTGGCCCACTGTGTGTTCAGCACAGTATTTTTTTTAAATGGGCTTTCTTTGAGCTACTCTGAGGAGTCACACCCAAGGCAGTTCCTGTAAAAGCCCCATAAAGGACTGGAGGGTAGGAAGTGGGCGGTGATTTTTTTTTCACTTGGAATCCCCTCTCATAGCTCTTTCGACTTGAACTACCATTTTATTCATAAGATCATAAGAACTAGGAGCAGGAGTAGGCCGTCCAGCCCCTCGAGCCTGCTCCGCCATTCAATAAGATCATGGCTGATCTTTTCGTGGACTCAGATCCACTTACCCGCGCTCCCACCGTATCCCTTAATTCCTTTATTGTTCAAAAAGATATCTACCTTAGCTTTAAAGACGTTTACTGAAGAAGCGTCAACTACTTCACTGGGCAAGGAATTCCATAGATTAACAACCCTCTGGGTGAAGAAGTTCCTTCTTAATTCAGTGCTAAATCTGCTCCCTCTAATCTTCAGTCTATGCCCTCTTGTCCTAGCTTCACCTGCCAGTGGAAACATCCTCTCTACTTGTATCTTATCTATTCCCTTCATGATTTTATATGTTTCTATAAGATCCCCCCTCATTCTTCTGAACTCCAATGAATATAATCCCAATCTACTCAGTCTCTCCTCATAAGCCAACCCCCTCAACTCCGGAATCAACCTAGTGAACCTCCTCTGCACCCTCTCCAGTGCCAGTGTATCCTTTCTCAAGTAAGGAGACCAAAACTGCACACAGTACTCCAGGTGCGGCCTCACCTGTACCTTATACAGCTGCAACATAACCTCTCTGCTTTTAAACTCAATCCCTTTAGCAATGAAGGACAAAATTCCATTTGCCTTCCTAATTACTTGCTGTACCTGCGGACCAACCTTCTGCGATTCATGCACAAGGACACCTAGGTCCCTCTGCATAGCAGCATGCTGCAACTTTTTACCATTCAAGTAATAATCCTTTTTCCTGTTACTCCTACCGAAATGAATGACTTCACATTTATTAACATTGTATTCCATCTGCCAGACCTTTGCCCACTCACTCAATGTACCTATGTTCCTCTGCAAAGTTTCACAGTCATCTGCACACTTTGCTCTGCCACTCATCTTAGTGTCATCTGCAAACTTTGACACCCTACATGTGGTCCCCAACTCCAAATCATCTATATAAATTGTAAATAATTGCGGACCCAACACCGACCCCTGAGGCACACCACTAGTGACTGATTGCCAACCAGAATAGCACTCATTTATCCCCACTCTCTGCTTCCTGTTAGTCAACCAATCCTCTATCCATGCTAATACTTTACCCCTGATGCCATGCATCCTTATCTTATGCAGCAGCCTCTTGTGCGGCACCTTGTCGAAGGCCTTTTGGAAATCTAGGTACACCACATCCACTGGGTCCCCATTGTCCACCTTGCTCGTAATGTCATCATACAAATTCCAAAAGATTTGTCAAGCATGACCTGCCCTTCATGAACCCATGCTGTGTCTGCCCAACGGGACAATTTCTATCGAGATGCCCTGCTATTTCTTCCTTGATAATAGACTCAAGCATCTTCCCCACTACAGAGGTTAAGCTAATCGGTCTATAAATTCCCCATCTTTTGTCTACCTCCCTTTTTAAACAGTGGCGTCACATCTGCTGTTTTCCAATCAACTGGGACTACCCCAGAGTCCAGCGAATTTTGGAAAATTACCGTCAGTGCACCTGCTATTTCTCCCGCCATCTCTTTTAGTACCCTGGGATGCATTCCATCAGGGCCAGAAGACTTATCAATCCTTAGCTCCATTAGCTTGCCCAACACTACCTCTTCCGTAAGAATGATTGTTTATTACTCCGTTGGCTCAGTTTTTACTGAGTTTGTACAGCATGTGGGAACTTTGATTTTTCACTTTCTGCAGTTTGAGTTACAGTGGATCCTCTATTATCTGCCAGAAGGGTTGCCTATATAACATTCACTACTGTTTAAAATTAAGTTCTTGTGTCAAATGTTTTGACGTGTTATAATGTGATAACTTATTATATAAAGGAAGTGTTTCTTTTCTCCAGTGGAGGGGGCCCCCGATGAAAAATGGGATTTGAGATGAGATTGTTCTTGACAAGAGTCCAATGCATGGTTTTGTAGAACTTTTGGGTGGATAACCAGGAAAGCAAATCTTTGAAGCATGAATAATGGAGGTAAAACTGCAAGTTTCAGTGGAAACTAAGGCACATTAACTGGCCATGTTTTAGACACGAGGGCTAATTTTAACCTATGCCGCTCAACAGGAACCTGGCTGATGTTCAGGTCAGCTACCCGTTTATGCCCCGCCTGATTGTACTTTCTGTTGAAGCCATTTCGAAGTGAAAATGTCCATCTGATCAAATCCCATCAGTTTGCTGCTGTACCATGAAGATTAAAATTAACCCCTGGTGTCTGCATATATGTACAAACATTGGATTGTTCAAAATGACAGTGATAGATTCAGACAGTAATGTGCTGTGGTTACACTTACAGACCTGTTCCATTGTTGGTAGTTCTGGCAATGCAATTCTGTTCAGCTTTTGCTAACTTTTTAGGTTGGCATGGCTTTGAGAAGTTCCATTACTTCCCAAATGGTATAAAGCAGGCTGAGCATTTTAAATTGCTTTTGGCAGCATCATTGCATTGCCAGCGTTACTAGCAATGCAATACTTCTGAAAGTAGAACAGTAGTGTATTAATATTTGAATCTATCACTATTGGAACAAATTGAATGCTGAATACAGTGGTCATTATATTGGACACTGCCATTTCATTTAAAGAGAATAGCTAAAGTAAATGGTCCCTTATAAGCAGAGACAAGTGATACTTAATGAGTACTATCTATCAGTGTTCGCTAAGGAAATGAAGGCTGACAAAATATCAGTAGAAGAGAGTGTAGAGGCAATGGATAGGATAATAATTGAGGGGGCGGTGCATGCGGAGGTACAAATAAGACTGACTATGCTTAGGGTTAAGTCACTTGGTCCGGATGGCTTGCATCCCAGGTTGCTAAAGGAAATGGGGATGGAGATAGCAGAAGGGCTTGCCATAATCTTCCGATTTTCTCTGGATATGTCGGGGGAGTGGGGAGGGGGGTGGGGTGGATGATGCCAGAGGACTGGAGAGTGGAACACCGTTATTTAAGAGAGGGTGTAAGGACATTCCTAGTAAGTACAGGCCAGTCAGTTTCACATCAGTGGTGGGTAAGGCTTTAGAAACAATCAGGGTAAATATCAATAGCCACTTAGAGAAGTTTGAGTTAATTAAGGATAGCCAGCATGGATTTGGTAAAAGGCAGATCATGCTTGACTAATCTAATTGAATTTTTTGATGATGTAACAGAAAAGGTTAATGAAGGGAAATAAGAACAAAGTGCTGGAGATACTCAGGTCTGGTGGCATCTGTGGAGAGAAGCATATTAACGTTTCAAGTCTGTGACCTTTCATCATGAGTTCTGCTTCTCTCTCCACAGATGCTGCTAGACCTGCTAAGTATTTCCAACACTTTGTTTCATTATGACCAGGTGAGAACGGGGTCTAGGGTTCCCTCTCACCCTTCACCTGGTCTTACCCGAATAGGATTTAATTTTGAACACACCGTTTTTCTTTTAGCTCCCCCTTAGTGAATCCTTGTTCACTAACTAACTTCCAATTACAAGGTAAAGAAACTAGACAAACAGGTTTTCTTAAGCTTAAAGAAAAAAGGTTGAACTTTATTCAACTTAAACTCTAATTCGGTTAACGCCTACGGATACACGACGCGCCCACGTCAGCATGCATACGCGATGTACGCATGCAGATAGAGACAGAAAAGAGCAAAGAAATAAAATGCAAAAGTTTGAGGCAATATCTGAAGATGGTTTTGGTTACTTTTCTTCGAACTTTCTGTAAAGTCCTTGATTGTAGATAGGTCTTGCTTTTTGATGGGGCCCAGTATTCTTCTTAAACCTTGTTCGATGTAGGAGACTTTTCTCTCTCAAAGTTTGCGTGTCCTCAGTGGGCCCAGCGGCTTGTGAGAGAGATGGAAGCAGACAGGAGAGGTCTTCTCACTCCAGGAGCGAACAGTCTCTTCTAGTTCAAACACTTTGTACAATTCAGAAAAACCCAGGTTGCCGTGCAGGTTAGTCATGTGACTAGCTGATCTGACCACGTCTGTTTGGGGATTCTCTTGTCTTAGCTGACCCTGGAATGTCTCTTGCACACAATACTTGGTGCTCAAAGTCCATTGTGGGTTAAATTGGAGCAGGGAATAGCCCCTTTGTCCCTCCAAGCACTGTTTGTTACGATGCAAATATTTTTTCCAGGCCTGGCTAATCTGTTTAATATGTCATTTCCTCACTCCAGCAATAGTTTAAAAATCCATGTTCATGTGGATATGAACATATGTTCAATTAATATGCTTCATTCTTGGCAGGTGGGGGTTCTGCATGACATCTCCCACACCCAGTGCTTTGCTGAGTTTTTTTAATTCATTCATGGGATGTGGACATTGCTGGCTCGGCCAGCATTTATTGCCCATCCCTAATTGCCCTCGAGAAGATGGTGGTGAGCTGCTGCCTTGAACCACTGCAGTCCATGTGGGGTAGGTACACCCACAGTGTTGTTAGTGTGGGAGTTCCAGGATTTTGATCCAGTGACAGTGAAGGAACAGCGATATAGTTCCAAGTCAGGATGGTGTGTGGCTTGGAGGGGAACTTGCAGGTGGTGGTGTTCCCATGCATCTGCTGTCCTTGTCCTTCTAGTTGGTAGAGGTCGTAGGTTTGGAAGGTGCTGTTGAAGGAGTCTTGGTGCATTGCTGCTGTGCATCTTGTAGATGGTACACATAGCTGTCACTGTGCGCCGGCCGTGGAAGGAATGAATGTTTGTGGATGGGGTGCAAATCAAGCGGGCTGCTTTGTCCTGGATGGTGTCGAGCTTCTTGCGTGTTGTTCACTGATCACCCATCCAGGCAAGTGGAGAGTATTCCATCGCACTCCTGACTTGTGCCTTGTTGATGGTGGACAGGCTTTGGCGAGTCAGGAGGTGAGTTACTCGCCGTAGGATTCCTAATCTCTGACCTGCTCTTGTAGCCATGGTATTTATATGGCTACTCCAGTTCAGTTTCTGGTCAATGGTAGCCCCTAAGATGTTGATAGTGGGGGATTCAACGATGGTAATGCCGTTGAATGTCAAGGGGAGATGGTTAGATTCTCTCTTGTTGGAGCTGGTCATTGCCTGGCACTTGCGTGGCGCGAATGTTACTTGCCACTTATCAGCCCAAGCCTGGATATTGTCCAGGTCTTGCTGCATTTCTACACTGACTGCTTCAGTATCTGAGGAGTCACAAATGGTGCTGAACATTGTGCAATAATCAGCAAACATCCCCTCTTATGATTGAAGGAATGCTATTGATGAAGCAGCTGAAGATGGTTGGGCCTAGTACACGACCCTGAGGAACTCCTGCAGTGATGTCCTGAAGCTGAGATTATTGATCTCCAACAGGCACAACCATCTTCCTTTGCGCTAGGTATGACTCCAATCAGCGGAGAGTTTTCCTCCGATTCCCATTGACTCCAGTTTTGCTGGGGCTCCTTGATGCCAGACTCAATCACATGCTGCCTTGATGTCAAGGGCAGCCACGTTCCCCTCACCTCTTGAGTTCAGCTCTTTTGTCCATGTTTGAACCAAGGCTGTAATGAGGTCAGGAGCCGAGTGTCACTGATCAGGTTATTGCTAAGCAAGTGTCACTTGATAGCACTGTCAACGACACCTTCCATCATTTTACTGATGATTGAGAGTAGACTGATGGGGCGGTAATTGGCCGGGTTGGACCTGTCCTGCTTTTTGTGTACAGGACATACCTGGGCAATTTTCCATATTGCTGGGTAGATGCCAGTGTTGTAGCTGTACTGGAACAGCTTGGATAGGGATGCGGCAAGTTCTGGAGCACAGGTCTTCTATTGCGGGAATATAGCCTTTGCAGTATCCAGTGCCTTCAGTTGTTTCTTGATATCACGCAGAGTGAATTGAATTGGCTGAAGTCTGGCATCTGTGATGCTGGGGACTTCAGGAGGATGCCGAGATGGATCATCAACTTGGCACTTCTGGCTGAAGATTGTTGCAAATGCTTCAGCTTATCTTTTGCACTGATGTGCTGGGTTCCCCCATCATTGAGGATGTGGATATTTGTGGAGCCACCTCCTCCAGTTAGTTGTTTAATTGTCCACCACCATTCACGACTGGATGTGGCAGAACTGCAGAGCTTAGATCTGATCCGTTGGTTATGGGATCGCTTAGCTCTGTCTGTCACATGCTGTTTACCCAGTTTGGCATGCAAGTAGTCCTGTGTTGTAGCTTCACCAAGTTGACACCTCATTTTGAGGTATGCCTGCTGTTGCTCCTGGCATGCCCTCCTGCACTCTTCATTGAACCAGGGTTGGTCTCCTGGCCTGATGGTAATGGTAGAGTGGGGGATATGCCGGGCCATCAAGCTACAGATTGTGGTTGAATATAATTCTGCTGCTGCTGATGGCCCACAGCGCCTCATGGATGCCCAGTTTTGTATTGCTAAGTCTGTTTGAAATCTGTCTCATTTAGCAAAGTGGTAATGTCACACAACATGATGGAGGGAATCCTCAATGTGAAGGCGGAACTTCGTCTCCACAAGGCCTGTGGTCACTCCGACCAATACAGTCATGGACAGATGCATCTGTGGCAGGCAGATCGGTGAGGACGGGGTCAAGTATGTTTTTCCCTCTTGGTTCCCTCACCACCTGCCGTATACCCTGTCTAGTAGCTATGTCCTTTAGGAATCGGCCAGCTCGGTCAGTGTGGTGCTACCGAGCCACTCTTGGTGATGGACTTTGAAGTCCCCCACCCAGAGTAAGTTCTGTGCTTTTGCCACCCTCAGTGCTTCCCCAAGTGGTGATCAACATGACTCATCAGCTGAGGGAAGGTGGTAGGTGGTAATCAGCAGGAGGTTTCCTTGTCCATGTTTGATCTGATGCCATGAGACTTCATGGGGTCCAGAGTCGGTGTTGAGGACTCCCAGGACAACTCCCTCCTGACTGTATACCACTGTGCCCCCACCTCTGCTGGGTCTGTTCTGCCGGTGGGACAGGATATACCCGGGGATGGTGGTGATGGTGTCTGGGACATTTTCTGTAAGGTATGATTCGGTGAGTATGACTGTCAGGCTATTGCTTGGCTAGTCTGTGGGACAGCTCTCCCAATTTTGTCACAAGCCCCCAGATGTTAGTAAGGCATACATTTCAGGGTAAACAGGGCTGGGTTTGCTGTTGTAATTTCCGGTGCCCAGGTCGATGCCGGGTAGTCTGTCTGGTTTAATTTTGTTTTATTGACTTTGTAGCGGATAGATACAACTGAGTGGCTTGCTGGGCCATTTCAGAGAGCATGTAAGAGTCAACCACATTGCTGTGGGTCTGGAGTCACATATAGGCCAGACCAGGTAAGGGCAGCAGATTTCCTTCCCTAAAGGACATTTGTGAACCAGATGGGTTTTTACAACGATCGACAATGGTTTCATGGTTATCATTAGACGAGCTTTTAATTTCAGATTTTTTTCATTAATTGCATTCAAATTCTGTGACAATACCAGTACGTCACTGCTTCCCCATGCAAAGGCTTTTGACTTCAGGGGATGGTTGGTTCTCTTTTTTTTTCTGACTCTGGGGAGGATTCTTTGCTCATCTCCCCTTTGTCCTCTGGGACACAGCTGCCTGCAGGTATTTGTGCAGACTCTACCGTACTCCCCTGTGGCACTCAATTAGGTGAAGCATTACCCTCATGGTTTCTTTTCTCCCAGGGGTCTTTCTTTGTTTCTGCAGGTTCCTGTAAATGCTGTTAGCAACTCTGGTGGGGTGCTTCTAATGTCTGCATTTACAGTGGAGAATGTGGGGTCTAACTTTTCAAATATTTTGGGGTTGGCTGACTGGACAGTAGGGGTTTTCATCCGGGATTCCATCCGGACTTCCTTTAACCTGCCCTCTTGGTTGTTTTTTTCCCCTTCCCTTTCTCATCTTTTGCCAGCCGTGTGCCTGCCTGTCCCCTTTTTTCTCAACAGGGTCCCTTACAGTTCACCAGCCCTCTGCTGGAGGGTCCTCCTAACACCGGTACAGGACTTGGGGGTGCAGGTTTCATGGTAAGTTGGGGTTTCCCCTCAACCTGCCACATGTGGCAACTCACGCAGTACTCCACCACATCTTTGTGGAGTGTTGGCCAGTGAAACTATTGTCTTATGTGGGCTTGGGTGTTTCGTATACCAGCATCTACAGCCACTGTAGTCTCGTGGGCCCTTCCTAATATTTCTTTCCAGTACCTCTGTGGCACCACTAACTGGTGAACTACCTGTGTCCGTGAGAATCACCATGGGCTTGCTTGCCCCACTCTAGGGGTATGGGGCTACTTTTTCTTCAGACACAAAACCCTGATAACCTTCAGGAATCCTATTGAATTTTCCTGCACTTACCGTAGTAAGCTTCCTGGGTCTCGCTCTTAGTGCATTTAAAGCCACAGCTTGTTCTGCTGTGATTTCCTTCAGGTTCACTTCACTGAGCGGGTGTGCCCTGATCAACCCTACAGGTTTTCCCTTTAGTTTCCAGCAGTCAGCCTTTAGATGACCTGCCTTATTACAATGTAACACGCAGGTCTCCGGGTCTCACTCCTGCTCACAGCACCTTCCTTTTTGGCTAGACGGGGGGTCCTCTCTGTCTCCTGCTATTCTTTCTCTTCCAGGATTGCTTAGACTTATCACCTTCCCACCCTTTCTGCTTTTCGGATTTGTGGGGGTGACTAGGAAATGTTCTCCCCTGGGAAACCGACTTTTAAATTAAAGTAAACTAATTTGCCAGAACCGCTGCTTGCCGGGCTCTCTGAACCTGCTGCTCCTCTACATGGGTCTTTATGGAGAGTGGGAGAGAGTGTAAATTCCTCTACCAGAATTACTTCTCTGAGATTCTCATAGCTGAGCTGTACCTTAAGAGCCCTCAACCACTGGTCAAAAGACAGCTGCTTAGTTCTTTCAAACTCCAGATATCTTGCTTCTTGAGGGTTCTGAACTTTTGGCGATAAGCTTCGGGTACTAATTCATATGCCCCGAGAATAGCATTATTTGTCAGTTCATAATTTGATGAACTCTCATCTGGCAACAGGGAATAAACCTAATGGGCTTTTCCAGATAACTTGCTTTGTAATAAAAGAGGCTAAGTCTCAGCTGGCCATTTTAGCTGCCTTACCAGTTTTTTAAAAGACACAAAAAATGCTTCTACGTCTCCCTCATTGAACTTTGGGATCAGTTTTAACAATTCTGTACCCAGCCCTGAATTATGCTCCTCCATATTGGCCATGCTTTCACTGGGCTTACTCTGTTGCCCCCTAGTTAATTCAAGCCGCTTCAGCTCGCTCTCTTCACATTCCTTCCGGAATGTTCTTTCTCTCTCCCTTTGCCTTTCATTTTCCTCATGCTCCTTCTGGAAGGCTCTTTCTTTGTCCCTTCTCTCTTTCCCTCTCTTGTCTATCTCTTTCTTTCTCCTCTAATTCAAGTTTCCTCTGTTCGAATTGTATCTTTGTTAACAGTCCCCTGTCTGGGTCTACTTCTAACCCTGTTTCTGCTTCAGATTCAAGTGAAAAATGGTTAGCTCCTAGTCATAGGAGTTCAGACTTCCTAGCCTTGCCACGTACAGTGATCCCACACTGCTCAGCATTTCCCTCAACTCCTCCATAGACAGTGCTTTTAACGCATCCCAAGTTGCTTCCCTCTGGCTTGGGGAGCTACTAGCTTCAGTTGCAGACATGTTAGTATTCAAGTACATACAACCACAAGAATCTTGCTGTTTTTTTGATTGGGAACAATTTAGCTTCCCACTTCCAATTTCTCTTGTTTGTCTGTGGATAAAACCTAGGACGGTAGCCCCCAAATTTCTGTTATGACCAGGTGAGAAAGGGGTCTAGGGTTCCCTCACAGCCTTCACCTGGTCTTACCCTAACAGGGTTTAATTTTAAACAGGTTTTTTTTAGTTCCCCCTTTGTGAATCCTTGTTCACTAACTTCCAATTATGAGGCTAAGAAACTAGCTAAACCAGGTTTTCTTAAGGTTTAAAGAAAAAGGTTGAACTTTATTAAACTTAAAACTTTAATTCGCCTATAGATACGCGATGTGCCCACGCTAGCATGCATATGCAATACACACATGCAGACAGAGACAGAAAAGAGCAGAAGAAATAAAGTGGAAATGCTTGAGGCAATATCTGAAGATGGTTTTTGTTACTGTTCTTTGAGTTCGCTGTAAAGTCCTTGATTGTCGGTAGGTCTTGCTTTTTGTTGGGGCCCAGTATTTTTCTTAAACCTTGTTCGATGTAGGAGACTTTACTCTCTTGCAGTTCATGTGTCCTTAGTGGGTCCAGCGGCTTGTGAGAAAGAGATGGGAGCAGACAGGAGAGGTCTTCTCACTCCAGGAGCAAATAGTCTTTTCTAGTTCAAACTTTTTGTACAATTCCGAAAAACCCAGGATGCCGTGCAGGTTAGTCATGTGACTAGCTGATCTGACCACGTCTGTTTGCGGATTCTCTTGTCTTAGCCGACCCTGGAATGTCTCCTCTTGCACACAATGCCTGGTGCTCAAAGTCCATTGTGGGTTCAATTGGAGCAGGGAATAGTCCCTTTTGTCCTTTCAAGCACTGTCTGTTGGCATGCAAATGTTTTTTCCAGCCACAGCTGATCTGTTTAACCAGTTATTTCATTGCTCCAGCAACAGTTTAAAATCAATGTTCACATGACAAAATTAATATGCCTTATTCTTGGCAGGTGGGGGTTCTGCATGACCGTTTTTATTTCAGATTTCCAGCAATTGCAGTATTTTGTTTTTATTTTAAGTTGATGAAGGAAATGTGGTGGATGTTCATGTGGATTTTAAGAAAACATTTGATAAGATACCACGTAAAAGGCTGCTTAACAAAATTGAGGCTCTTGGAATAGGAGGGTCAGTGTCCAGTTGGAAAAAAAAATTGGCTGAACGGCAGAAAATAGTGAGCAATACAAAACAGGCTGGAGGATGGTAGGCAGTGGTGTTCCCCAAGGGTCAGTGCTGGGACCATTGCATTTTTTGCTCTATATAAATTACTTAGATCTTGGAATGCAGAGTAGAGTCTTAAAATTTGCTGATGACACCAAACTTGGAGGTGTGACAAATAGCGAGGATGTCAACATCCTGGGGGTCACCATTGACCAGAAACTGAACTGGACCAGCCACATAAATGCTGTGGCTACAAGAGCAGGTCAGAGGCTGGGAATTCTGCGGCGAGTAACTCACCTTCTGTCTTCCCAATGCCTGTCACACCATCGACAAGGCACAAGTGAGGAGGGAGGGCAGCTCCAACAACACTCAAGAAGCTTGACACCATCCAGGACAAAGCAGTCTGCTTGATTGTCACCCCATCCACCACCTTCAACATTCGCTCCCTTCAACAGTAACACACAGTGGCAGCAGTGTGCACCATATACAAGATGCACTGCAGCAACTCTAGGCTCCTTCGATCGCAGTTTCTAAACCTGTGACCTCTACCACCTAGAAGGTCAAGGGCAGCAGATGCAGGGGAGCACCACCCCTGCCACACACCATCCTGACTTGGAACTATCTCTCCATTCCTTGGACTGTCGCTGGGTCAAAATCCTGGAACTCCCTAACAGCACTGTAGGTGTACCTGCAACCCAAGGACTGCAGTGGTTCAAGAAAGCAGCTCACTATCACCTCAAGGGCAATTTGGGATGGGCAGTAAATGCTGGCCAAGCCAGTGCCCCCCACATCTTCTGAACAAATTTTTTTTAAAAAAGAACCATTCGTAATGAGACGTAGGGTAGCAGAATGGGCAGAGGGGTGGCAAATGAAATTTAATACTGGCAAGTATGGGGTGATACATTTTGGAATAGGAAGAGGTGATCTATACTCAATGGCACAGTTTTAAAGAGTATGCAGGAATAGAGGGACCTTGGGTTACATATGCGCAGATCTTTGAAGGTGGCAAGGCATAGTGAAAGAGTGTTTCACAAAGCAAATGGGCTCTTGGCCGTCATAAAGAGAGCCATTGAGTACAAAAGCAGGGAAGTTATGCTGAACTTTTATAAATCTCTGGTTAGGACACAACTGGAGTATTGCATTCAGTTCTGGTCATCACACTTTAGGAAGGATGTGAAGGTCCTTGAGAGGATGCAGAGCAGAGTTAGCAGTATGGTCCCAGGGTTGGGGGTTTTAGTTATACAGTTGGTTGGAAAAGCTGTGTTTCTTCTCCTTCGAGCAAAGGAAATTGAAGGGAAATTTAATAGAAGTGTACAAGATTATGGCAGGCTTAGATAAGTTAGACCAGGAAAAGCTGTTCCCATTAACAAATGGTACAAGGACTAGGGGACATAGAATGAAAGTTTTGGGCAAAAGATGCAGGGGGAATATGAGAAAGCACCTTTGTTTGCAGTGGATGGTAATGACTGGAATTAGATGCTACCAAGGGTGGTGGAAACGGAGACAATCAATGACTTTGCAGAAGTTGGATGGCCACCTGAGAGAAATAGACTTACAGGGGTACAGGGATCGAGCTGGGGTGTGGGACTGACTGCAGAGCTCTATGGATAGCCAGCATGGATTTGATGGGCCAAATGGCCTCCTTCTGTGTTGTAAATGACTCTGACTCTACTATGATTACTATGATCTATTTAACCCTGTACTGTGGTAAGACACAATGGACTGATCAACTGCGCTGCTTCAATGGATCATCTAAGAGAGTAAGTAGTGTCCTCATTAATCTGCAGATATGGCATTGCTATCGAGCAGACTTTGTTAAACTGGATCAGAATGCATTCGATAACATTAATCAATTTATGCTCCCTAATTAAGAAAGATAAACACCACATATCTTTGCTTTCTCATGACACATTTGGGGATATCTCAATCTTGGGGGATCTTTGGTCTCAGTGTAAACCCTGAGATCTGCACATTGATGATTTCTGGCACTGATCCCAACAGATTGCCAGAGTACAGCTGGAAGGGCTGTGATATTCAGCAGCATATAGAATAAGTGATGAGCTGAAAAATGAACCACTTCAAGGTTATGGTGAGGTTTTGAAGCCTGCTATCATCTAGATTACTTTATTTATAAAAATTTTGAAAAGCAGTTCTATAGAACATTTATTTCACTCTGTGCATTTTATGTGGGTCCTGCTTCTTCAGAATCAGAAACAGCATCTCTTTCATCAGTGTAGCACTGTAAGACAAATGGAGCATTAAACAGCTTCCCTACCTCTGTGGTATTTAAAATGATGTCCAGCTGGGACTGCTTATGTGTTTTGCATGATGAAAGAACTGTTGCAGGTTCAATAAAACTAGCATTTTTTTTTCTGTCAGCTAGTTTATGGTTAATTCAAATGACCTTGGATCCCCTGAATGAAAAATGATTCTTCTGTGTGGTGTGGTAACTTGGAACAATATATGCAAATGAATGAATGGTGGTTGAAAGGGAATGATGTGTTATTCTAATCTTTGTTTTGAGACATAATTAAAACAAGAAAATATTGAGCACTTCAAATTTCCTTTGCAATCATCTGTGCTTCCGTCTGTAAAACAAGTGTTGAATTTTGAGTTATCCTCCTAGTGTTGCTAAGGAATTGATTTAGGTGGATGGTGGAAGGAAGACCATTATATAATGCATGCCTAAATAATTTGTTCACTATCGCATTGGATGGTAATGTAACTGTAGTACCAATATCCACTCCAGCATTTGCACAGTAACAAAAACCAGGTGGCACCAGCACCTCTGGCAGCATTGGAATCCACGCAAAGAGGGGATTTCTACAGCCGCCACCTGACCATGAACTTGATTGAGCTAAAAATCAATGCTAGGCGTTGCCATTTTGTGTGTGCATTTACTAAACTATTATAAACAAAACCAGTTTCGAGTTAAATAAAACTCTGTCTAGAACTTGGCTAACATAACCGGTCCACCGCTAGAAAATTTAAAGCCATTATCATGACTTTTAAACAACTGAGCATGCACAATTGTGATCATGTGAAGTTGCTTTAAGGTGGTTGCCAGTGCTTTGAAATCTACCCTGTGCATAAAGGGGAATATGGAGCACCAGCAGCCACAACATGGAACCATGTCCGTTATTTTTTTGTATTTGTTTGCAGGATGTGGGCATCACTGGCTAGGCCAGCATTTATTGTCCATCCCTAATTGACCTTGAACTGAGTAGCTTGCTAGGTCATTTCAGAGGGCATTTAAGAATCAATCATATTGCTGTGGTCTGGAGTCACATGTAGGCCAGACCAGGTAACGACAGCAGATTTCCTTCTGTAAAGGACCTTAGTGAACCAGATGGGTTTTTACAACAATTGACAATGGTTTGATGGTCACCTTTGGAACAGCACTAGTGTCATGCTAGACCCCCACCTGCCAAGAATGAGGCATATTAATTTTGTCATATGAACATTGATTTGAAAACTGTTACTGAAGTGAAAAAAGGACTTGTTTTAACAGAAAAACACCAGGCCTTTGGCTGGAAAGATATTTTTTTGTATACCAACAGTTAGTGCTTGGAAGGACAAAGGGGCTATTCCCTGCTCTAGTTTAACCCACAATGGACTTTGGGCACCAGGTATTGTGTGCAAGAAGAGACATTCCAGGGTCGGCTAAGACCAGAGAATCCACAAACCGACGTGGTCAGACCAGCTAGTCATATGACTAACCTGCTTGGCAACCTGGGTTTTTCTGAATTGTACAAAAAGTTTGAACTAGAAAAGACTCTTTGTTCCTGGAGTGAGAAGACCTCTCCTGTCTGGCTCTCCTTCTCTTTCTCACGGAACTCCAAATCCACTGAAGACACATGAACCCCAAGAGAGAAAAGTCTCCTACGTCAAACAAGGTTTAGGAAGAATACTAGGCAGCAATGAAAAGCAAGATCTATCTACAATCAAGGACTCTACAATGAGGTCAAAGTACCATAACAAAAATCACTTTCAGAGATTGCCTCAAACCTTTTCACTTTATTTCTTCTGGTCTTTTCTGTCTCTATCTGCATGTATGTATTGCATATGCATGCTGGCATGGGCGCGTCGTGTATCCATAGGTGTTAACAGAATTAGAGTTGAAGTTTAATAAATGTCAACCTTCTTTAAACCTAAGAAAACCTGTTTGTGCTAGTTTCTTTGCCTTATAATTGGAAAGCGGTGAACAAGGATTCACCAAGGGGGGAGATAAAAACAGTGTTTGTGTAAAATAAAACTCTGTTACAGTAAGACCAGATGAAGTCTGAAAGAGAGCCCTAGATTCCTTTCTCACCTGGTCGTAGCACTAGCAAGTGACGAGGAGAGGAAATTAGTGGATAAAGTAGGAAACCATAAAAAATGTACTGGATGAGATGAGGAAGTGATAATGCTCTAAAGAGCACACTCAAAACATTTTGAGCTCTTAAGTAATACATTTTCATAATGAATTAAATTTTTATCATCTTGATCATGTTGGGTGATCCATCCAGCAAAGACTCTGTGATGCATGGCAACAGATGCTTCATTGGATGGCTGATATTATGTTGAACGGGGATCAGTATTCTTCCTGATCCCTGTAGTCCTGTGTAACTTTAGAAGCTGAATATCCAGATTAGCTCAATACATGAAACAGTGCGATCCTGTTTGCCCATGCCATGATGTAGACTACACAGCTCAGCTTCCTATTTGTTTCTACAGGCAGGACAATTCAAATCTGCCTGCCAAAATTGGTTTGCTCACTGTCCATGCTAAATTTAAGTGGCTATTCCCCATTCAATCCAACAACATGGATTTAGGTACTGGATTTGCTATGAACAAAGTCTTGTTAAGTTGCTCTTACTAAAGGGATTTTGCTACAAGTTTTTTTTTAAAACAACCAGTGTGAAACTTGGCTAAGTTTTATTCTAGGGCAGGCATTTCTCAATTACGGCCTTTTCATTAAAGGAGATTCTCAGCTTGCAACAACCGTCTCCTATACATTTTATGTAACTTTAATTACAACTGAACACCTTGCCGAAGACTTTCAGTTTTAGTTAATCCTTTGAGATGTATTTATACAAATTAGAACCATCTATTTTATTGTCACCAGGGGTTTTCAGCAGTACTGTCATGTTGTACATTCCATTTTTTTTTTGTTCTCGCTGTCCCCATTTTTGGAAAATGCAGTTTTTATCCTTTTGAGATCTCGGTTCTGTGCATAATTCCCTAGCCAGTACGTTGGGGAAGTTCCCACTTCCCATGTTTCAGTTCTGCTCTTGAGGTGGCCTTGGGTAACCTGTCCTCCGTGTGAGGAAGCTGCTTGTCTTTGGTCAGTTACTCACGTAAATTGAGTTTCCAAGGTACGTTGGCGGAGTTGGAGAATTTCCAAGGAAATTCTCGACAATAGAGTGTCTAGAGGCCACCATCCCAGGCAGGTAAATGCTGACTGGAGTCTAAGTGTATGATATTAGGTGGCAGAATCTTGTGTGCTTGCTATGTTCATTACAATCTGTACAAAGCAACAATGCGACCAGGTAAATTAAAGTGCAGTCTTTTCACTTTCCCTGTTGAAGCCTGTATTGTTTAATTCTGGCAAATGTTATTTGTGTCCGTAAATAGTAAAGGCAGTGTGTAACTGAACCATACAGATCAGATGGTACCATGTTCAATTCCCAGCCTCCTCAACTGGAAAACTAACGGGGACACTAGAATTATTCTCTGTACCCCAGATTGGCCTCTGGATAACCTGACAGGCTTCCAGTTGCTGATTGCTGCAAAGGGCATCTGTGTGAATGTCAGGCAAAGACCAGATTAAGTTCAGTGCAAAGTGTACAAGTGAATATTGAGTGAGGGTATAATTGTCAGTTGTGCTGTCCCCATGTTTGGCCTGGCAGGACTCACTGCCTCAGAAAGGAGAATGGACACTTAGGAGATGTACTGGAGGATAATTGGGACCAAAGAAATTGTATCTTGACAAAAATTGATGCCTTTAGGAGGAAATGATTGGGAAAAGAAAAATGTGTGCGATCTGTTAGTGAGGAGGTCCATTTGCAATTTGTCTTTGTAATTCTAAATTACACATTTTTCCAGGTAATATTTAAAAATAGGCATCCCTGGTGAATCCCTGTTTAATAATGTTCATTTGCAGTTCTTGCTAGAATACTTTGAAAATATTGCACTATTTAAAATAACCTGGCATATTTAATCCAAATTGATAATTTTTTGAAGTCTCCTCTTTAATTAGCCCTCAGCTCAACTTCTTTTCTTCCAGCATGGCTTCTAAAGTTTAGGTTATATAAATGATGTGTGGTGTTGTCCTACTGTATCAGTATTTATCACAAATGTTATCTTTGTTTAGAAGTGACATTTTGTACCAAAGAGAAGGGAGACTTTATAGCTGAAGTTGCGTTCATGTTGTAAAATATAGTTTCAAGTATGTGAAAAAGTAGATCGAAAAGAACAGATCAGTTCTAATGTATATTTAAGTACAGTATAATTTTTGGTTTAGATGAATCAGTGTCATGTAAGGGGGTACAATTCAAGAAATCCTTTAATCCCAGTTCTGGATTGTTCATGACCAAGGAGGAAACTCTGTATAAAAACCCACCTCCAATACCAACAACAGTCGTTAGAATGTGTTTCATAAAGGGCAGTAGATGCTTTCATTTAAAACAGTATTTGGCAATCAAATATAGAGCAATGACAGTAACTATAGCAACTGACATGTTCTAACAGTTACCATGAATCTGGGATTTCTCAGCATTTTTGCTAACCCCTCAGATTATAGGTAGTTTATTATCTGAAGTTAATCCAAATGCTTTTTGCTTATACTTGAAAGGTGCTTCTTGTTTATACTGGCTTCTGGCCCTTGGCAGTTGTGTCAACTGTTGAAATGAGAGTTTGAATTCTGTTCGACAGCTTGTATTAAAACATGACTAAAAATATTCCCATTTGTGTGGTGTCTGACAACTGTTAGAAATAAGAAAAATCCGGCCCTCCATCTCCGTGAGTCATCCTGTCCAGTAACTGAAGATTTGTGAAACTACCCTTCCATCATTGGACCAGGACAGCAGTATGACCAGTCTCCCAGTCAGTTAGGTGGAATTTGATGGGTAGGGTTTCAACTTGCTACCATTGTAGACACTGCCTAATTTTCAATGGTGTTGAAATACTAGAAGTTTCTATGACAAGCGGCCAATCCACAGTATCAGTTTTACACTGAGGAGGCAAGTTGAAAATCTACCCCTATGCTCTTCTTTACATGCGGCACTGAAAATATTTGAATACATATTTTCATGTAACCTCAACGAAAATTCTTATTAGTTCCTTGACTCCCTATTGAACCATGTAGGATTTGGAGCCAAGACTGCCTCATGAATTGAATTAGCAATTGGTAAAGTTTCAAGACAGTGGTCATTCTTTCTGGAGAGAGAAATGAGTGGCTGCTCACATGATGGGATGGAGAATGTTGAAGTTCCTTTCCCCTTTTCATAGTTATTAAAAGAATTACAATTTTTGTATTATACTCCTGATAAGACTGTGCAAGTTATAAATGTTTGCTATGTGAAGAGTAATGTAACATGACTTCTATTCCCATCTGTGGGATGGACCACAACAATTCTCTGGTTTGCCTCATTCGGACATAAAAGGGTAGAAATTCCAACAGTGTAGCTTTGATCTGGCTGAGATCGATTTCCACTTGAATTCCACTTAGTGGGGCCCACATGCAGCACAGAATGGCATATACAGCTGCTTCCTGGAGGCGTACATACTGCTGGCCCCATATGTATATCTGGCAGGATTTCTCGGGGAGACTAGTAACCACTCAAATTGATGTTGGGACAAGGGGTATGTAGAAGAGGCAGACTCCCTGCCCCCCGCACCCTCACCAGTGGATTTTGCCATGGCACTTTTCAAGTTTGTGGAAGCCCTACCAAATGATTCTGCTCCCAAGAAGGAGCAGATGTTCTAACCTGAAATTCCTATTTTCTTTCTCTTCCACTTTGTATCTTTGCAGTTTGATATTCTATTCTGTCTGATATGAGCCTCAATGTGATCTGTGCAGTTTGTGGTTTATGTAGAATAAAACGTTAAATCGGGGAGGAAGGGGAATGCACTGGTGAAAGTATTATAGTCATGGAAACTGAGAGTGTGCCTCGTTGTTGGTTTACAATAATTTATAATAGCTTAAGTAGAATTGATTGTGTGGGAAATTGATTATTTGACTAGACGTTGATGGGAAAGGATGTGACAATTTTTTTAAAAAGTTCTGACCAGTTATAATTGTAATGTGTAATGAATTTGATAGTATTTTCCTTTGCATTGTTTCTGTTTGATAAAGCATGTTTACTTGCATTTATTGAAATTGCAAAATATGTTCTAAAGGTTACTGGTTACACAGTGACCACATCTTTCCTATTTGTAAATTCTACTGCTGATATTTCCTACAAGACATATGAGCAATGATGTGACCATAATGTTATAATGTTACTGGTTGTGTCTGCAGCCGCAGCTCATTAAGATTTATAATGAGCTGACAAAAGCATAAATTTCAGCAAGACCACACTCCAGAGGATGAAATGTGTTCCAAGAAACAAATCACTCTGACTGGATTCAGGCTGAATTTTTTTAGTGGGCTTCACCAGGAACTGAGTCTGGCCAAAACTTCCCAAAACGGTGACAACACTGCATTGATGAACCTCAAGCTTATATCCAGATGGGGCCAGGACTAATTTGGATAATTCCCCTGTTGGTGTGCTTTAGAGACGACAGCGTAGTCTGGCTGGTTTGTGGATGAATTGTGAACATTTCTTTCAAAGTACTTTTCCGGTAACAAGTATTGCAGTTTGTATGTAGAGACATTTATCAGAGTCTGCTATAGCTCTTCCATTTATATTTAGTCTGATCTGTCAGCAATAAGGCTACATTATATGCAAAATATGAGCCCTGATTTTAACTCTGGGTGGGAATTGGGCTGTGGGAGGCCGAGGTCTCCGGGTCTCGGCAGCATGAGTTCTGTTAGATTTTTAGCCTTGGTCAGTTTCCTGCATGGGAAATGCTGGCTGGCTGGAGTGAAATGCTAGGTGCAGGAGGAGGAGAGCTCTTCAGTCAAGAAATCACCTGGAGGAGAGTTCAAGAAGGCCATACAGTTGAGGGATGGCGGGGGTGGTGGAGTTGGGTTTGGACAGAGGGAGGGAGATGTCTCTGGACAGGCGAGCTTAAACCTCCCTTCTGTGGCCCAGAATAACCCATCCGCTCCTCTGGGACTCTTAGCGAATGTCAGAAAAAGTAAAAATACGTGCCTTTTTGGATCTCTTGCCTTGTTTCCTCTTCCTGCCTGTTTGCTACAGCGGCTTCCCTGTGCAGGCCCCTGGAGACTATAACAGTTGGGCCCTGATGACTGACTGGAGTGATCTGCAAGTTTAAAGAGGAACCCACCAATTTCCCCTAAAGAGCAAGTTAATATTGGAATCATGAGGTACAGAGTGGAGCCTATGGGCCATTTTAACTGGCTCCCCCATCTGATTGCTGCCTTTTCTGGGGGGAATTTTATCCTTTCCCCTGCGGCGAGTTTGGAGGCATGGAGAGCATATAATTGGGTGGGACCCCACCACCACTTTCCCACCTCCCTCAAAATTAAGTCTGGGCTGGAAGGGGGTGGGGGAAGATGGAGGTGCGAGTCCCTCGTTAAATGGCACTTAGTATCTGAGCGAGGGACCTGGCATTGGGAAGGGGGAGGTGCCCACTGAGAGCCAACCCCCCTCCCCTTGCTACAGACCCCTCCTGCCCTGACCTGTGGCTTGGGTCCGGCACCGCTCCTGGGCCTTGGGTGGGTGATCCATCAGTAGCAGCCACCGCCTCCTCAGTGGCGCTGCTCAGTTGAAGAGCTGCCGGCAACTGATTGTCCAGCAGCCCTCAGGGCGTAACATCCGTCACCGGGGTCCTTGATCCCATTGGAGGCCCGCTGCTGTCCAGTTAAGTGCCTAATTAGCACTTCATTTGCCAGGCCTCCCACAGAAGAGACCACGAGGGGTTGCTAACTATGATTTTGGAGGAAATAAAGACCCCAGTCGTCTGGATAAAATCCCGGTCTCATTTTCTAAATATAGTCTATAACTATATACAGTCTAAAGAATTGCCTGCCATTCATGAGAAAAAATAAGATGGTACAGTAATGTGTCCTGTGTCACATGCATTTTGAAATTGCAGAAGCAAAGGATATTAGTGTTTAAAAAAAAAACCTTGGAGAAAATTCCCAGTATGTAATACAGATTGGATTGTCACTTAGTAAAGTGGATCTAGTCAAAATTGTTAAATCTTTATTTCTTTACATTTATATGGTCTTATCTCTGAAACAACTAAAAGTATTTCTCATGCAGTGAATTATTTGGTAGTGTAACTTGTAATGTGGGTAAATACAGTAGCTATTTTGCAATTAGGAAGATTGCACAAACGGGAATGGGATTAATAACCAATTAATGTATTCTGTAGTGAATATGAGGAAGAATGTTGGCTAGGACAATTTACTTGCTCCATGGGATCAGTAACATCCACCTGAAACAGCACATGGCATCTCAGATTAATATCTGAGCTGGCATCTTAAACGGTGCAGAACTCCCTCAAGTTTGCACCAAAGTGGCAACATTAAGTGTTCAAGTGCAAAAAACTGCAGATGCTGAAATATGAAAAAAGTGAAAAATGGTGGAAATGCTCAGCAGATCAGGCAGCATCTGTTGAGACCAACAGTTAATATTTCAGGTGGATGACCTTTTGTCAGAAATGGAAATAGAGATTTAGAACATTTTTAAGCGAGTGCAGAGGAAACAAAAATAACAACTTCTATTTATATCTGGCCTTTAATGTAATAAAACATTCCTAAGTTGCTTCACAGAGGTATTAGAAAACGAAATATAACATTGAGCCACATAAGGTGATATTGGGGCAGATGATGAACAGCTTGGTCAAAGAGGTAGGTTTTAAGGAGTGTTTTATATGGAGGGTGAGCTAGAGGGGCAGAGAGGCTTAGGGCCTTGGCAGCTGAAGGCACGACCACTGTTGGTGGAGTGATTTAAAATCGGGAATGCTCATGAATTTGGAATTAGAGGAGTGCAGATACCTCTGAGCGGTGTGGGGCTTGAAGATATTAGAGATGGGGACGAGCGAGTCCATGGAGAGATTTGAAAGCAAGGATGAAAATATTAAAATGAAGGCATTGTTTCACCAGGGGCTGATGTAGGTCAGCGAGCACAGGAGTGACATGAGCAGCAGAGATTTGGATAACCTCAAATTTACAGAGCGTAGAATGTGGGATGCCAGCCAGCAGTGTGTTAGAATAGTCAAGTTAGAGGTAATGAAGGCATGGTTTGATCAGATGAGCTGACACGGGGCAGAGACAGATGATGTTAGAGGTAGAAATAGATGATAATGGTGCAAATATGTGGTTAAAGCTAATCTATGTGTCAAATATGACATGGAGGTTGCAAACAGTCTGTCTCAGCCTTGGACAGTTTCCAGGGAGAGGGCTGGAATTAGTGGCTAGAGAACAGAGCTTGTGGTGGCAGGACCAAAGACAATGGCTTCAGTTTGCCAATATTTAATTGGAGGGAATTTCTGCTCATCCAGTACTGGATGTGTGCTATGCAGACAGACAATTTAGAGACACAGGAGGGGGTCAAGAGAGGTGGTGGTGAGGTAGAGCTGGGTGTCATCAGTGTATATGTGGAAACTGATGTGTTTTGGGATGATGTTGTCGAAGGGCAACATGTAGATGAGAAATAGGAGGGGGGCCAAGGATAAATCTTTGGGTGCACTAGAGGTAATGGTGCAAGAGTTGGAAGAGAAGCCATTGATGGTGATTCTCTGGCCACAATTAGAAGTAAGAATGAAACCAGGTGAGTGCAGTCCCACCCAGCTGGACAACAATGAAGAGGCATTGAGAAGGATGGTGTGATGAACTGTGTCGAAGGTTACAGTCAGGACGAGGAGGGAAAGTTTACCTTTTATTACAGTCACATAGGATGCCATTTGTGATTTTGATGAGCCACCTTGATACTGTAACATGGGCAGAAACCTGATTGGAGGGATTTAAACATGGATCATAATTCAGTCAGTTTTAACATAATTATGGAAAAAGACAGAGATAGAACAGGAGTTAGAGTTCTCAGTTGGGGCAAGGCCAATTTTACTAAACTGAGGAGTGATTTAGTGAAAGGGACTGGAAACGGCTACTTGCAGGTAAGTCAGTGTCAGAGCAGTGGGGAGATTCAAGGTGTTCAGAGTAAACATGTTCCCACAAAGAAAAAAGGTGAGACAACCAAATTTAGAGCCCCATGGATGTCAAGGAGCCTACAGGGTAAGATAAGGCAGAAAAGAAAAGCTTATGTCCAACTCAATACCACAGAAAGCCGAGAAGAATGTAGAAAGTGGACAGGTGAAATCAAAAAGGAAATTAGGAAAGCAGAGAGAGGGTATGAAAGAATATTGGCAAGCAAAATTAAGGTGAACCCAAAGATGTTCTATCAATGCATTAAGAGTAAGAGTAAGGAGAGAGTAGGGCCCATAACAAACCAAAAAAGTAACTTATGTGTGGGGTGGAAGATGTTGGTATGTTAATGAATACTTTCGTCCCTCTTCACAAGGAGGAAGAGTGAAGCATTGGATGTGATAAACATAGGGAGAGAGGAAGTATTAATGGGACTAGCATCCTTGAAAGTTGATAATCACCAGGGCCAGATGAAATGTACCGTAGGCTGTTAAAAGAAGCAAGAGAATAAATAGCAGACGCCTGACCATTTTCCAGTCCTCACTGGATATAGGTGTAGTCATAGAGTCATACAGCACAGAAACAGGCCCTTCGGCCCACCGTGTCCGCACCGGCCATCAAGCCTATCTATTCGAATCCCATTTTCCAGCACTTGGCCCGTGGAATTGTATGCTATTTCAAGTACTCATCTAAATACTTAAATGTTGAGAGAGTTCCTGCCTCTACCACCCCTTCAGACAGTGTGTTCCAGATTCCAACCACCCTCTGGGTGAAAATATTTTTCCTCAAATCCCCTCTGAACCTCCTGCACCTTACCTTAAATTTATGCCCCCTGGTTATTGACACCTCCGGTAAGGGAAAAACTTTCTTCCTATCTAACCTATCAATGCCCCTTATAATTTTGTATACCTCAATCAGGTCCCCCCTCAGCCTTCTCTGCTGTAAGGACAGCAACCCTAGTCTATCCAGTCTCTCTTCATAGCTGAAATGCTCCAGCCCAGGCAACATCCTGGTGGATCTCCTCTGCACCTTCTCCAGTGCAATCACATCCTTCCTATAGTGTGGTGTCCAGAACTGTACACAGTACTCCAGCTGTGGTCTAACTAGCATTTTATACAGCTCCATCATAACCTCCCTGCTCTTGTATTCTATGCCTCGGCTAATAAAGGCAAGTATCCCATTTGCCTTCCTAACCACCTTATCTACCTGTGCTTCTGCCTTCAAGTGATCCATGGACAAGTACACCAAGGTCCCTCTGACCCTCTGTACTTCCTATGGTCCTACCATCCATTGTATTTTCCCTTGCCTTGTTAGTCCTCGCAAAATGCATTACCTCACACTTCTCAGGATTAAATTCCATTTGCCATTACTCCGCCCATCTTACCAGCCCATCTATATCGTCCTGTATTCTAAGGCTTTCCTCCTCACTATTTACGACACCACCAGTTTTGGTGTCATTTGCGAACTAACTGATCATACCTCCAATATTCTCGTTTAAATCATTAATGTACACTACAAACAGCAAGGGTTCCAGCACCGATCCCTGTGGTACACCACTGGTCACAGGCTTCCAATCACAAAAACAACACTTGACCATCACCCTCTCCTTCCTGCCGCTAAGCCAATTTTGGATCCAATTTGCCAAATTGCCCTGGATCCCATGGGCTCTTACCTCCTTGACCAATCTCCTATGCGAGACCTTATCAAAAGCCTTACTGAAGTCCATGTAAACTATATCAACTGCTTTACCCTCATCTACACATCTAGTTACCTCCTCAAAAAAGTTCAATCATTATCTCCCCCGACAAAACCATGCTGACTATCCTTGATTAATCCCTGCCTCTCCAAGTGGAGATTAATCTCGTCCCTCAGAATTTTTTCCAATAGTTTCCCTACCACTGATGGTAGACTCACCGGCCTGTAATTACCTGGTTTATCCCTGCTACCCTTCTTGAATAATGGTACCACATTCGCTGTCCTCCAATCCTCTGGCACTTCTCCTGTGGCCAGAGAGGATTTGAAAATTTGCATCAGAGCCCCTGCCCCTGTGGTGCCAGAGGATTGGAGAATTGCTAATGTTGTACCTCTCTTTAAAAAGGGAGCAGTGGATAGACTGAGATCTAACCTCAGTAGTGGGCAAATTATTGGAATCTATTCTGAGAAACAGGATAAACTGTCACTTAGAAAGATACAGGAGTTAATCAAGGATAGTCAACATGGATTTGTTAAGGGAAGATCTTCTTTGAACAACTTGATCGAACTTTTTAAAGAAGTAACAAGTAAGATAGATGAGGGTTGTGCAGTTGATGTGGTCTACATGGATTTTAGCAAGGCTTTTGACAAGGTCCCACATGGCAGACTGGTTTTAAAAAAAAAAATCCTTGGGATCCAGGGAAATGTAGCAAGGTGGGTACAAAATCAGCTCAGTGGAAGTAAACAAAGGTTATTGTTGAGTGTTTTAGTGACTGGAGGGCTGTTTCCAGTGGCATTCCGCAGGGCTCAGTACTGGGTCCCCTGCTTTTTGTTGGATATATTAACTTTTTTGACGTAAATGTAGGGGACATGATCAAGAAGTTTGCAGACAACACAAAGATTGGCCGTGTGGTAGATAGCGAGGAGGATAGATGTAGGCTGCGGGAAGATATTGATGGTCTGGTCAGATGGGCAGAAAAGTGGCAAATGGAATTTAACCCGGAGAAGTGTGAGGTGATGCATTTGGAAAGGCCGAACAAGGCAAAGGAATGCACAATAAATAGGAAAATATTGAAGTGCAGAGGAAATGAGGGACCTTGGAGTGAATGTCCACAGATCCCTGAAGGTAGCAGGACAGGCTGATGAGGTGGTTAAGAAGGCATACAGAATCCTTTCCTTTAGCCGAGGTATAGAATACAAGAACAGGGAGGTTATACTGAAACTGTAAAGCTCATTGGTTAGGCCACAACTTGAGTACTGTGTGCAGTTCTGATCACCTCATTACAGAATAGATGTAATTGCACTAGAGAGGGTACAGAGGAGATTTGAGGATTTTGCCAGGACTGGAAAAATGCAGCTATGAGGAAAGATTGGATAGGCTGGGGTTGTTCTCCTTGGAACAGAGAAGGCTGAGGGGAGATTTGATTGAGTTATACAAAATTGTGAGGGGCCTGGATAGAGTGGAGGTGAAGGGTCTGTTCACTTTAGCAAAGAGGTCAGTGACAAGGGGGCATAGATTTAAAGTGATTGGTAGAAAAATTAGAGGGGAGATGAGAGAAAAGCTTTCTCACCCAGAGGGTGGTGGGGGTCTGGGACACACTGCGTGAAAGAGTAGTTGAGGCAGAGAGACTCAACTCATTCAAAAGGTGTCTGGATATGCACCTCAGGTGATGTAATCTGCAGGGCTACTGACCAAATTCTGGAAGATGGGATTAGAATAGGTGGATAATTTTTCGGCTGGCACTGACACGATGGGCCAAGTGGCCTCTTTCTGGGCCTTTAAACTTTCTATGATTCTATGGAGTTCTGGGAAAGATCGGCACCAGTTTGAGAGGTGACAACACATTCGAGGACTTGAGAAGAAAGGAAGGTTGGAGATGAGGTGGTAGTTTGTAAGGACTGAGGGTTTTTTTTTGAGTTCAGTGTTGATGGCAGATGTGAAGGAGAGATGTATAGAACTTGAGAGAGAACCATTAACCATGTCAGCTAACATGGGAGCTAGGAAGGAAAGTTGCGTCATCAGTTTTGTGGTCGAGAGAGCAGGAGTTGGGTCTCGTAGACAGGAATGAGCTCAGAGGACTGAGGGGTGATGGGAAAGAAACTAGACCAAGCTGCAAGTTCAGGGTTAGGGCAGGGAGGGACCTTAGAGGAAGTTTGGCCCAGTAAGATAGTGGAGGGAAGGAAGTGACAGGCAGCTGATTGGATGGTCTTGATGCTGATAAAAGAAAAATTCATGCTCTCCTCTCGCTTCTCATTGGAGGTGAGGGTGGAGGAGATAGGGGAGAGGGGTTTAAGAAGATGGCTTGCAGTAGAGAAATGAAGCTGGGGGTTATCTTTATATTCTAGGATGAGAATAGTGGAATAGTGAGCAGTTTTCGCAGACGAGATTTATGTGGTCCAGCCAGATCTAGTTATTCATCATATTTGTTCAAGTTTGTCTGCCATGGACAAGAAATAGGAGTGGGAGTAGACCATATGGCCCATCGAGCTTGCTCTGCCATTCAATATGATCATGGCTGATCTTAAGCTTCAACACTCTCCAGATCCCTCGATTCCCTGAGAGACTAAAACTCTGTCTATCTCAGCCTTAAATGTGTTCAATGATGGAGCATCCACAACCCTCTGGGATAGAGAATTCCAAAGATTCACAACCCTTTTAGTGAAGTAATTTTTGTTCATCTCAGTCCGAAATGAGTGGCCCCTTAACCTGAGACTGTGTCCCCGTGTTTTAGACCAATGGAAATAATCTGTGTCTCAATGAAATCACCTCTCGTTCTTCTAAACTCCAGAGAATACAGGCCCAATTTACTCAGCCTCTCATCATAAGACCAACCCCCTCATCCCAGGGACCAATCAACTGAACCTTCGCTGTACCGCCTTCAATGCAAGTATATCCTTTCTTAAATGTGGAGACCAAAACTGCACACAGTACTCCAGATGTGGTCTCACCAAAACCCTATACAATTGCAACAATATGTCCTTATTCCTGTACACCAATTCCCTTGCAATAAAGACCAACATGCCATTTGCCTTCCTAAATGCTTGCTGTATCTGCATGTTAACTTTCTGCGTTCTTTGTGCAAGCACACCCAAGTCTCTTTCAACATCAACGCTTACAAGTTTCACATCTTTTTAAAAAAAAAATTCTGATTTTCTGTTCTTAAAGGAGCCGAGATGAGGGCTGTACTACAGGGTGAGAGAATGTTTTATTGGCGACTAGGCATCGAAGGTGGAGGTGAGGGTGCGGTTGAGCAGCTCAGTAGCTGCAGATGTATGCTGAATGGAGGGCCAAAGGCTAGACAATTGACAATTTGAGAATGCAGTTCTAAGTGAATTGGGGGAGTTGTTTTTCCAGGGGTGGATACAGAAGGAAGTAGGATTTTGGAGATGGAAGCGGGATGTGGATGGACAGCAGTATAAGGCATGGCAAGAACTCGTGAAATGGTAAGGTCAAATGGGTGGCCATGAATATGGCTTGAGGTGTTTACGTGGAGGGAGATTAAGGGAGGAAAGTGAAAGGTGGGGAGGGAGGAAAGAACAAAAAGGAAGGTCTGATGAAGTGGAGAGCAGGAGAGATTAAATGACAAGAGTTGTATTACAAGGAAAAAAGAGATGGGAATGGTACTAGTAAAGAAACAAGTCTAGAGGAGGTGTAAATGGGGAAAAACTGAATTATCACTAACAGTTGCCGTCACAAAATAATTATTGAACTCCATGTTGGGCACTTTTCAGCCTTCCAGACTCGATCAAAGGATGAGTTGCTGTTCCTTGAGCTTACATTGAGGTTCATTGGAACAGAGTAGGAGGCTGAGGACAGAGGGGTCAGAGTGGGAATGGGATGGAGTATTAAAATGACAGGTGACTGGAAGCTCGGAGTCATGCTTATAGTCTGAGGTATTCTGCAAAGTGGTCACCCAAATTTCATTTGAGCTCCCCAATATAGAAGTGACCACATTGTGAGCAACCAATACGATATACTAAATTGAAAGTGGTACAAGTAAATCGCTGTTTCACCTGGAAGGAGTATTTGGGGGCCTGGATGGTGGTAAGGGAGGGAGGAGGTAAAAAGGCAGGTATTACAGCTCCTGTGCTTGCATGAGAAGGTGGCTTGGGAAAGGGCAGGGGTGTTGGACTAAGTGTTCAGGTGCTTGAGCCCATAACCTTCCTGGAGCCAGAATGGTAACAACTGAGCCAAGCTGACAATGAGTGGACTCTCTAATCTGAGAAAAACAGACAGTAAGCTCGGGAAGTGGGTATTAGGATGACTAAGTAAAGCTTGGTCACAGAGGTCAGTTTTAAGGAAGGTCTTGGAGGAGAGCAAGGTGGCAAGGTAGAGGAGTTTAGAAAAATAATTCCCTACTGTAGGGCCTAGATGATTTGAAAATACAGCCACTAATCAGAGGACAAAGGGAGTGGGAAATGTACAAAAGGCTAGAATTGGAGGTTTTTCCCCTCATTATCACTGTATGGGTGTCATAGGCATAGTGCTACAGTCCATGTGGTGAAGATACTCTCTCAATGCTGTTCGCCGGGGAGTTCCAGGATTTTGACCCAGTGATATTGAAGGAATTATGAAATTTGCTCAAGTCAGGATGGGGTGTGACTTGAATGGTTCCCACGTACCGGCTGCTCTCCTCCTTCTAGATGGAGGAAGTTGTGGCTTTCAGGGATGCTGCTGAAGAAGCCTTCGAGAGTTGCTGTAGTGCATTCTGTAGTTAGTATATGCTGCAGCCGCATACTCCAGTAGTGGAAGGACTGGATGTTTCAACTGGTCAATGAAGCTCCTGTGTGGCAGATTGTTTTGTTCTGGATGCTGTCGAGCTTCTTAATTGTTGTTGTAGCTGCAACCCTTTGAGGCAAATGCAGAGTATTTTCCATCACACTCCTGATTTGTGCCTGATAGGTTGTGGAGAAGCTTCCAGGAGTCAGTTGGTGAATCACTCACTGCAGTATACGCAGTCTCTGACCTACGCAACCATGGCATTTGTGTCTGGTCAAGTTGAATTTCTGGTCAATGGTGACCCCTGACTCCACCCCAGACAGCATGTTGATGGGGGATTTGACAATGGTATGTGTCATTTAAGCATTGAAGAAGGGGCAGGGAGGTGGTTAGATTCTTTGAGATTGTCATTGAATGACACTTGTGTGGCACAGATCTTACTTGTCACTTTCAGGCCTGAGCCTGGGTATTGAACCGATCTTGCTGCATGCGGAGTTGCAAATGGAACTGAAGACTGCATTCATCAGTGAACATTCCCACTTCTGACCTCATTTTAGAAGTAAGGCCATTGATGAAGTAGCTAAAGATTGTTGAGCCTAGGACGTTACCCCGAGGAACTCCTACAGCAGTGTCTTCAGATTGAGATGATTAGCCTTCAGCAACTACAACCAGCTTCTGTCAGCCTGTGGAGTTCTCCCTGATCCCCATTGACTTTCAATTGATCAAATGCTGCCGGGGCATCAGGGGCAGTCACTGTCATCTTATCTCTGGAATTTAGCTCTTTTATTCACGTTTGGACTGAGGAAGTAATGAGGTCTGGAGCCGAATGGTCCTGGCGGAATCCAAACTGAGTACCCATTGAGCAGGTTATTGGTGAGTGAGACTGGCTTGATAGCTGTGCCGATAATTCCTTTCGTTACTTTGCCGATGTTTGAGAGTAGGTCAATAGGGCAGTAATTGGCCGCTTTGGATTTGCCTTGCTTTTTGTGGACAAGACATAACTGAACAATTTTCCACATTGGTAGATGTCTGGTATTATAGCTGCACTGGAACCTCTTGGACAGAGGCACAGCTTGTTCTGGAGTTCAGGTCTTGGGCACTACAGCTGGGATTTTATCAGGGGCCCATAGCCTTTTCGATGTGGCTAATGTACCTGTTGTGAAGTGAATCATATTGGCTGAAGACTGGCATCTGTGATGGTAGAGCCCAGGAAGGAACATCCACTTGGCACTTTAATGAAGATGGTAGCGAACTCTCAGGGATGTTCGTGGAGCAGCTGTCTCCTGTAATGTTCAATTGTCTGCCATCATTTGTGACTGGATGTACTACAACTGCAGAGCTATTACCTGATCTCATAATTGTGTAATTGCTTAGATGCATATAGTATACTTGCTTCTGCTGTTTAGCATGCATGGAGTCCTGTATTCTAGTTTCACCAGATTTACACCTCATTTTCAGGTATGCCTGTTGCTGTTTCTAGCATGCTGTTCCATTCTTAATGGAAGGGGTTTGCAGGGCTAGGGTGATGTGAGACCATGAAGAGATCTCAGCAAGAAGATAATTTTATATTTGTGGCTTTGGGAAAGAGGAGCCATCAAAGACAGCATTTTCTTTTTATTCGTTCATGAGATGTGGGCATTGCTCGCTAGGCCAGCATTTATTGCCCATCCTTAATTGCCGTTGAAAAGGTGATGGTGAACCACTACAGTTTTTGGTGTGTAGGTACACCCAGTGCTGTTAGGAAGGGAGTTCTAGGATTTTGACTCGGCAACAGTGAAGGAACGGCGATATAGTTCCAAGTCAAGATGGTGTGGGGCTTCGAGGGGAACTTCGAGGTGGTGGTGTTCCCATGCATCTGCTGCCCTTGTCCTTCTAGGTGGTAGAGGTCATGGGTTTGGAAGGTGCTGTTGAAGGAGCATTGTTGAGTTGCTGCAGTGCATCTTGTGGATGGTACACACTGTTGTCACTGTGCATCGGTGGTGGAGGAGTGAATGTTGAAGGTGGAGGATGCGTGACAAGTGAATGTGATTTGGTGCAGGATAGGTTATAGGCAGCAATGTTTTGGATGGGTTGAACTTTTTGGAGTGTGAGAGGTCGGCCAGGAGAGCATTGCAATAGTTAAGTCAAGTGGTGATAAATGCATGAATTATGGTTTCAGTGGCAGATGAGCTGAGGTAAAGGTGGATGATATCACAAGTGGAAGTAAGCAGCATTTGTGATGGAGAACAGTCATTTATGGCACAGAAGGAGGCCATTCAGTCCATCAGTCCCATGCTGGCTCTCCACAGCTATCCAGTCAGTCCATATTGGCATCGTAGAATTTATAGAATAATTACAACACAAAAGGAGGCTATTCGGCCTGTAGTGTCAGTGCTGGCTCTTTGCAAGAGTAACTCAACTAGTCCCACTCCCTTGCCCTTTTCTCCCGCAGCTCTGCACATTGTTTTATCTTCAGGTGCTATGCAATTCCCTTGCAAAGCCACAATTGAATTTGCCTCCACCGCACCCTTAGGCAGTCCATTCCAGATCCTAACCACTTGCTGCATTAAAGGTTTTTCCTCATGCATGTTCTTTTGCCAATCATCTTCAATCTGTGTCATCGGCTTCTCGACCCTTCTGCTAATGGGAACAATGTCACTTTATTTACTCTGACCAGACTCCTCATGATTTTGAACACCTCGATCAAATCTCCTCTCAACCTTCTCTAAGGAGAACATCCCTAGCTTCTCCAATCTATCCACGTAACTGAAGTGCCTCATCCTTGGAAGCATTCTCTAAAGCCTTCATATTTTTCCTAAAGTTTAGTACCCAGAATTGGACATCATTATCCATTTGAGGCCAAACCATTGTTTTATAAATGCCATTTATTACTTCTTTGTTTTTGTACTGTCTGCCTCTTATTTATAAAGCCTAGGATCCCATATGCCTTTTCAACCACTTTCTCAACCTGCCCTGCCACCTTCAACAATTTGTGTACAAACACCCCAAGGTGTCTCTGTTCCTGCACCCCTTTAGCCTTGTACCCTCTTTTTTTATATTGCCCCTTCTCATTCTTGCTACCAAAGTGTACCACTTCATGTTTCTTGGCAATATATTTCATCTACCCATTCCACCAGTCTATGTCCGCTTGAAGTCTATCACTATCCTCCTCACAGTTCACAATACTTCCAAGTTTTGTGTCATCTGCAAATTTTGAAATTGTGCCCTGTACATCCAAGTCTAGGTTATTAAAGTATATCAAGAGAAACAATGATCCCATGATCTTACTGAATGACGGAGCAGGTTCGAGGGGCCGAATGGCCTACTTCTGCTCCTAATTCATTTGTTCGTATATATCTTAAAATAAGTGAAAGCTGAAGTGATTCAAAAGTTGTCTAATTTTGTGATTTATTCCATCAGAAAACTTCAATCAGCTTACTGCATTCTAATATTCTTGCCATCACTAAAATTGCCTATTTCCACCTCCGTAACATCACCTGACTTCGCCCCTGTCTCAGTGCATCTGCTGCTGAAATCCTCATTCATGCCTTTGTTACCTCTAGACTTGACTGACTATTCCAACGTACTCCTGGCCAGCCTCCCACATTCTACCCTTCATAAACTTGAGGTCATCCAAAGCTCTGCTGTCCTGTCTTAACTCGCACCAAGTCCTGTTCCCCTATCACCCCGTACTCGTTGACCTACACTGGCTCCTGGTCAAGCAACATCTTAATTTTAAAATTCTCATTCTTGTTTTCAAATTTCTCCATGGCCTCACAGCATTCTATCTCTTAATCCCCTCCAGACCCACAACACGCCAATATCTGCGCTCATCTAATTCTGGCTGCTTGAGCATCCCTGATTTTAATTCCTCTGCCATTTAGCCTTCAGCTGCCTCGGCGTGAAGCTCTGGAATTCCCTCTCTACACCTTTCTGCCTCTCTGACTCACTTTCCTCCTTTTAATACACCCCTTAAAACCTACCTCTTTGACCAAGCTTTTTGGTTATCTGACCTAGTATTTCCGTTTGGCTTGGTGTCATATTTTGTTTTATAATGCTTGTATAAAGCGCCTTGGGAGGTTTTCTTACAAACGCACTATATAAATCTTTTTTCTAGTTGTGGTCTCCTGTTAATGGTGCTTGTGGAATCCCCAGGGAATTGATGTAAATGGCTGTTTTTAGCTGTAAGTGCTGCTGCTTGTGGTGGTGGGGTTTCCACCTGCCAGACAACATGTTGTCATAACTTTCCTCATAATTTTAATGTTAACCACCTTCCCATTGGGATGGAACCTGCTGCCCGCTTGGTACTTCTCCACAGCAGTGTAGCTCAGAATGGGAACACTGTAAACTTCCACAACTTTCTCCTTTATTTCTTTCTGTCTCTTTGTATATCATTTGTATATTTAAACCTACAACTCTTCCTGACCTCTTCTGATGACCAACTCAGAAGACTGATTGAAGCAAGTTGAGAGTTTTGTCTTACAATTCAATTTAGTTCTCTTCTAATTAATAATCAATAAAATGACAGTATTTTCAATAACGAGAGTTCTTACTATTCATTTTAAAACCAATACACTGACTTTCTTTACAACTCGCATCTCCTGAAATTGTCCTATTTTTAAGACATCCGGGAAACATTTAGTTGTATTTTTTTTTCCAAAGTGCCTGTGATTGGTTCTGTTTGTTTTCAAGAATCATCAAATCTCACTTGCTTGTACAGTCAACTCCAGATGAACCTACTGACCCAGGCAGGCAGACTGTAGAATTCCAATGTAGCACGCCACTTCCCATTCACTCCCACTCCATACAATCCCAGGTCCAAGCATAACACTTAATGGGCTGTTTTTCCTGTATTGAGAGACTTTATTGGGACAACCCAGTTCCTGGAATAGTTTTCTCTCTGAAAATCAGCTGCAAGTCCTCATTATCTGTTGGGGCTCATGCTCTTTGTAGGTTTATCTGGGGCAAATGTAATTTTTAATCCACCAGCCTAACCAGAATACTGATCAGATCATTTCAATTGACTGTTTATAAATGATTGTGACAGTCTATGAAGGAAAAATGGCCCTTTTTTAAATACAAACATTTTTTTTCTGGGTCTAAAATAATCCTAATTATCTGTTGTTTGTATTCATTAGTTTAAGTCATCAGAATACTAAATATGGTTAATCTGCTCTGTTCTATCAGCAGCACAGTTCAGAAGTCAAACCACTTTCTTTCATAAAACTTTTTCTTGAGCTAATATTACTGAATAGATGTATAAAAAGGCTGCAGTACAAATATTTGAAGTTTGTCAGTTCTAGATCTGCAGTAAATAGAAATCCTACTCTGAATAAAAATATTCTTGCTAAACAGCGGATTTTTTTTTATCAACTGCAGTAATTTGATCACATTGTTAACTCCTTCATTACCGAGAGAAGTTCCTAATCAGTCTCTATTATCAGGAGTGCTCCATTGGGATTAGTTCAATTATGCAACAACAGACATTTAAAATGTATTGGATCCCATTCCAAATGTTTCTCGATCATCCTCAAAAATACAAACTTATTTAAATCATTCTTTATAGATGCACAAAACATACAGTTTTATTGGAATAGACCGCTTTGTTAAATGTCGACAACATTTAAAAATAAGCCGATAGTTTATACAAATCATGATAGGAGGACAGTAGCAGACTTAAGGACATAATAAAACAAGAAATGCTGGAAATACTCAGCAGGTCTGGTAGCATCTGTGGAGAGAGAAGCAGAGTTAACGTTTCAGGTCAGTGACCCTTCATCAGAACTGACAAATATTGGAAATGTAAAAGGTTTTAAGCAAGTAAAGTGGGGGTGGGGCAATAGATAACAAAACAGAAGGTGTAGATAGGACAAGGCCACATAGCTGACCAGAAGGTCATGGAGCAAAGGCAAACAATATGTTAATGGTGTGTTGAAAGACAAAGCATTAGTACAGATAGGGTGTTAACGGACTGAAAACTGAACAGCCGCAAGTACAAACATGAAAAAAAAGTGGGTAGGCAAACTGAACAAACTAAGATAAAATAAAATAAGCACACAAAAAAAATTAAAAATAAAAGTAAAATGGGGTAGGGGGCTGTCATGGTCTGAAATGACTGAACTCCATGTTCAGTCTGGCAGGCTGTAGTGTGCCTAATCGGTAAATGAGATGCTGTTCCTCGAGCTTGCATTGATGTTCACTGGAACACTGCAGCAATCCCAGGACAGAGATGTCAGCATGAGAGCAGGGGGAGTGTTGAAATGGCAAGCAACCGGAATCTCGGGGTCATGCTTTCGGACTGAGCGGAGGTGCTCCGCAAAGTGGTCACCCAGTTTGCGTTTGGTCTCCCCAATGTAGAGGAGACCACATTGTGAGCAGCGAATACAGTATACTACATTGAAAGAAGTACAAGTAAATCGCTGCTTCACCTGAAAGGAGTGTTTGGGGCCTGGGATAGTGAGGAGAGAGGAAGTAAATGGGCAGGTATTACACCTCCTGCAATTTCAGGGGAAGGTGACGTGGCAAGGGGACGAGGTGGTGGGGATAATGGAGGATTGAACCAGGGTGTCGGGGAGGGAACAATCCCTTCGACAGGGGAAGAGATGGGAAGATGCGTTTGGTAGTGGCCTCACGCTGGAGGTGGCGGAAATATCCTTTGGATATGGAAGCTGATGGGGTGGAAAGTGAGGAGGACAAGGGCAACTCTGTCATGGTTCTGGGAGGGAGGGGTAGGGGTGAGGGTAGAGGTGCGGGAAATGGGCCGGCCGCGGTTGAGGGCCCTGCATGGAAGGTAGCATCATAGCAGATCGCACAGTGGCGCAGTGGTTAGCACCGCAGCCTCACAGCTCCAGCTACCCGGGTTCAAATCTGGGTACTGCCTGTGCGGAGTTTGCAAGTTCTCCCTGTGTCTGCGTGGGTTTCCTCCGGGTGCTCCGGTTTCCTCCCACATGCCAAAGACTTGCAGGGTGATAGGTTAATTGGCCATTATAAATTGCCCCTAGTATAGGTAGGTGGTAGGGAAATATAGGAACAGGTGGGGATGTGGTAGGAATATGGAATTAGGGTAGGATTAGTATAAGTGGGTGGTTGATGGTCGGCACAGACCCGGTGGGCCGAAGGGCCTGTTTCAGTGCTGTATCTCTAAATAAAAAAAAAGATGTGTTGGAGAAGGCGAAACTGGGAGAATGGAATGGAGTCCTTACAGGATTCTTGTTCTTTTTTTTTAGATTAGATTAGAGATTAGAGATACAGCACTGAAACAGGCCCTTCAGCCCACCGAGTCTGTGCCGACCATCAACCCCCCATTTATACTAATCCTACACTAATCCCATATTCCTACCAAACATCCCCACCTGTCCCTATATTTCCCTCCCACCTACCTATACTAGTGACAATTTATAATGGCCAATTTACCTATCAACCTGCAAGTCTTTTGGCTTGTGTGAGGAAACCGGAGCACCCGGAGAAAACCCACGCAGACACAGGGAGAACTTGCAAACTCCACACAGGCAGTACCCAGAATCGAACCCAGGTCCCTGGAGCTGTGAGGCTGCTGTGCTAACCACTGCGCCACTGTGCCGCCCTTTCTTGTTTTTATTTCAGATTTCCAGCATCCACAGTATTTTGCTTTTTATTAAGGACATAATAGGCTGATGAAATGGACAGACAAGTGACAGATGAAATTTAATGCAGAGAAGTGCCAAATTATTCATTTTGGGAGGAAGAATGAGGAGAAGCAATGTAAATTAAATAGTACAGTTTTAAAGGGGATGCAGGAACAAAGAGACCAGAGAGTGTATGTACACAAATCTCTGAAGTTGGCAAGACAAGTTGAGAAGGCTGTTAAAAAGGCATACAGGTTTCTTGGCTTTATTAATATCGAGTACAAAACCAAGAACATAAGAACTAGGAACAGGAATAGGCAATTCAGCCCCTCGAGCCTGCTCCGCCATTCAATACGATCATGGCTGATCTCATCTCGGCCTCAACTCCACTTACCCTTTAACCCATTACTAATTAAAAATCTGTCTATCTCCTCCTTAAATTTATTCAATGTCCCGGCATCCACTGCACTCTGGGGTAGTGAATTCCACAGACTCACAACCCTTTGAGAGAAGTAATTTCTCCTCATCTCTGTTTTAAATCTGCTACCCCTTATCCTAAAACTGTGACCTCTTGTTCTAGATTATCCCAGCAGAGGAAACATCCTATCTACATCTACTTTGTCAATCCTCTTAATCATCTTCCATACCTCAAATGGATCTCCTCTCATTCTTCTAAACTCCAGAGAGTAAAGGCCTAAACTGCTCAATCTCTTTTCATAAGACAAACTCCTCATCTCTGGAATCAATCTATTGAACTTCCTCTGAACTGCCTCCAGCGCAACTACATCCCTCCTCAAGTAAGGGGACCAAAATTGTACGCAATACTCCAGGTGCGGTCTCACTAATTCCTTGTACAGTTGCAGCAACACTTCCTTACTTTTATACTCTATTCCTTTAACAATAAATGCCAATGAGTCTATTTGCCTTCCTTATTACCTGCTGTACCTGCATACTAGTTTTCAGCGAATCATGCATGAGGACACCCAGCTCCTTCTGCACCAAAGCACTCTGAAGTTTCTCTTCATTTAGATAATTTGCCTTTCTATTCTTCTGACTAAAATGGATAACCTCACACTTGTCCACGTTAAACTCCATATGCCAAATTTTGGCCCATTCACCTAAACTATCCATATCCATTTGTATATTTCTTTATTGCAACTTACTGTCCCACCTATTTTAGTGTCATCTGCAAATTTGGCTATAGTACCTTCTATCCCTGCATCCAAGTCATTAATATAGATTATAAATAGTTGGGGCCCCGAGGACCAAACCCTGTGGCACCCCACCAGTTACATCTTGCCAACCAGCAAAAGACCCATTTATCCCGACTCTCTGTTTTCTGTTGGTTAGCCAATCCTCTATCCAAGCTAATAAATTGCCCCTAACCCCATGTGATCTTACCTTGTATATTCACGTTTTGTGCGGCACCTTCTCAAATACCTTCTGGAAGTTCAGATATACTAAATCTACAGGATCCCCATTATCCACTTTGCTTGTTACAGCTTCGAAGAATCTAGCAAATTAGTCAAACACGATTTACCCTTCATAAAACCATGCTGACTCTGATGGTTTGAATTTTGACTTTCTAAATGTCCTGTTATTACTTCCTTAATAATGGATTCTAACAATTTCCCAATGACAGATGTTAAACTAACCGGTCTATAGTTTCCTACTTTCTGCTTCCCTCCCTCTTTGAATAAGGGCGTAATATTAGCTTTTTTCCAATCCACTGGAACCTCTCCCACATCCAGGGAATTTTGGAACATTATAACCAATGGATCCACTATCTTCGCTGCCACTTCCTTTAAGACCCTTGGGTGTAGGCCATCAGGCCCTGGGGACTTGTCTGCCTTCAATCCAATAGTGTGCTCAGTACTTTTTCCCTAGTGATGATTGTTCTAAGTTCCTCTCTTTCTATAACCTCTGCATTTCCTGTTACTATTGGGATGGTACTAGTGTCCTCCACCATGAAAACTGAGGCCAAATACTGATTTAGTGTTTCCGCCATTTCTGTGTTCCCCTCTATTAACTCCCCTGTCTCATCCTCCAAAGGACCAACATTCACTTTAGCTACTCTCTTCCCTTTTATATACTTATAGAAGCTTTTGTTATCCGTTTTTATATTTTGCTCTAGTTTAATTAATTTACCTTTGCTCTTTTTACTAGTTTTTTAGTAACCCTTTGATCTTTAAAAGTTTTCCAATCTTTCAACCTGCCATTGGCCTTTGCAATATGGTATGCCGTAGCTTTTGTCTTTTTTTATCCGTAACTTCCTTGCTTAGCCATGGATATTTTTTCCCCCTCATAGAATCTTCCTCTCTGGAATATATTTTAGTTGGGAGGAATTGAATATCTCCTTAAACATCTGCTATTGCTCATCAACCTTTTAGTCTTCCTGCCCAGTCCATTAGGGCCAAATCTGTCCTCATGTCTATGTAATTACCTTTGTTTAACTCCAGAACACTAGTGTGGGACTCCAGTTTCTCACCCTCAAACGGAATTTGAAATTCCAGTATGCAGTATCCACTCTTCCTTAGAGGATTCTTCACTATGAGATCATTAATCAATCCGACCTCATTACACAATACCAAATCTAGAATAGCCTGCTCCCTGGTTGGTTCCACAACATATTGTTCCAAAAAACAATCTCTAATGCATTCAATGAACTCTCCCTCGAGGCTACCCTTGCCAATTTGATTAATCCAGTCTATATGCATATTAAAATCACCCATGATTATTGTTGTACCTTTCTTACAAGCCCCCATTATTTCTTGGTTTATGCTGTGCCCCACTGCGGAACTACTGTTTGGGGACCTATAGATTACTCCCACCATGGACTTCTTTCCCTTGCTATTTTTTCTACCCAGACTGATTCTACGACTTGATCTCTAGTGTCTATATCATTTCTCACTACAGCACTGATCTTTTCCTTTACTAACAAAGCTACACCACCTCCTTTTCCTTCCTGCCTATCCTTCCGAATTACCGAGTACCCTTGGATAATCAATCCATTTTATTTTCGGTAACAATCAGCCTCATCACTAACCTGCACTCCTACCTTCTCCTTTAACTTTGACTTCCTAATTTTCCATGCAACTGAACCCTCCCCCTCCCCCACTATTTATTTAGTTGAAAGCCCTATCTACAGCCCAAATTATGCGATTTGCCAGGACTCTGTCCCAGCATAATTTAGGTGGAGCCCGTCCCATTGGAACAGCTCCCTCCTTCCCCAGAACTGGTGCCAATGTCCCATGAATTCGAACCCATTTCTCCCACACCAATCTTTGAGCCACGCATTTACCTCTTTAATCTTATTGACCCTGTGCCAATTTGCTCGTGGCTCAGGTAGCAATCCAGAGATTATTACCTTTTTGGTTCTGTTTTTTAATTTAGCCCCTAGCTGCTCGTATTCCCTCAGCAGAATCTCTATCCTAGTTCTTCCTATATCATTGGTACCTACGTGGACCACGACAACTGGATCTTTCCCTTCCCACTCCAAGTTCCTTTGCAGCCCAGATGAGATATCCTGAACCCTGGCACCAGGTAGACAACACAGCCTTTGGGATTCTCGATCCTGGCCACAGAGAACAGTGTCTATGCCCGAACTATACTATCCCCAATTATGACTACATTTCTCTTTTCTCCCCCCACTTGAATGGCTGCCTGTACCACAGTGCTGTGGTCAGTTTGCTCATCCTCCCTACAGTCCCTGCTCTTGTCCACACAGGGAGCAAGAATCTCGAACCTGTTGGACAAGGGCTGAGGCTCCTGCAACACTACCTCCTGAATCCCTCCACTTGCCTCAGTCATAGTCACACCCTCCTGTCCCTGACCACTGGCTGAATTCAAGGTAGTTAATCTAAGGGGTGTGACTGTCTCCTGAAACACAGCGTCCAGGTAACTCTCCCCCTCCCTGATGTGTCCGAAGCTCAGACTCCAGTTCATCAACTCTGAGCCGGAGTTCCTCGTGCAGCCAACACTTGCTATAGATGTGGTCACTAGGAACCACAATGGGGTCCACCAGCTCCCACATCATGCAGGTACAACACATCGCCTGGCCCTGCATCTCTATTTTATTTAATTAGATTTTAATTTGTTTTTTTAAATTTCCGACTGGTCTTTAGCTCTTTAATCCGCTTTAGTTTTTAGTTTATATACTAATAAATTGATCAAGTCTTACCCTATATTTGATTTCAATTTAAATTAAAAGCTTACCTGAATACTGACCCCAGCTGCTTTCTGTTTCCCTGCTCACTATGGAATGTGACATCATTCTGATGTCACTTTTTGATTTCCCCCCCCCCCCCCCCGGCTCCGCTCCCACTCCTCGGGCTCTGTTTCTCCGACTGTGGTTTGGCGCGCTTTTAGAACCCTCCGCTTCTCAGGCTGCACTCCTCTCTCTCTAAGGAAGGATGTCAAGGCCTTGGAGAGGGTGCAGAAAAGATTTACTCGAATGGTACTAAGAATGTGGGCATCAGTTATATGTAGAGACTAGAGAAGCTAGGATTATTGTCCTAAGGGGAGACTTAAGAGGTGTTCAAAATCTAAGAATTTTGATAAAGTAAGGAGGAACCGTTTCCACTGGCAGAAGGGTTGGTAACCAGAGGACACAAATTTGAGATAATTGCCAAAAGAACCAGAGGCAACATGAAAACACATTTTACACGGCAGGTTGTTATGATACGGAATACACTGTCTGAGAAGTTGTTGGAGGCAGATTCAGTTGTAACTTTCAGAAGTGAATTGGACAAATACTTGAAGGGGACAAAAATTGGGAAAGAGGAGGGGAGTTGGACCAATTGGATAGTTCTACCAAAGAGTTGGCACAGGCAAGATGGACAGAATGACCTCCAGTGCTGTATCATTCTATGATTCTAAGCAAATTGGAAGTTCAAAACTGCCTTGGAAATGGGCTACCCTTAAAGATACACAGATTCCAATGACCTGGATGCTGCTGTAAATTGATTTTATTAAAGAGCTGTTCCAGGCATGTTGGCCTGAATGCCGCCCTCCTGTGTTGTATCATTCTACAACGCTGAGGCCAAGAATGTTGATAGATGAAACTGGAGGTTGTGAGAACTTAGGATGTGCATTTGGAGGAACTGATGAATGTAAAATGAGATCATAAGAACTGTACAGGATTGAATGATGAGTGAGAAGACTGCTGACATAAAGAAGGAACAGAGTGGGATGGAGACCGGGAACTTTGGGAACCTTGATTTAATTGAAAGTGAGTCAGAAGATGAGCCATGAAGCACAACATTGTTAGTGACTTGAGAGGAAACTATGTAGCCATAATGAAAAGTTTTGTTGGGCAATGGCAGATGACTCACTGAAATGAACAGGAACCAAGTTCCAGAAACAAGATCACAGAAGAGTGGCCATACCAATAATCATGGATTAGATACAACTTTGAAAATGTTTCTCATATTTAATGGTATTAATATAGTAGCAATAGGATAGTAGTTGGAATAGTGAGAGGGGCAGGGTGGGTCCACTGGAAGTAAAGATTGATGAGCACATGGCAGCGGATGGTTGGAGACTCCATCAGTGCTTTTATGGAATCCATGCAGACAGAACAAAGGTAAATCTTTCTCTCATTCAAGAGAATGGAATAGAAGGAAGTTCAGACCAAGATAATGTGGGTAGAAGTGCCTTGGGTTGTTTTACTATGTTAAAGGCACTATTTAGATGCAAGTCTTGTTCTTGTATTGTCAATGCAAAAGCAGACAGGACATGAGGATTCCCAGAACCTGTAAGAGACAGATTTTTCCTAAAGGAATGTTTGCTGGAAGGGTAGGAAGGCAGAGAAGTATTTGAAGCTCTAATGTTAAACTTACTGAAGTTACAGCCAGGTATTCTGTTGATTTGGGATGTTTCTGACTAATTAGGACTGCAGATGCGATAAGCAGAATATCTATGGGGCGACTGAGCTACATTGTCGTACTAGATCTGGCAGAAGGGTTGAGATGTGAAACATTCCCAGACATCTAGAATAACATCAGTCACTGAGCAGGCACTTTTGGAAGGGCTAGTGAAGTGAAAGCAACAGCAGTATTTGGTGAAATAACAATACGCTAACATAACAAGACAGGGAATGTAAAGAATTCTTTACATTTTTTTCTCTATAATGTATGAGAATGTATTGAGTTTAATGTTTGATCCCTTTCCTCCTTTAGAGAGATGACGCTACCTTCTAACTATATACTCCTATTGTCTGACGGGATGTTTTACATTCTGTGGCAGATCTGACTTGCATCTCTTTGATATTTATTGGTTGTAATAGCTGATGGAGTGGGGAGGTGGAGTGGAATGCAATGAATTTTTAGAATATCTTGGCAGGTGGCGAGAAGGAAGTAAAGGGTATTTTTAGAAAGTGCAATGTATTTTTTTTATTAATCTTCCATTATTATTTTTGTTTTCTCAGCATTTTATCCTTTGTTTGATCTGAGGAGATTGGAATACAGGTTAAACGTGGAGACTTTATCCAAAATCTGTAGCTTCAAAGGTATGATAATTTCTCACTGTCCTTCCAGATTCTGTTTTTTTTTAAATAACTGTAGGAGAAACTGTCCTGGAAAAACTGATAGTTTAGCTGGTTTTTGCAATGTGTTGTGGTACTCTGTGACATAGAGCACAGGATGTTCTTGATTGGTCTGTGCAGAGTTTAGTGATCTCAATGAAGATACCATTGGGGGCTTCAGCATCTCTAAGCTAAGGAGAGCAAAAATTGGCAAGTGGTTCTAATGCCAGTGGAAATGTGGCAGTGTGGGGGTGGGGGGGGGGGGGGGGGGGCGGGGGGGTGGAAGAGAGAGTGAGTGTGGAAATTGGTCTTTGACACACTAAACAGGCGATTAAAAAAAATTGACTGTTTTATACACCTGCCCAGCGCAGGGATGCAGAACAGGCTGTTGCTTCATTAGCACCCATTTGGTTTTCAGGAATCGAACCGTAGTTTGAGGTGGGGTAACTTTGTATTCCAGCTCATACAAAGAGCAGTGCTTATTCAGATGGTGGTAGAAGCACGTTGATGCTCATTAACATTCAGCAAAGCTGGCAAGTTAATACTTAGCAACAAAGGCGACAATGTATTATACAAATTACTTTTCTCACTTATCAGCTGGATTAGAAATAAGCAAGGAGCACCATCTGAAAATGTAAACCAACTTGTCTGTCTGAGTTAGGTCGATGACCTTTCATCAGGGTCATCAACCTGAAACGTTAACTCTGCTTTTCTCTCTCTCTCAGATACTGCAAGAGTATTTCCAGCATTTGTGTTTTTATTTCAGTTTTCAGCATCTGCAGTATTTTGTCTTTTATTTGTCTGTCTGAGTAACTGGCAGCAAGAAATAGAACTGAAGCCTTTCTATGCTGAAATACAATATTGCTTTCTTGCTTTTTTGTGGTGGTGGGCTAGTTATGTAAAGCCACAAATTTTCTTTCTCTATTTACACTTTGATTCAGTGACTTAAGTCTGGGTCTGTAAGCTGTGGCTCTGAAGCTCTTTGAGATCACTTTTGCGGCTCCTAGCCCTTTCCAGTTGAATTGCGTTGATATGAAAAAAGCCTAAAAACAAAATAAGTCAAGAAAAGCAAGGGCCATATTTTTATTGTGGGGATCAAAGGTCAATCATTTTGTTACACTTGACAGTTTCAAATGATGATTTTAACTAAAACATCATTATTCTCTAAATAAACCGGCTCGAGTGATTATAGCTACACCATGGTTATAGATAATGCCATTGATTCAAGGAACTGGTTTTCTGGTTATGACCTGTATTGTTTTAAATATAGTTGAGATAAATTATTCTGAATGTGCTATTAGAAGCTTTTTTTTAAAGCATGAGAATCAATAGCCGAATGAAATTGTCCCAGTTTTATGCATCTGAAGTTAGTTTGTTTGAAAGATGACTTTACTAACAAAATTATCGTTAAAACAAGTAAAAAAAAAAAAAGTGACATTTCAGAGCGGGTCTATTTTAATTTTGATTTTTCTTTTTCCTATTGATATATGCAAATTATGCATTCTACCAGAAACACCTTGCAATTTGCCATGTATTTTGTTTGGAAATGCTAAGTTTTTGATTAGCAGCTCCCAATAGTTTTTATTTTCGGTAATTTTTTAAAAAAGCCTCTTCAGGTTTTAAAAAAAGTTCCTGACCCCTGGCTTAAGTTTTTGATCTCTTCAGAAAAAAGTTCAGTGTGAGTTTTTCCTTAATAAATCAGTGTAAATAACTGTGGAACTGTATAAAAAAACAAAAAAAGAGCCACCAATATGAATCCAGCAATAAGAAAACATTTAGTTTTGGGATGAAAATAGCATCAGTAATAGAACAAATTTGAATGAGATGAATGCAATTTCAATTAAAGATACAATTAAAACCAAGATTAATTTGAGGTTAAAACTTTTTAATTGAGATTAATCTCAGTTCATATTTTTACTTGCTTGGCAGCCCTAAAAATAACTTTTTGAGTTAAGTGTCAGAGATCCTACCATTTGCAAAACCACCTTCAAATAAGGAGGAAATATTATTTCTCCTGGAATAGGGAACTTACAAGATAAGGGACTGTACAAGATAATGTTATCGACAGACTTGTCCTGATAAAACCAATTATTGCCCATTGTGCTTGTGGTATTAATCTTTAGAATATCTTGTGCTTTATCAGCTTCAAAGTCACTGGGAGCAATAAATGCTTAGTGCAGTAATAAATACCTCCCTCTGCTATTTTAACAGAGTTTCTGGGTGGTGGCACATTGCAAAACACTAATCTACATGTAGGGCCTTGAACACCGTGACAGTTTTATCATAATACTGTCATTTTCCTCCCATTTAAAGTCAAAATCGCAGGCAAACATCCACGCCTTTTCTGATCAATTTGCTGTTGTGTGTGGGACACCCAGTGAGCCTGCAAGTTTCACCCTATGTATGTAGAGTACATTGTGTTTATCCTTGAAATATATGCAATGTTCTCAATGAATGGAAGGAACCAATAAACTCACAATTTATCTAAATTCCATAAAAATCTTTCATCAATTTTGTTCACAAATATTTAAAAATTAATTTGGTCAATTTAGAGGTTTGTGTAAATACTAGAATTAAGCTTTGGGTTTAAAAAAAACATTGATTCGTGGATGGAGAAACACATGTCACTTTGTGCATGATCATCATAGCAGACAGTGCCTGACTGCAGCTGCAACGACAGCACTCGTGATAATTGCTATGAAATTCCTGGGTTGAGGAAGGGTATAAGTGTGGATTTTCACCTTTTTATTGGGTCAGAAATTTGGGACCGAGCCTAGATGTGCTGGAGCTCTGGCAGCTTTCAGAACAGACTAAGAAGCACCTGTCGAGCCACATTAATCAGGCGGCTCCAGAGGGGGGTCTGGGCATCCCAGCACTACCCATTCAGCAGAATGTATTGACCGAGTTGCTTTTTCCCAGGTCTCTTGCATGAACGATGTCAGATCATGCAACTTTGGAAGAGCTCTGTTTGTTGCTGCAGCCAGATTTGCAACCAAAGTACAACAGAGATTATTAACCTTGGTGGTGGGCAAGTTATTGGAAAAAATTCTGAGAAAAGTTATAAATTGGCATTTAAAGGGAGACAGATTAATCAAGGAGAGTCAGCATGGACTTGTTAAGGGAAGGTTGTGTCTGACTAACTTGACCCTCCTTGGTACTTCAAGAAATTCAATGAGGATAGTGATTTGATGTAGTCTATCTGGATTTTAGCAAGGCTTTTGACAAGGAAAGACTGATCAATAAATTAAAAGCTTATGGGATCCATGAGTAAATGATGTGTTGGATCCATAATTGGCTCAGTGGCAGGAAGCAAAGGATAATGGTCAAAGGGCATTTTTGTGACTGGAAGGCTTTTTCCAGTGGCGTTCCGCAAGGCTCAGTACTAGGTCCTTGCTTTTTGTGGTATCCAACAATGATTTAGACTTAAATGTAGGGGGCATGATTAAGAAGTTTGCAGATGATACAGCCATGAGCTGTATGGTTGATGGTGAGGAAGAAATCTGTAGACTGCAGGAAGATATCAATGGATTGATCAGTGAGCAGAAAAATGGCAAATGGAATTCAGTCCAGAGAAGTGTGAGGTAATGCATTTGGCGAGAACGAACAAGGCAAGGGAATACATAATAAATAATAGGATTCTGAAAAGTGTAGATGAACAGAGGGACCTTGGAGTGTACATCTATAGCTCCCAGAAGGTAGCAGGACAGGTAGATAAGGTGGTCAAGAAGGCATATGGGGATACCTTCCTTTATTTACTGAGGCATAAAATGAGCCAGGAGGTTATGCTGGAACTGTATAAAACATTAGTGTCGTGCTAGACCACCACCTGCCAACAATGAAGCTTATTAATTTTGCCATATGGACATTAAATTTCAAACTCTTGCTGAAGTGAAGAAAGGACTTGCTTAAAAAAATCACCAGGCCCTTGGCTGGAAAAACATTTTGCATACCAACAGCCAGTGCTTGGAAGGGCAAAGGGGCTATTCCCTGCTCCAATTTAACCCACAATGGACTTTGAGCACCAGGTATTGTGTGTAAGATGAGACAGATCAGCTGAGACAAGAGAATCCACAAACTGACGTGGTCAGACCAGCTAGTCACATGACTAACCTGCTTGGCAACCTGGGTTTTTATGAATTGTACAAAGAGTTTGAACTAGAAAAGACTGTTTGCTCCTGGACTGAAGAAGACCTCTCCTGTCTACTCTCATCTCTTTCTCATGGAACTCCAAATCCATTGAAGACACATGAACCCCGAGAGAGAAAATTCTCCTACAGCGAACGAGGTTCAAGAAGAATACTGGGCCCCAACAAAAAGCAAGATCTACCTACAATCAAGGACTCTACAGTGAGCTTGAAGATCCGTAACAAAACCCTCTTCAGAGATTGCCTCAAACACTTCCACTTTATTTCTTCTGCTCTGTTCCGTCTCCATCTGCATGTGTGTATTGTGCATGCATGCTAGCGTAAGCATGTCATGTATCCGTATGTGTTAACCGCATTAGTGTTGAAGTTTAATAAATTTGAACCTTTCTTCTTTAAACCTAAGAAAACCTGTTTGTGCTGGTTTCTTTGTCTTATAATTGGAAAGCAGTGAACAAGGATTCACCAAAGGGGAGCTAAAAACACGGTGTGTTTAAAATAAAACCCTGTTACGGTAGGACCAGGTGGAGGGTGAGAGGAAACCCTAGACCCCTTCCTCACCTGGTCGTAACACTAAGACAGCAGATAGAGTCCTGCGTACAGTTCTGGTCGCCACATTACAGGAAGGATGTAATCACACTAAAGAGGGTACAGAAGAGATTCACAAGGATGTTGCCAGGAATGGAGAATTTTAGTTAGGAGGAAAAATTGGATAGGTTGCGTTTACTTTCTTTAGAACAGAAGAGGCTGAGGGGAGATTTAACTGAGATGTATAAAATTATCAGGGGTCTAGATAGATTGAATAGGAAGAACCTATTTCCCTTAGCAGAGAATTCAATAACCAGGGGGCATGGGTTTAATAGAGGGGAGTTAAGTATTTTTTCACTGAGAGTGGTGGGTCTGGGACACACTGCCTGAAAGTATGGCAGAGACAGAAACCCTCATCGCATTTAAAAAAACCCTTGGATATGCACTTGAGGTGCTGTAACCTACAAGGCTATGGACCAAGAGCTGGAAGATAGGATTAAAGTAGATATCTCTCGTTTGGCTGGCACTGACATGATGGGCTGAATGGCTTCCTTCTGTGCCATAAATCGTTCTACGTTTCCATGCTGTCTGCACAGTGTTAAACGGTTTGGTTCTGCATGTGTGTGGAACCCATGTTGTACAGTAAAATCTAAATCTCTGCATGAAAAGAACGAGAGGTTGTGTCTGCAGCTTTTTTCCTTTCTGTTTTTGTCAGTTTCCTCCTTTCCTGTAGGCCTGACTCTTGCTGATTGCTGAACACTTCTAATTGCCTCATCCAATTAACAGTTCTTCATGTTAAGCCCAATGAGTGTTGGTAGGTGATTTGTCAGGTGGGTGGGGTGTTGAGTTGCATCACAGCTGAGCCCAGTCATTCCTTTACCCAATGCTGCCCACATGCATGCACACAGTTTCCAGCAAAGATCACTGGTTAGCAAGTGGAAACTGACATCCAGGCAGGTTATTCCCTTGTCTAGCTCTGAGGCAATGTGGACCAGCTGAAAGCAGACAATTCGGCATTCCCTTGGCATCAAATTTTGGAATTTGTGGTTTGTATGGCACAGCTACAATTTCCAATACCCACATCTTCCTTCTGAATTGTGTGTTCATAGTATGTCTGTTTTAACATAGTACACTTCTTGGATGATTGTCTATTAAAGGAGAAATGCAAGTTATGACACTATATCAATCCTATTTATTTCAAAAGTTTTTATTTTTGAAAGCCTGTGTATTTTTACGCAAGTTTTTTTGTGGTACTTCTCAAGGTCACCATCTTTGTCGTGATTCTTGGGCATGAAATAGTGGTATCTTGACCTTGAACTGAAACTCTGAGCATCTCCTGCCAAACACTGAAAGAGCCAAGTTGGGCAATGTACTGCTGCTTTTTATCTTTTGGCCTTGATGAAGCTAGGCAGCTAGTGGTCTGATCAGGAGGCCAGTGATCCTGTGGTAATTGGCAGTGAACACTAGTCTATTTATCAGACACCTTCTGAAAGATATGATATTGAAAATTAAGCAAGGAGAAGGGAAAGGAGATTGACAGCTTGTGAAATAAGCCCGGAAAATTGCAGTGTTGGCTGGAAATGGGTTCATGAGCTACTGAAGCAGCTGAGGGGGGGAAAAAAATGAGGAAAGTACCAAGGTAAAATGAATGAAGTAGTATTAGGATTCAGTTACTGCATTATTAGGCTCTTGTTCAGTTTTAATCTCTGGCCTATGTAAAACATTGCTCCAATTCTGTTTGATTTCTGTAGGGCTAGGTGCCTAATTTTGGTTCCTTGGTCTACAGCTTTGGCTGAGAGAGCATTGCCAGCTTGCATTGAAAAGCATCGAGACATCGCACGTAAGCGTAATCAGACAAAGGTTGACACAATGAAGGAGGCTGTTAGAAGTGAGTGACTAAAAGCTCTGTCAAAGAGGTGGGTCTTATGGAGGGGCTTAAAAGATGAAAGGTAAAGAGAGATGTTTAAGAAGGAAGTTCCGGAACTTATGACCAAGATGCTGAAGTCATGGCCACTAGTGAAGGGAGTGGGGAATGTGCAAGACTCCAGAGTTGGAGAAATGGGGAGCTCCTGGAATTTTGTTGTGTTGGAGGAGGTTACAGAGGTAGGGAGGGGCAATTTGAACATGACTGAAAATTTTTAAAGTCGAGGCTTTGGTATGTACAGGGGTGTTTGGTGAGAGGGACTTAGTTTGGATTAGGAGAGTTTTGGATGAGCTGAAGTTTAATAAGGGTGGAGGATGTGAGGCCAGCAAGAATAGTCAAGTCTGGAGGTGACCAATACTGTCTTGAGAAATAATCTTGCTGGTATCGTTTTCAATGTTTGGAGGTTACAGTGGGTGGAGGCTGAGAGGCTGGCCAGGCAGGAGAGCTTTGCAGTCGAGTCTGATGGTATCAAAGGCATGGAACAGAGCTTCAGCAGCAGAAAGGCTACAGTGGGGTGGTGTTATGGAGGTGGAAGTGGTAGCTAGTAGTTGTGATGTATGGACTATGGGCTTGAATGCTTAGCTCAGTATCTGGTTTAGTCTGAGAAAATGGTTGGGAAAGTGGATGGAATTGATGGTAAGGGTACACATTTTGTGGTGGGGCCAGAAATAATGGCTTTGATCCCCCTATTGTCTATCTGGAGGAAATTGCAACTCGTCTGTCACTGGGCAGTGGAGAAGCAGGCCAACAGCAAGAGGAGGTGGTGGGATAAAAGGCTCAGGAAACTGGGTCAATTGAAACTTTTATGATTGAGATTGATTTTTGTCAGGTGAGGGTATTGAGTGTGGGGAAAAAAAGATGAGTAAATGGAGTTGAAGTACAGATCAGCTGTAATTTAAATGGCTGGAATAGATGAATGGCTGATTCCTGTGGAAGCTATCTGAAGACATGGGGACAATGTCGCAAAGAGCAACATAGAGATGAGGAAGAGCAGGTGGAGCCAAGGATAGATTCTTGGGGGGCACTAAGTTAAATTCCAGAAAGCGTGTGATGGAAAGATAATGCTGGAGCTTATTTACTGAGTTTCACATTTTTTGTGCAGAGTAAAATGATTACAGACACTTAGCTCCTCACTCAAAACTTCTCCGTCTGTCTGCTTACAAGTGCTCAACTAAAACCCTTATGAGCACCCTTTACCGGCATGTAATCAAACCATTGACACACAATTAACACATTCCCTTTTACAGTATAACTTGGATTAAACACGCTTGAACGACATTTCAAAAATTCCATATTATGCACAAAGTATTAACATGCTCAAAGAATATTTCAAATTCAATCAAAATAAATTCCATATTGGGTACAAACTGTTTAAATGTTTAAAAAAAAAAACATTGTGAGACGCCCCCCCTCTAGCACCGCTAACAATTCTTTGTTTCACAAAGAGAAATGTGAGTGCAATCGGATAGCTGATGACTTGCATCTACCCATTTAAGTCTGGAGATTTTCTTTCTCTCCAGCATTCGTTTCAATCCAGCAAGGTCAATACGTAATCTTTTCTCTCTCACTTTTTGTAGGCTGTACATTATCCCACAAAGAATGATTATCCACATAACATTCAATGGCTATCCTAACTTCAGGATGTCCCTTGTTCAGCATTTCACCCAAAATATTTGACAAATAGAACCCCATATCCACTGCCTCCACAAGACCCAGTGTTTCTGCAGCTAAAGTACTTTTAACGACCAGTTTTATTTTCTTAGCCTCTCAAGCTAAAGGACATTTCCCATTTTCACCCATCAGAAATATTATGAAGCCAACTATACTCGAATACCCATCAGCAAGATTAGCATGTGAAGTTTCACTAAAAAATTATCATCATGTTCTTTGGGTCACTTAAGGATGGGACCTTCAGTACACATTTCTCCAGATTTAGTTTTTTCAACATTTTATTTGCCCTTAAAACATTCTCAACTTTTGGATGTTTCATCATTGTGCTGAACTCCAGCACATGAAAACTAGCATCAGGCCTAGTCTGAGAGCCCAACCAATTTAATTGACCCATCAGGCTTCGCAATTGCTCAATCTCTACTTCAGATAGATCATCTTTCGGTGATGACCTAACAATTAATTGGGATGGGAGTAACACTCTCTAAATAGGATTGTTGATTCAAACTTATTCCAGACTTAATCTGCTTAATATCTAAACCAATATAGTTAAAGGCCCCACAAGCCTGACTCCCAATCTTAAATAAAAGCAAAATACTGCGGATGCTGGAAATCTGAAATATTTATTTATTTTATTTATTTAGAGATACAGCACTGAAACAGGCCCTTCGGTCCACCGAGTCTGTGCCGACCAAGAACCACCCATTTATACTAACCCTACAGTAATCCCATATTCCCTACCACCTACCTACACTAGGGGCAATTTACAATGGCCAATTTACCTATCACCTGCAAGTCTTTGGCTGTGGGAGGAAACCGGAGCACCCGGCGAAAACCCATGCGGTCACAGGGAGAACTTGCAAAGCATTAGTACAGATAGGGTGTTAACGGACTGAAGATTGAACTTGGTCTTTCAACACACCATTAACATATTGTTTGTCTTTGCTGCATGACCTTTTGGTCAGCTATGTGGCCTTGTCCAATCTACACTTTCTCCTTTGTTATCTCTTGCCCCACCCCCGCCTCACTTGCTTCCAACCTTTTGACATTTCTAATATTTGCTAGTTCCGAAGAAGGGTCACTGACCCGCAACGTTAACTCTGCTTCTCTTTCCACAGATGCTGCCAGACCTGCTGAGTGGTTCCAGCATTTCTTGTTTTTATTCCCAATCTTAAATTCTGCCCTAATCTTAACATAGTTCTCAAATTCCACAGTACCACCCCATAAGAAATCATCAATGTGCATCATGAAGATGCCAGAAAGTTTCCCTTTATAATACCCATAAAACATTGCAGGATTTGCTTTTAGTTGAACACAACCAATTTTCAATAAAACACCGAGAAATACCACACCCTGGAAGCGTCATTAAGGCCATAGATGCCTGGGGAGTGTTGTTGAGCAGAGAGACCTTGGGGTGCAAGTACATGGTTCCCTGAAAGTGGCAACACAGGTAGACAGGGTGGTGAAGAAGGCATGTGGCATGCTTGCCTTCATCGGCCGAGGCATGGAGTACAACAGTTGGGATGTCATGTTACAGTTGTACATAACGTTGGTTAGGCCGCATTTGGAGTACTGTGTGCAGTTCTGGTCGCCGCACTACAGGAAAGATGTGATTGAGCAGGAGAGGGTGCAGAAAAGATTCATAAGGATATTGCCTGGTTTGGAGGGCTTGAGTTATAAAGAGAGATTGGATAGGATGGGTCTATTTTCCCTGGAGTGAAGGAGGCTGAGAGGGGACATGATGGAGGTATATAAAAATTGAGAGGCATAGATAGGGTAGATAGCCAGAGTCTGTTTCTTATGGTAGGGGTGACTAAAACTAGAGGACATAGATTTAAGGTGAGAGGGAGGAGGTTTAAAGGGGATCAAAGGGGTACATTTTTCACACAAAGAATAGTGGGTATCTGGAATGAGCTGCCTGAGGAGATGGTGGAGGCAGGAACAGTAGCGACATTTAAGAGGCAGCTGGATAGGTACTTGAATGAGCAAGGCATAGAGGGATATGGAATTAATGCAGACAGGTGGGATTAGTATAGATAGGCATTATGGTCGGCATGGACGCAGTGGGCCGAAGGGTCTGTTTCTATGCTGTACGACTCTATGACTCTAATTAGGGCTGTTTCAATGTTGTGGCAGGTTGGAAACTTGATTGGAGAGATTTAAACATGGGCACAGTATTTGTGAGGCAACAATAACTTCAAGGACTGTGGAGAGAAAAGCAAGCTTGGAGACAGTGTGGTAACTTTGCAAGGACGGAGGGGTTGAGGTTTTAGTTTTGAAGGGGACTGTGAAAGCAGTGGAAAGGGAGAGGACAGTGCCTGCGGAGAAGAAAGCATTCACAATGATGCATGCATCAAATCTAATCGCACAGGGTTATTGCAACTCTGGGCTGGAATGTGAGATAACATGGGGATCATTTTTGCCGAATACTTTAGGCTTTATAAAGCTTCGGGTCTGAAGCCACAATGCTGGTTTAGCCCGTGTTTAGCCATCTTGGTAAAGGAATTGAAGCATATGCTAGGAATGGCCACCCAGAGGCTTGTTAAACAGCTGATTGCCTCATAAATGCCCACTAGCGCTTATTCAAGAGGCTGAACAGCATTTTGGCAGCCATGGGTACAGGACATCCCCACTTCTCTGGACCTCCTCCTGTGCCAGATACAAGAACTTGTGCAGCCTCTCACTTGGTCCCTGAACCATCCTGTAATATGTTGCTGGATAACAGCCAGAGCACTCCACAGTTTTAGAGGAAGTCGGTGCGAAGAGCCCCCTATATACTGCTCCATGAAAATTGCAACTAATCAGCACTTGAGTGCTAAACCTGCAGGTTTCTACTTTAGCATGTTTAGGAAAGTTCAATTTAGGAAGACCAGCAATTAAGACCAAAATTGTGTGCTCAATCCAGGCTTTCTAACAGACAAATCTTAGTAGCTCTGTGGCCACTTAGTTCCTGTTTTCACCCTGTGGTCAAAATAACTCCCATGATCTGTTACTGACCTGTTCTCTCTTCATGTTTTCTCAGTCTGGAATTTATCTCCTTTCAAATGTTCCCTGCTTCAATGAGATACAAGGCTAGCTCATGTAACTTACTTCCTGTTCTGAGGGTGGCAGGGTAATCATTCAGAGAAACATTCTCGCGCAATGACTAACACAGATACAATCTGATAGCTCTGACCAGGGGGCCTATCCCATCTGTCAATGTCTACAAGCAAGAACGTGCAGTTCGAAGATTGGTGGAGACTTGAGATTTTTTATCCATTAAGTTCTGCTCTTTTCATTTGATGTTTTCCTGCTGCTTTGAATGACATCCTGTTGGAAAGTAACACAGAACAGGGGATTTGGTTTGAGAACTTTACTGTGAATTGTAAAGTTTCATCATAATGAAACTCCAATCTGATTAACTTGCAGCAGGTTTTTCTGTAGATTTAAGAAGTTAGTGATTCTCTGGCACTGAAACTTGGGTTTTGAATTCAATTTGATTCATGTTTAACATACGTTGATTAACCTTCAAGTGAGACTTTGTTGGGCAAGTTGACTGTGCCCAACAGTGGTTTGGTAGTTGGGCTTACTTGATAGACCGGATTCCTGACTGGATGTTGCGCAACAATAGAGTCAAGTCATCGCATCATCAGTTTGGAATGAGGCCTGAGCAGTAAATCGCAGAGAAATGTGAGCTGAACATGAGTGCCCTGCAGCCAGGTCCCTCAACGCAGACTGGATTCTTAATGCTGTTACAGTTTGTACCACTGTGATAAAGTAAGTAAAATCTGACCCATATTGCTACTGTTTACAGAATCTGTGCAAAAATTACAAATTATTCTGCTACGAATGCTGTCTGTGTTTATTTCTGTTTAAAATGAAAGTAATAACACTTCTAGTTAATGGAACCTTTTTAAATCAGAAATTAACTTTTTTTTGTAAACCTGGTATAATAATAAGCTGATTCTGAAGGTGTCATTACTAATGCGTATGTCTAAAAGATTGCTTCACCTGGTGCTGAGTGATGTGGGTGTGGTGTACTGTGTTGTGGTGCAAGGTCGTACTGCAGATTAACTGAAGAATTGCCATCATTTGCAGGGTTAACGCAATAATATTGTTTGCCTTTTCCTGTTACTTGTGAATTATGCATCCTGCATAGATTTACCTTGGAGCTCCCAGTTTTACCTGCGGTGAATTGAGGCTTTTCAAATCGTCAAATCAGAAGCTAAAAGAAGTTTATCATCTTAGCAACTGCTTCAGTTGCATATCGAAAGAGAATTACCTTTTGCTCAGCAGCAGTAAGTAACCCATTGTGGCATCTCAATAGTGATAGCCATAAAGTCTACACTAAAGTAGAAGGACGAGGTGGCAAGTTATGAGTTTTGCTTTCCCTGAGGGCAAGATTCTGCTGGAATGCAAGCCACTGAATAGAAGCACATATAGTAATGGTAAATTGAGGTCACGCCTGGCGGAAATTCAACATCTAACATCAATACTCCAAGAGTAAATATTTTTGAAAAATATGGAGCTTCACCTTTTGCATAAGTGGCATAAACACATGATCACAAAATGCAGACTAAAGCAGGGTCTTGAATCGAAGAGGGCCATAAGATTGTGAACTTCGATTTGCATTGTTAATATTTTAAATCATGGATACTTGCAGTCTGAGGTGAGAAACTGGCCCCAATAATACAGCAATGCAAACAAAATACTACAGATGCTGGAAACTTGAAAAAAAAACAAAGTGCTGGAAATACTCAGCAGGTCAGGCAGCATCTGTGGAGAGAGAAAGGGAGCTAACTGTTTCAAGTTGATAGAGAGCAATTTGTGGACTTCCCACGGGTCAATAAAAGACATCTCCTTCACATAGGTATTCCTGAGGTGCTCCTTGCCCGATCACTAGAAACAGAATGAGTGCTGTAGTGACTGGATATGCTCTGTACCATTGGGCAAACCAAGCCAGCGGAGATTAGATACTCCCTGCTCCCCAATGAGTTCATATGAAGCATTTTTAAAATTCTTCACTAATGTCGTGGCTGCAGCTGCAGACTGCAGATGTCATGGACCAGGATCTTACAGGCTAAGTTACATATTGTGAACTACTCAAAGGAAGTTTATTTTCTTCTCTATGCATAAGTGTTGAGGACATTTACCCAAACCCAAATAGATCTGCATAGAACTATAATCTCAGCACAAGAATAAACCTTCAGGACAAGAAGGAAACAAGAGGAGATAATGAGGGTATTGAATATGTAAATGCCTGCTGAATTCTTCTTCTTTGGCCTCCTTGTCTCGAGAGACAATGGGTAAGCGCCTAGAGGTGGTCAGTGGTTTATGTAGCAGCACCTGGAGTGGCTAAAAAGGCCAATTCGAGAGTGACAGACTTTTCCACTGGCGCTGCAGATAAAATTGGTTGCCGGGGCTGTTACACAGTTGGCTCTCTCCTTGCACTTCTGTCTTTTTTCCTGCCAACTGCTCAGTCTCTTCGACTCACCACTCTTTAGCCCTGCTTTTATGGCTATCCGCCAGCTCTGGCGATCACTGGCAACTGACTCCCACGACTTGTGGTCAATATCACAGGACGTCATGTCACGTTTGCAGACGTCTTTAAAGCGGAGACATGGACGGTCGGTGGGTCTGATACCAGTGGCGAGCTCGCTGTACAATGCGCCCTTGGGGATCCTGCCATCTTCCATGTGGCTCACATGGCCAAGCCATCTCAAGCGCCGCTGGCTCAGTAGGGTGTATACGCTGGGGATGTTGTCTGCCTCGAGGACTTCTGCGTTGGAGATATGGCCCTGCCATCTGATGCCAAGGATTGTCCGGAGGCAGCGAAGATGGAATGAGTTGAGACATCGCTCTTGGCTGACATACGTTGTCCAGGCCTCGCTGCTGTAGAGCAAGGTACTGAGGACACAGGCTTGATACACTCGGACTTTTGTGTTCCATGTCAGTGCGCCATTTTCCCACACTCTCTTGGCCAATCTGGACATAGCAGCGGACGCCTTTCCCGTGTGCTTATTGATTTCTGCATCAAGAGACAGGTTACTGGTGATAGTTGAACCTAGGTAGGTGAACTCTTGAACACTTCCAGAGCGTGGTGGCTGACGTTGATGGATGGAGCATTTCTGATGCCCTGTGCCATGATGTTCGTTTTCTTGAGGCTGATGGTTAGGCCAAATTCGTTGCAGGCAGCTGCAATCCTGTCGGAGTCTCTGCAGACACTCTTCTGTGTGGGATGTTAATGCAGCATAGTCAGCAAAGAGGAGTTCCCTGATGAGGACCTTCCGTACTTTGGTCTTCGCTCTAAGACGGGCAAGGTTGAACCACCTGCCATCTGATCTTGTGTAGAGGAAAATTCCTTCTTCTGAAGACTTGAACGCACGTGAGAGCAGCAGGGAGAAGAAGATCCCAAACAGTGTAGGTGCGAGAACACAGCCCTGTTTCACGCCACTCAGGATAGGAAAGGGGTCTGATGCTGAATTGTGCCTTTCATATGGTCATGGAATGAGGTGATAATACTTGGTAGTGGGGGAGGGGTGGGTGGAGCTTGGTTGGGGGGTGGGGGTAGATCGTGGTTGCAGATGTTTCATGGTTCAGAGATCATGGGGAGGGTGGAGAGTGTGAAGGAAGACTGGAGGGAGTTTATGATCATGGAGCTGGAAGCCAGTAAGTTTGTTGAACTCGGGGAAACATCCTTCCTCCTGGCCCATAAGCAGTGCTCTAAATACACTTACCTTTTACTTGCTGGATTTCCTGAAGCCTGGGAAACCCTGCCAAAATGAATTAAAAATAAAACGCCTGTAAAACTGGAGGCACTCATCCTCCTTAAAGCTTTCACCAACTGACACCATCCCCCACCCCTAGATTGACCGCCGGCATCTGTGTCCTACCTCCATTAGAACTGGAAGAGGACGGGTCCAAGGCAGGTTGTGGCCGGGTTTCAAATTATTTGTTTCAACTTCCCACCCGACATAAACCATTTTTGGGGATTAAAATTTCCCCTAATGTTTCCATCTTTATTCAGAGCGTTGAGAAAATGTGAACCTTACAACCTAATGGAACAGGTGAGACTGATAGAATTTACGGGGAATCAGGATAGTAGATGAAGGAGAAAGGAGAAAAGGATTCACTGGGGTTAGATAACATATATAACATTATTAGCACCACTACTAAATTCCCACCCTTCAGCTCAGCAGTGACAATGGGGCCTAATTAATTTATTTTTATTTATTTAGAGATACAGCACTGAAACAGGCCCTTTGGCCCACCGAGTCTGTGCCGACCATCAATCACCCATTTATACTAATCCTACATTAATCCCATATTCCCTACCACATCCCCACCTTCCCTCAATTCCCCTACCTATACTAGTGACAATTTATAATGGCCAATTTACCTATCAACCTGCAAGTCTTTGGCTGTGGGAAGAAACCAGAGTACCCAGCGAAAACCCACGCAGTCACAGGGAGAACTTGCAAACTCCACACAGGCAGTACCCAGAATCGAACCCGGGTCCCTGGAGCTGTGAGGCTGCGGTGCTAACCACTGCGCCACCCCACTGCACTGTTTTCAGTTCTGAACTAGCCTGGTTATCTGCTTCCCTTTCGGTGATCAATCACTCATGACATTGTCAGTCCAGCAATTCTATGGTGCTCCTGAGCTTCTTTGGGCCATGAAAGCTGCCTTAACTGCTTTTATTCTTGAAGCATGCCCAAACCATCTCAGTCATCTTTCTTGGATCTGCTGGACAAGCATTGTTCCTTGTCCAAGGCTTGTTTAATATCATTCTTGATGCATTGCATCCTGCATACTCCCACGTTTCTTTCAATCAACTCACTTCTGCTATGAGTACTTTTGCTCATCAACCTTTTTGAGGTTCCAACAATGAGGTCCGTATAATATGGGGATAACCATCTCTTAAAGTTCACCTTCAATTTTACCAACAAATTGTATTTGTGTAGTGCCTTTAACATAATAAAACATTACTTAAAATACCTTTAGATGTCCATGTCATGCTTAATCTTCAAACAGCAATAGAAACCAGTCTAATTCTACTTTTGATGTCTTCTTTACAATTCACATTCGCTGATACTAACCCACCAAGATAGATAAAACCTTTCCATCTGTCGAACAGCATCCCCTCCCAACTGCATTATGTACGTCTTCCTGATCACAACCTACTTTTAATGACTTAAGTCAAGTCCACAAAAATGCAAACAAAGCACTGGGTTCCTTTTTAGAGGAATAGAATTGAAAAGCAGAGAAGTTGTGTTCTCTTGTGTCAAAGCTTAGTTAAACCACACTTGGAGGACTGGGTGCAATTCTGGGCTGCGAATTTCAATTGGACCTGAAATTGAGTGCGAAGATCCTGATGCACAACTAGCCTGTTCCCATTGCTTTTGATGCAGGTACCATGTAAGCTTTATGCTGTCTGCTCATTTAAATGATCATAGCATGCATCCAGTGCTAAGTATGCTGCTGAGTGACTGCACGCCTGAGTGAAGGGCATAAAATCATGAGAGGCTGTTTGGAGTTCAAGCTAACCTGCACTACGTAAAGCTAGCCTTCACCTCTTAAAAGGGAGGTGTATTTTGACTGGAGCAGGTGCTGGAAGTCATTGTAAAAGTAAATTTGACCTGGGAAAGACATAGAATAACCCTGTGATTTTCCAATGCTGCACTGGAGGCTTTGGTCGCAGAGCTGCAGAGGAAAAGAGATGTCATTTATCTGCATGGAGCCATGCAGATAAATGCTGTGTAGACAAAGGAACCAGATATCTATCGTGGTTAATGTTAGGAGTCTAGTCCCTAGGACCTGGATGCAGTGCTGCAAGAAATTGTGACCTCACAGAAGGTTCTTGATCAGCTCATCCGACTGTGGTACCAGTGAATGCCATCCAAATTCCCCATTTACTAACAGCTGCATACCTTTCTTCCTTTGTCACTGACCATCACAACGTTCTCTTGGCTATGTTGCTAAAATAAAGGCCATCACAAAACAAACATTCGAAACAAAATTGATCCAAATTGGCATATTGCATACAAAAGTCAACTAATCATCCTTGTGCATTCCCTTAGTGACTGTTTTAGTTTTTAGTTTTAGAGATACAGCACTGAAACAGGCCCTTCGGCCCACCGAGTCTGTGCCAACCATCAACCACCCATTTATACTAATCCTACACTAATTCCATATTCCTGCCACATCCCCACCTGTCCCTATATTTCCCTACCACCTACCTAGACTAGGGGCAATTGCTAATGGCCAATTTACCTATCAACCTGCAAGTCCTTAGCATGTGGGAGGAAACCGGAGCACCCAGAGGAAACCCATGCAGACACGGAGAACTTGCAAACTCCACACAGGCAGTACCCAGAATTGAACCCGGGTCGCTGGAGCTGTGAGGCTGCGGTGCTAACCACTGCGCCACTGTGCCGCCCAAAAGACTTGCAGGTTGATAGGTAAATTGGCCATTATAAATTGGCCCTAGTATAGGTAGGTGGTAGGGAAATATAGGGACAGGTGGGGATGTGGTAGGAATATGGAATTAGTGTAGGATTAGTATAAATGGGTGGTTGATGGTTGGCACAGACTCGGTGGGCCGAAGAGCCTGTTTCAGTGCTGTATTTCTAAACTAAACTAAACTGTCTTCCATATATTTTGCCTGTTCTGGTGCTGTGCAGTGCTACCCCAGTGGCTGCAGCATGACTGATGGAAAGCTGCTGACTTTCAGTGGAGGACACTGCAGATGGCCTTGAAGGCTGACCTTGAGCAACACTGGGCCTAGAAGGCCCATCTGTGGACTGTACCATCTCAGGATGAGAGACAGCAGTCTGGGCTGGCTAGTTGACTGAGGGGGGTGGGGGTGGGGGGAGGGAATGACAAATGCTGTCATCCTGACAGAAGATGATCGGTTCATGCTCTGTGGAACCACTGCCCCTCCCTGGAATAGTATCCCCAAAATCTGTTAGAGGATAGATGCTAGACTGCTGTGACACTCTGCAAGCTCCTTTGCACATTGTAATCCATAACCATAATGGAAACAGTCTGAGCTGCCCCTGTAGTACTCAGACATTGGGTGGCTGCTGCTTGTGCTCAATGGACGCTGCAACATTGGCCATCAGACGCTGCATCATTATTGGATCCACAAGTGTTCTCACGGAGTTGGCTACCACTTCCACATTTAGTTTAGTTTAGTTTAGAGATACAGCACTGAAACAGGCCCTTCGGCCCACCGAGTCTGTGCCAACCATCAACCACCCATTTATACTAATCCTACACTAATTCCATATTCCTACCACATCCCCACCTGTCCCTATATTTCCCTACCACCTACCTATACTAGGGGCAATTTATCATGGCCAATTTACCTATCAACCTGCAAGTCTTTGGCATGTGGGAGGAAACCGTAGCACCCGGAGGAAACCCACGCAGACACAGGGAGAACTTGCAAACTCCACACAGGCAGTACCCAGATTTGAACCCGGGTCACTGGAGCTGTGAGGCTGCGGTGCTAACCACTGCGCCACTGTGCTGGAAAGGTTGGACTCCAAGCTCGGCGCCAAGCCCTGTGCCAAATTGGTGCTGGACTCCTCCGTGCACTTTGATTTTGAGGGAGGGCTTTCCAATGCACCAAAATTATATTTTGCGTATCCATCTCCAACTCCATGATCCACTGTTGTCTGCTCCTTCAAAGTGCTCATCTGAGGCCTCTGCAACAGTGTGCAACCTTGTCCTCTGGGACTTGGCACCTGCAATATCCTTGACCCTTTCCCAGGTTGCAGCCCATATATATCTGGTTTCTCACTTAATAAAAGCAGGACACTTATGAAAGGGAAACCTTATTTAGAAACTTGTTGGAGTTTTTTTGAAGCTGTAGCTAGCAGAATAGATTAAGGGAAATTTGGTGGATGTGGTATATTTAGATTTTCAGAAAACTTTTGATAAAGTCCCACACCAGATTAGTGAACAAAATTAGAGCACATGGGATTGGTGGGAATATACTGGCATGGATTGAGAACTGGTTAATAGACAGAAAACAGAAGTGGGTCATTTTCAGGTTGTCAGGCTGTGACTAGTGGGGTACTGCAAGGATCAGTGTTTGGACCACAGCCATTCACAATCTATATCAATGATTTGGATGTGGGGATTAAATGTAATATTTCCAAATTTGCAGATTACACAAAACTAGGTGGAAATGAGTTGCGAGGAGGATGCAAAGCCGCTTCAAAGGGGTTTGCAGAGGCTAAGCGAGTGGGCAAAAATTTGGCAGATGGAATATAATGTGGAGAAATGTAAGGTTATCTACTTTGGTAGGGATAATCGAATTACGGAGTGTTTCTTAAATGGTGAGAGGCTGGGAAGTGTCGAACTTCAAAGAGTGTCCTTGTTCATGAGTCACTGAAAGCTAACATGCAGGTACTGCAAGCAACTAAGAAGACAAATGATATGTTGGCCTTTTATTACAAGAGGATTTGAATATAAGAGTAACAATGTCTTACTGCAATTATATACAGCCTTGATGACACCGCACCTGGAGTATTGTGTGCAGTTTTTGTCTCCTTACTAGGGAAAGTTATACTTGCTATGGAGGGAGTGCAACAAATGTTCACCAAATGAATTCTTAGGATGGAGGGATTGTCCTATGAGGAAGGATTAAATAGACTGGGCCTTTATTCTCTGCAGTTTAGAAGGAGAGGTGATCTCATTCAAACATACAGAATTCTTACTGGGCTCGACAGGGTAGATGCAGAAAGGATGTTTCCCCTGGCTAGGGAGTCTAGACCAGGGGACACAGTCTCAGAATAAGGGGTAGGCCATTTAAGACTGAGATGAGGAGGAATTTCTTCACTCAGAGGGTGGTGAATCTTTGGAATTCTCTGTCCCAGAGGGCTGTGAAGGCTCAGTCGTTGAGTATGTACAAAACAGAGAGCGATAGATTTCTACATATTAAAAGCATCAAGGGATGCGGGAAAATGGTGTTGAAGTAGATCATCCATGATCTCATTGAATGGCGGAGCGGGCTCAAAGGGCTGAATGGCCTACTCCTGCTTCTGTTTCTTATGTGCTGATTCCGTCTCTATGCCACCCTCTAAATTACACACAGTATCAGTATCTGAGCTGGTGGCTGCAAGCGTCAAATCATCAGTCTTGTTGCTGTTTCTCCACTTGGCTGTACTTGCACTTTGGTATCTGAAAGGACAAGGGTAAGGTTGTGTTGTTTGGATGGGGGAAGGTAAGAGATGCGTGTTACCCCATCTGCAGCGTGTAAATCAGAAGTGATAGTGGGAAGATGGGGTGATGAAATGTGGGGAGAAGAATTAGGTATGAGCATATCGTTATCTTTGGTTACAGCCCCTAATAATGGCCAGCATGGTTTTTTCCATGGGCATTAGGATGTGCCAATGCACCTGTCCACCTCCGGTTACCTCCTGCTGTCTCCAGTTGTGTGCCACTTTTTCCTGCAAGAGGGAGGGAAGTGTGTCAGAGTGTCATGAAATCTGTTTGGGTGATGTGGCTATCATGGTTGAATAGCTGGTAGTGTGTGCAAGCTGAGAGATGTTTGTGTGAAGCTTGCAGCAGTGTGAATTGTGAGGGTACGGTCAAGCATATAAATGGTATATAAATCCGGTATGAATCTTGATTGATAGAGATCGTTGACAAACGGGGCTTCCACTCCTCTTCCAGTGAAATAACAACAGCAGAGCGGGAGCAGCTCCAAGGAATTTCCTGGCCAGAAACACAAAATGGCTGCATATCTCAATGACCTCAGACCAGCAGACATTCCGAGTTTCTTGGAATGCTTTAGTGGTGAATGGAAACTTTTTGTAAGTTGACTGTTCACGTGCCATGCTGGGTGCCATATTATGGCACCCTAAATAGCAAGGTATATCATCGTCTAAGATTGTGTCATAAGAGCAATGCAGACAAATGTCTTGTCTGTTAATCAAGCTAATCTCTCTGTGGTAACTGGAACTTAATGTCTTGCATCTGGTCTGCAACAACACATGAGGAAACCTTGATGTCACGAATCACTACCCTGATGCCATTTATTTTATCTTCATCTGCCATAATGTAGTGTGTGTATTTTCTGTGCAATAGCAGTTCACAGTAAAACAGTTAGCCCATGTGTACTGTTTCTAGGAAAAAGATGGTACAAAAAAATCAACTCCGCAAAAAAGTACATTCTTGTCAGTGCAAAAGGTGAGGCTGAAGCATTTGCATCCATCTTCAGCCAGAAGTGCTGAGAGGATGATGCATCTCTGCTTCCTCCTGAGGTCCCCAGCATCTCCAATACCAGTCTTCAGCCAATTCAATTCACTCCACATGATATCAATAAATGGCTGAAGGCACTGGATACTGCAAAAGCTATGGCCCTGAGACCATCAGGCTATAATACCAAAGACATGTCCTCGAGAACTCGTCAAGCTGTTCCAGTACAGCCAAAACACTGTAATTTACCTGACAATGTGGAAAATTGCCCAGCTATATCCTGTCCACAAATAGCAGGACAAATCCAATCCAGCCAATTATCACCCCAATGCGGCCTTTTTAAAAAAAAAAAGTCAGAAAACCCTGAATCTGTCCGAATTTGGGAAATCGCTGATACCTCTGTCATGCAGAACCTGCCAGCTGTGAAAACGCGATGCTTTTAAAAAGCTGGTCTGGAAGAAGACAATGGGAAATTTCTCATCTCTGAAATGCATCTGCAGACCTCTGGTTCTTTTTGCCAAGTTTAGTATGGGACAACAAATTGCACTACAATCAGTGCATGTAGAATTCTGTCGGATTTCTGACAGGATGTATAACACATTGCACTAAATCACTTGTATTCGTAACTCATCTGTACATTGTAATTCCAAATTTACTTTGCTGTATCGTGGTTCTGTGGAATGTAACTCCTTTATTCAAAAAGGGAGGTATGGCAGGAAGCTACAGGCCAGTTAGCTTAACATCTGTCTTGGGGAAGATGTTAGAAGCTATTATTAAAAACATTATAGCAGGGCACTTAGAAAAATTCAAGGTAATCAGACAGAGTCAACATGGTTTTGTGAAAGGGAAATCATGTTTAACCAATTTATTGGAGTTCTTTTGAAGAAGTAACATGTGCTGTGGATAAAGGGGATAAAGGATGTACTATAAGATTTCCAGAAGGCGCCACATCAAAGGTTATTGTGGAAAATAATATCTCATAGTGTAAGGGGTAACACATTGGCATGGATAGAAGATTGGCTAGCTAACAGGCAACAGAGTAGGCATAAATGGGTCATTTTCTGGTTGGCAAGATGTAACGAGTGGTGTATACGGATTAGCCCTGGGGCCTCAGCTTTTTACAATTTATATAAATGACTTGGATAAAGGGAAGGTTGCTAAATTTGCTGATGACAGGTAGCTAGGAAAATAACTTGTGAAGAGGACATAAGGAGGCTACAAAGAGATACAGATGGGTTAAGTGAGTGGGCAAAGATCTGGCAAATGGAGTATAATGTGGGAAAATGCAAAATTGTCCACTTTGGCAGGAAGAATGAAAAAGAAGCATATTATCTAAATGGTGAGAGATTGCAGAGCTGAGATGCAGAGGGATCTGGGTGTCCTAGTGCATGAATCACAAAAGGTTAGTATGCAAGTTCAACACGTAGTTAGGAAAGCTAATAGAATGTTATCGTTTATTGCGAGGGGAATTGAATACACAAGTAGGGAGCAAAAACAAGAAATGCTGGATTCACTCAGCAGGTCTGGCAGCATCTGTGGAAAGAGAAACAGAGTTAACGTTTCGGGTCAGTGACCCTTCTTCGGAACACAAGTAGGGAGCTTGTGTTTCGGTTATACAGGGCTTTGGTGAGACCACATCTGAAGTACTGTGTACAGTATTGGTCTCCTTATTTAAGAAAGGATGTAAGTGCATTGGAAGCAGTTCAGAGAAAGTTTGCTAGACTAATACCTGGAATGAGTAGATTGTCTTATGAGGAAAGGTTGGACAGGCTAGGCTGGTATCCGCTGGAATTTAGAAGAGTAAGAGTCGACTTGTTCGAAGCATTTAGGATCCTGAGGGGTCTTAACAGGGTGAATGTGGAAAGGATGTTTCCCCTTGTGGGAGAATCTTGAACTAGGGGTCACTGTTTTAAAAATAAGGGGTCGCCCATTTAAAACTCAGATGATGGGAATTTTTTTCTCAGAGGGTTGAGAGTTTTTGGAACTCTCTTCCTCAAAAGGCAGTGGAAGCAGAGTCTTTAAATATTTTTAAGGCAGAGGTAGATAGATTCTTGATGAGCAAGGGGGTGAAAGGTTATTGGGGATAGGCGGGAATGTGGAGCCGAGGTTACAATCAGATCAGCCATGATCTTATTGAATGAATGAGCAGGCTCGAGGGCCAATGGCCTACTCCTGCTCCAAATTCGTATGTTTGTATGAATTATCATGTCCTCGCTGCTGGTCAATTAATAAGAATTTGGACATATGAGTGAAAGCTGCCACTATAAACGCTAGCTGTTTTGCAAATAGAGCTCAGTGTTGGTGATGGAAATGGAATCCTACGCAGCATGTGAAATCTGTATCATTACTTAGTCTTTTTTTTTCTAACCAGTATAATTTCTTTGAACAAAAAATGTGAAAGGGTAATGGTGCTGTAGAAACATGCTAATCATAGAGTTATGTAGTGCAGAAACGGGCCCTTTGGCCCATCGTGTCTGTGCCGGCCATCAAGCACCTATCTATTCTAATCTCATTTTCCAGCACTTGCCAAAAGTGGGATCTTGATGTTTGCAAATTAGAGGCCATATTTCCCTGCATAACAGCATCTATACTTTAATGTAATTAATTTGTTATAAAGTATTTTGAGTTGTCCTAAGGAAATGTTATATAAATGCAAGTTATTTCTTTCTTAGGACTTTGGTTTTCCTGTAGCATCAGCTTCTTGTGGAAAATCTGATGGTTTGAGGGATTTTCACAGAGTCTAATTGTTGTGGATAGTTTTGTTTTTCTTCCTGTGATGATGCATTGAGGGATCAGTTAAGAGTTACATGACTCACTCACATACATTGCAAATTCCCTTTATTGTAACAGGAGAGTGGGCTGAGTGATACTGGATTTCTTCCAAGAACAGTCTACTGACTTTTTTAATTCATTCACAGAATGTGGGCATCATTGGACGTCATTTATTGCTTCTGATTTGATCAGTGGTTAGGGACAGGAGGATGTGACTACGTGTGAGGCAGATATGGGGATTGAGAAGGCAGAAGTGGAGGAGCCTAAGCCCTTGCAATTGTCCAACAGGATTGAGGTTCTTTCAGCTTGTATGGATGAGAGCGAGAGCTGCAGGGTAGATGAGCAAAATAACCATGGCACCATGGTACAGGAAGCCAGTCAAGTGGGGAAGTGAATAGGAATGTAATGATAGGGGACAGTATAGTCAGGGGGATAGACACCGTTCTTGACAGCCAAGAGCAAGAGTCCAGAGGCTGTGTTGCTTGCCCGGTACCAGGGTTCAGGACATCTGCTCAGGGCTGGGGGTGGGGGGGGGTGGTGGGGTGTAGAAATCCAGTTGTCGTGGGCCACATGGGTACAAAGGACATAGATAGGACTAGGAGAGAGGTTCTGCATAGTGAGTATGAGCAGCCAGGGGCTAAATTAAAAAGAAGAACCTCAAAGGTAATAATCCCTGGATTGTTAACTGACCCACGAGCAAATTGAAGGAAGGTAAATAAGATTAGAGCGTTAAATGCATGGCTCAAAGATTGGTGTGGGAGAAATGGGTTTCGATTCATGGGGCGCTGGCACCAGTACAGGGGAAAGCGGGAGCTGTTCTGTTGGGACGGTCTTCACCTGAACCATGCTGGGACCAGTGTTCTGGCAAGTTGTATAACTAGGGCAGTAGAGGGGAAGGGATCAAGTAAGAGAAGATGTGATAAATTAAAGAGAGAACAAGGCAAGAGCAAAGTAGTAATAAGGGAAATAATCAGCATGGCGGGAAGGGACAATGTACAAAATTAAGAGTGTGCAAGCAACTTGAGCTAGAGGTTGCGTAAGTAGTAAAAAGAACTAAAGGTTATGTATTTGCACTTAGCATTCATAACAAAACAAGAGAATTGATAGTTCAAATAGAAATACATATGTATGATCTGATGGCCATTACGGAGACATGACTGTAAGATGACAAAGCCTGAGAACTGAAAATTCAAGGGTATATGACATTTCAGAAGGACAGGAAACTAGGAGAAGGTGGAGGGGTAGTTCTGTTCATTAAGGATGACAGTACAATAGAGAGAGGTGACCTTAGTTCTAAAAAATCAAGATGTAGAATCAGTTTGAGTAGAGATAAGAAACAGTAAAGGTAGGAAGTCACTTGTGGGAGTAGTTTATAGGCCCCCTAATGGAAATAATGGGGGCTTGTGAGAAAGGTACAACGATAATCATGGGTGATGTTAATCTACAGAGAGATTGGACGAATCAGATTGGCAAAGGTGGCCTGGAAGATGAGTTCATGGAGTGTTTTTGGGACAGTTTCTTACAGCAGCACATTCTAGAACCAACCAGAGAGCAGGCTACTCTAGATCTGATAATGTATAACAATACAGGATTAATTAATGACTTCAAAGTAAAGGCGCCCCTAGGTAGCAGTGATCACAACATGATTGAATTATGCATTCATCTTGAGGGTGAAAAGATTGGATCTAAGACTCGTGTTTTAAACTTAAAGGTAATTGAGGGTTTGAGGACAGAACTGACTAAGGTAAACTGGGCAATTAGTTTAAGGGATAGGTCATTAGAGATGCAGTGGCAGACACTTATGAAATATCTGCTCAATGCTCAGCAAAGATGCATTCCAGTGGGAAAGAAAGACTCTGGGGGCAGGATACACCATCTGTGGCTAACTAAGGAAATTAAAGGTAGTAGCAAATTGAAAGAAAAAGTATACAATTCAGCGAAGAATAGTGGCAGGTCAGAAGATTGGACAAAATATAAAAAACAGCAAAGAGTGACCAATAGAATAATGAGAGAAATTAGAGTATGAGAGAAAGCTAACTAGAAATATAAAAATGGATAGTAAGTGTTTCTACAGGCATTTAAAAAGTGACGTAAAATGAGTGTTGATCCTCTAGAGAGAGAGTCTGGGGAATGAATAATGGAAAATTAAGGAAATGGTGGAGGCATTGAACTGATTGTTTGCATCTGCTTTCACTGTAGAGGATACAAATAACATCCCCAGAAATAATGATCAATCAAGAGTTGAAAGGGAGGGAGGAACTTAAAACAATTATCACCAGGGAAAAGGTACTGAAAAATTATTGGAACTAAAAGTAGACAAGTCCCCAGGTCATGATGGACTTCATCCTAGGGTCTTAAAAGAAGTGGCTTCAGAGGTAGGAATTCTCCAAAATTCCCTAGATTCTGAAAAGGTCCCATCAGATTGGAAGATAGCAATTGTAACTCTGCAATTCAAGAAAGGAGGAAGCCAGAAAGCAGGAAGCTACCGGCCAGTTAGTTTAACATCTGTCATAGGGAAAATGCTGGAATCTATTATTAAGGAGGTTATAGCAGGACATTTAGAAAATCTCAGTGCAATCAGGCAGAGTCAACGTGGTTTTGAGAAAAGGAAACTGTGCTTTAACTCATTTATTAGAGTTCTTTGAGGAAGTAACAAGCAACGTGGAAAAAGGGGCACCTGTGGATGTGGTGTACTTGGATTTCTAGAAGGCATTTGACAAGGTGCCACATCAAGGGTTACTAAACAAAATAAGAGCCCCTGGTATAGGGGGTAACATATTAGCATGGATAGAAGATTGGTTAGCTAACAGGAAACAAAGAGTAAGCATAAATGGGTCATTTTCTGGTTGGCAAGCTGTAACTAGCGGAGTGTCACAGGGATCAGTACTGGGGCCTCAACTATTTACAATCTATATCAATGGCTTGGATGAAGAGACAGAATGTATAGTTGCTAAATTTGCTGATGACAAAGATAGGTAGGAGAGTGAGTTGTGAAGAGGACATAAGGAGGCTACAAAGGGATATAGATAGGTTATGTGAGTGGGCAAAGATTTGGCCGATGGAGTATAATGTGGGAAAATGTGAAATTTTCCATTTTGGCAGAAAGAATAAAAAAAGAAGCATATTATCTCAATGGTGAGAGATTGCTGAGATCAGATGCAGAGGGATCTGGGTATCCCAGTGCATGAATCACAAAAGGTTAGTATGCAGGTACAGCAAATGATTAAGAAGGCAAATGCGAATATTGTCATTTATTGCAAAGGGAATTGAATATAAAAGTAAAGATGATTTGCTGTAGTTGTATCTGGCATTGGTGAGACCACATCTAGAGTATTGGGTACAGTTTTGGTCTCCTTATGGAAGAAAGGATATAATTACAATGGAAACAGTTCAGAGAAGGTTCATTCGACTGGTACATGGGATGAGAGGGTTATCTTATGAGGAAATGTTGGACAGATTGGGTCTGTATTCATTGGAGTTTAAAAGGATAAGACGTGATCTTATTGAAACATATATGATCCTGAGGAGACTTGACAGGGTGGATGTTGAAAGGATGTTTCCCTTTGTGGGAGAGAATAAACTAGCAGGCACAGTTTAAAATAAGGGGTCTCCCATTTAAGGCAGAGATGAGGAGAAATTTTTTCTGAGGGTCGCGAGTCTGTGGTACTCTTTCCCCGGAGAGTGGCGGGGTCATTGAATATTTTAAAGGCAGAGATAGACAGAGTCTTGACAAACAAGGAAGTCAAAGGGTATCGGGGGTAGGCAGGAAAGGGGAGTTGTGTCCACAAACAGATCAGCCATGATTTTATAGAGCAGATTCGAGGAACCGAATAGCCTGTTCCTAATCCTGCTCCTAGTTCATATGTTTGTATTGTCATGCAGGCCCCCACCAGCCAAGAATGAGGAATATTAATTTTGCCACATGGGCATTAAATTTCAAATTGTTGCTGGAAAGAACAGAGGGCCTATTACAAGGAATTGCCAGGCTCCTAGCCAGAAAGACATTTTTGCATACTAGTAGACAGTGTTGGAACAAGGGAACCAATACCCCAAATTTCTGTTAGGACCAGGTGGGAAAGAGGTCTAGGGTTCCCTTTTAGCCTTCACCTGGTCTTACTGTAACAGGGTTTTATTTTTTTGAACACACTGTTTTGAGCTCCCCCTTGGTGAATCCTTGTTCACCACTTTCCAATTATAAGGCAAAGAAATGAGCGCAGACAGGCTTTCTTGTGTTGAAAGAAGAAAGGTGAAATTCTGTTAAAACAAACTCTAATTCGATTGACGCCCACGGATACATTACGCGCCCACGCTAGGATGCACATGCAACACACACATGCAAATAGAGACAGAAAAGAGCAGAAGAAAAATAAAGTGGAGCGGTTTGACCATAAGATCACAAGAAATAGGAGCAGGAGTAGGCCATTCAGCCCCGCCTTTCCATAAGATCATGGCTGATCTGCCCCAGACCTTAACTCCTCTTTCGTGCCAGCTCCTCATAGCCCTCAACTCCCCGATATTTCAGAAATCTCTTTAAATACTTTCAGTGATCTATTCTCCACAACTCTCTGGGTTAGAGAATTCCAGACATTCACTACCCTCAGAAGAAATTCCTTCGCATCTCCATTTTAAATGAGTGTCCCCTTATGCTCTAAATACATCCCCTAGTTTGAGATTCCCCGACTAGTGGAAACATCTTCTCAACATCTACCCTGTCAAGCCCCCTCAGAATCTTGTACGTTTCAATAAGATCACCTCTCATTCTTCTGAACTCTAATGAATAAAGATATAACCCGTTTAGCCATTCTTGATAAGTTCCAGGATTCAGCCAAGTGAATCTCTTTTGAACTGCCTCCAATGCCAGTATATCCTTTCTTAAATACGGGGACCAAAACTGTACACAGTACTCCAGGTGTGGCCTCACCTGGAGTACCCTGTACAATTCTAACAAGACCTCTTTATTTTTAAACTCCAACCCCCCTGAATAAAGGCCACAATTCCATTTGCCTTCTTAATTACTTGCTGCACCTGCATGCTAACTTTGTGTTTCATGCACAAGAACACCCAGATCCCTCTGTGTTGCACTTTGTTGGAACCTCTGTCATTTAAATAATAGTCTGCCTTTTGATTCTTCCTACCAAAGTGCATGACCTCATACTTTCCTACATTAAACTCCATCTGCCAAGTTTTTGCCCACTCGCTCAACCTATCTATATCCCCTTGCAGATTCCTTATCTGCTCATCACTACATGCCCTCCCACCTATTTTTGTATAGTCAATATATTCCACTCTGCCGCCTCCTCCAAGTCATAAATACAGAACGTCGAATACCCTTGAATATTGAGTTCCCAGTCTTGGTCACCCTGCAACCACGTCTCTGTAATAGCTATCAAGTCACATTCATTCATTTCTATTTGTGCCGTCAACTTATCTATCTTGTTACAAATGCTGCGTGCATTCAGATAAAGAGCTTTGAGCTTTGACTTTTTACCATTATTACTCATTCTGGTTGTAATTTTTGCTGCACTCTTCTGCTTATTTTTTCTGTCCCTTCCTGTCACATTTTGATTACCGTTCGCCTCTTCACTCCCCAGCACCTCTGCTCTCTTGTTGTTTGTTGATTTTTTTAAAAACTGCCCTTCAATTGAACCCTCCCCCCCCCCCCCCCCCCCCACTAATTTGTTTAAAGTCCTATCTACAACTCTAGTTATACAATTCGCCAGGACACTGGTCCCAGTATGGTTCAAATGAAGCTGGTCCCAACGGAACAGCTCTCTCTTTCCCCAGTACTGGTGCCAGTGCCCCATGAATTGGAACCCATTTCTCAGACGCCAATCTTGAGTTTGAGGCAATATCTGATGAGTTTGTTACGGTTTATCGAGCTCACGGTAGAGTCCTTTTGTAGGTTGATCTTGCTTTTTGTTGGGGCTCAATATTCCTCTTAAACCATGTTCACTATAGGAGATTTTTGGCTCTTGGGGTTCATGTGTCTTCAATGGATTCTGAAGCTGGTGAGAAAGAGATGAGAGCAGACAGGGGGAGAGGAGGTCAGCCTCAGTCCAGGAGTCAAGAGCTTTCTGCCTTCAAGCACACTGTTTCTCCAATTCAAAGTTCAGTTCAAAACTCTGCAACAGCCAGTTAGTCATGTGACTAAATTGGTCTGACAATGTCCATTCTGTGTATTTGGAGAAGGGACTGGTTCCTTTGTTCCCACATTGTCTACTGGTATGCAAAAATGCCTTTCCGGCTAGGGACCTGGCAATTCCTTGTCAGCCCTCTTTTCTTCCCAGGAACAATTTGAAGTTTAATGTCCACGTGGCGATATTAATATGCCTCATTCTTGGCAGGTGGGGGCCTGCATGACAGTATTAAGAGTTTTGAGCTCCAGTAGGACCAGAAATACAAGTTCATAATTTTATATAAGCAAAAATGGTGGCAATAAATGAATGCAAGTACTTCATTTTTTTGTTCTCCAGCTGATCATTCGTGCAGGCAACTTGCCAAGCGTCTGCCAACTGCTGCTTTGTAATGGGCCAGGTGACAGTGTGAGAGAGTGGTCCTTAGTTAACAATTCCACCTAAAAATTGATGTTCTGTTATTTCTTTGCCTATTGGGGTGAATTTCCTTCCCATTTCCAGGGCATTAACAGCTCTGCAACAGCATAGAAAATATTTCCCCACATGGAAGCCATTTCTGACATACAAACATATAAACTAGGAGCAGGAGAAGGCTGCTCAGCACATCAAGCCAGCTCCACCATTCAACAGGATCATGGCTGATGTGCTTGTCACCTTGACTCCATTTTCCCACCTACCCCCGATAACCTTTCACCCCCTGGCTGATCAAGAATCTATCTACCTCTGCCTTAAAAATATTTAAAAACTCTGCTTCCACTGCCTTTTGAGGAAGAGAGTTCCAAAGACTCAGTAACCTCAGAAAATATTAACCCTCATCTGTCTTAAATGGGCGCCCCCTTATTTTCACATAGTGACCCCTAGTTTTAGATTCTGCCACAAGGAGGCGCATCCTTTCCACATCCACCCTGTCAAGACCCCTCAGGATCTTGTGTTTCAATCAAGTGGCCTCTTACTCTTCTGAACTCCAGCGATACCCGCCTAGCCTGTCCAATCCTTCCTCGTAGGACAACCCACCCATTCCAAGTATTAGTAAAGCTTCTATGAGCTGCTTCCAATGCATTTACATTTTTCCTTAAATAAGGAGACCAATACTGTACACAATACTCCAGATGTAGTCTGACCAATGCCCTATATAAATAAAGCATAAGCTTCCTACTTTTGTATTCAATTCCCTTCGCAATAAATGACAACATTCTGTTAGCTTTTCTAATTACTTGCTGAATCTGCATACTAACCTTTTGTGATTCATGCACTAAAACATCCAGATCGCCTTTGCATCTCAGAGCTCTTCAATCTCTCACCATTTAGAAAATATGCTTTTTTTATTCTTCCTGCCAAAATGGACAATTTCACATTTTCCCACATTGTTAGAGAAACTTCCAAGCCTGTTTGTGCAGAAGATACTGAGACTAGGATGCTTTGGTGGAGACTGTTTATTGCTTGCCACAGAGCTTACTTCTCCACTCCTCACAATCTCCAGACAGTGCTGGCTCGCTCTTTTTTAAAAATATATTTATCTGAGTACAATTCACTAATCAACACCCAACAGCTACTAGGTATTTAATATCCACCAACAGGACTTATTAGACACTAACCGATTCCCTCTTTACATTAAGTACATGTATAACTTTAAAAAAAGAGACAAAAATGATACATTTGTCTTTATCTTACATTATTGTACTATCAACCTTCAACAGCACCAACCATTAACATACTGTAGATTCCCCATGTTTTTAAACAACAAAAAAAAAGCTTCTTTAAAGAATTATAAAACAATCTTAACATAAAAATTTCCATGGTCTATCAACTCCTCATAACACAAGATGGTCTTCTTCGAGGACATCCAGCAATTTCTTTGAACAAGCACTTCCGACAACTGATGACTCACATCAACCATTTTAGTTTGGAAATTTTGTTTCTTTCCTCTTTTCCGTGACGCTTTTTGTCAAATGGATATTGTTCCAGAGGGAATGGTGATTTATATAGCATTCTATAGGAACATTTTTCTCCGATTACCCCTTCTAAAAGAGTTCCTTTTAACATACTCAGTACATACATGCTCATATCTGTTGATTCTACCTGTGCAAGTGTCTCAGCAGATAAGGTACTTTTAACTCTCCTTTTTTATTTTCTTCGATTCCCAGGCTAATGGATAACATTTATCATTTCTTCCCACCAAAAATATAATGAAGCCTGCCGTGCTCGAGAAACCATCGGGAAGATTAGTGTGTGAGGCATCACTAAAAATTACTAATTTCATTTCTTCTGGGTCACCTAAGGCTGGAAGCATTTGTCGAAACTCAATTTCTTCACTCTTATTTGCTTTCAGCACTTCCCCAAAAGTAGCGTGTTTCAGCATGATGTTCAATTCTAATACATCATAGCAAGCACCCGGCCTAGTTTGTGTGCACAACCGGTTTAATTGCTCAATTAAGCTCCTTAACTGGTCTGCTACTTCCTTGGTTGCAGAGTTGTCTTTTTGGGAGGATCTGGCCCGATTTATTGGGATTCTATTAAGGTTTTGTAGGTAAGACTGTTGATTTAGGGTTACTCCCAACTTAGTCTGCCTAATATTCAACCCTTGATATTTGAAAGCTCCGGAAGCCCGACTTCCAATATTAAATTCCTGCAGAACTTTATCTATCACAAATTTCTCAAATGAGCAGATCCTCCCCAGAGAAAATCGTCCACGTGCATCAAGAAAATGCCTGAGTTTTTCTTCACAGTGCCAATAAACATCGCAAGATCCACTTTCAGCTGAATATAACCAGCTTTTAGTAGGACGGATCTAACTGAAAAATACCACACCCTGGATGCATCATTTAGCCCAAAAACACACTTGTTTAGCTTCCATAATTTCCCTTCTATATCTCCAGCTTCTTTTGGCGGCTTTAAAAATACTTCCCTATGAAATTTCTCCCCTTGCAAAAATGTTGCTTTGATGTCAATGGATTTACATTCCCATGAGTGTGTCGCTAAAAGGGCTAGGAAAATCCTCCAACTTGCTTTTCCTGCTGTTGGAAAGTCCACTCTAAGTTCGTGGTTACCTAGTCATTCCTCAAATCCCTGAACTACAAGTTTGGCCTTAGCTTTATACGTACCATTGGGAAGTACTTTCTCAGTACACCTCCATCTATGGGACAATGCTGGTTGTCGATCAGGCACATCTGTGTATACGCCAAACTCTCTCCAACTGTAAAGCTCTTTTTGTTTTGAATCCTTTACCAACTTACCATCTAACCTGTTAATAGCCACTGGAGCTTCTCATAAGAGCTCCTACTTATGGTGCTCTTGACGTTCTTTGATCCTGCCTCTTGTTAAACTATGACCCCCTACTAGAGTTCCTATCCCTTTCTGGACTGCTACTACTCAAACTGTCCCTCCTATAACCAGACTTCCCCTCTAAGTTTGTGTCCTTTTCCTTGGACTATGATCATCTTCAGGCCCACTGTCTGAACTGACACTATGTTTTCTGGCCTTCCACATTTTCACTTCCTTCTGCCAATCTATAGGTCTGATATCCTGTCCCTTGTCTTGCACACTCAGCTAATATTTGTATTTCCCTGTGGCCTTTCCTGCCCTTCCTATGTTGGTGGCTTCCCTCCATTCATTAGTCCCTTCTGGCATATACATCACTAGTCCCAACTTTAGGTAGTTGACCTTTGGGATAAATGGCCTGATCTCTATCTTCACTATCACTTTGTCCACTCTCGGCTAGCCCGTTATCTGCCACAACCTGTTGCTCGCAAAGGTCTGACATATGTGTATGCAAAGTACATGGTGCATCATCAGTTTCCGTCATTTGTTCAGATTCTGTCAGTGTATAACCAGTGCCAATAAGCCGCAAAGAATGTACTCCAACAGTTTGGTTGCCATGTTGCAATATTACTGTAATGCCATTAGTGCCTATAACTTTTCCTGGGCCTCTCCATTCTTTCTGCCCTTCTCTTTTGTAATGTACCATATCCCCAGTATATATTTTTTTCTGATGGCCTGATACATTACCTGAAAGCTCTCCTGATTTTTTCCTGATACCTCCGCCTGAATAAATGCTCTTCTCCATGCATGTTTGGCATTCAAATTGTTACGACCAGGTGAGAAAGGTGTCTAGGGGTCTTTCTCAGCATTCACCTGGTCTTAATGTAACAGGGTTTTAATTTTAAACTCACCGTATTTTGAGCTCCCTTTTGGTGAATCCTTGTTCACCACTTTCCAATTATAAGGCAAAGAAATGAGCATAAACGGGCTTTCTTAGGTTTAAAGACGAAAAGTGAAGTTTATTAAAACTTAAACTCTAATTCGGTTAACGCCTACGGATACACGCCGCGCCCCACGCCAGCAAGGATGCGCGCATGCAAATAGAGACAGAAAAGAGCAGAAGAAAAATAAAGGAGAGGTTTGAGGTAATATCAGAAGAACCATAGAAAAATTACGGCACAGAAGGAGGCCATTCAGCCCATCGTGTCAGTGTTGGCTGAAAAAAAACTAGCCACCCAATCTAATCCCACTTTCCGGCACCTGGTCCATAGCCTTGCCGTCCACAGCACAATAAGAAGAGTTTCTTGTTACTGTGCTTTGAGCTCACTGTCGTCCTTTTGGAGGTAGTTCTTGCTTGTGGGCAATTCTTGCTTTTCGTTGGGGCCCAGTATTATTCTTAAACCTTGTTCACTGTAGGAGACTTTTCTCTCTCGGGGTTCCTGTGTCTTCAGTGGATTCCAAAGCTGGTGAGAAAGAGATGAGCAGACAGGAGAGAGGTCTTTTCCAGTCCAGGAGCAAACGGCTTTTGGAGTTCAATTCTCTGTGGCAAGCTCAAATAAAGAAAAACTCCGACAGCCAGTTAGTCATGTGACTCAACTGGTCTGACCACGTCCGCTCTGTGTATTGGGGGAGCAGGGACTGGTTCCTTTGTTCCAACACTGTCTGCTAGTATGCAAAAAAGGTCTTTCTGGCGAGGGGCCTGGCAATTCCTTGTGATAGGCCCTCTTCTTCCCAGCAACAATTTTAAGTTTAATGGTCCATGTGGCGAAAATATGTGCCTCATTCTTAGCAGGTGGGGACTTGCATGACAAAATTTTCTGCAAAAATGGAACTAATTGTAGTCCATTCTAAAGCTAGGGGATGATCCCACATTACTGAAGGTATTTTCAGGTTCTTGCCATAAACTGATTGAGAGGGGCTGTTGCCCCCAGCCATTTGAAGCATGTTTTTGCATGTACCACCCACGCCAGAACAGTTGTCATTTACAATTTGGTTGGTCAACTACAGGTTTTGGGAGCATTTCATGAATCACAGCATGATTTCTCTCAAATCTCATTTCTAAAAGGACTTTCTGCTTCCGTGTGAATTGCTACAATACTTATATTTTTACATATACTCCTGAACTCATCATTGGCAAATTCTCTTCCATTATCAGTTCGAAATCTAGCTGGTGCTCCCAGTTCTGTTCCTATTCATCTTTCCATTATCTTGTTACTTTTTTATCTTTACTGTAAATTACCATTGACAGACTGAATCAAGTCTCTGTCTGTAAAGTGTAGAAGAAAAATGTTTGTCTTTATCTCTTTATCCCATAGCTTCAAGTCCATCGCTACTATTTCATTAAAGGGCCATTCCTGGCTTCCTTTTGGGAAAGACATAACCTGTTTCCATAGATCAACTTCAATCTTTCATTAATCATAAAGTTCAGTTTCACAAAATAGTCGTGGAAAATCATATCCCGACACCTTAAATCTGGTTTGTCGTCATCAAAGAAAAAAAAACTTCAAGTACAATCTTCTCAAAAAAAAAATTAATGCCAATTCTAATCTCCTTTCTGAAAATAAATTTTAGTCTCCAATTTTCACTCTTAAGCAGCCGTCCTCTACTACCAATCTTAGAGAAACTTCCAAACCTGTTTGTGAAGAAAACACTGAGTCTAGGATGCTTTGGTGGAGACTGTTTATTGCTTGCCACAGAGCTTACTACTTCACTCCTCACATTCTCCAGCCAGTGCTCACTGGCTCTTTAGTTAATTGTACTCAGATGTATATATAATCAACACCCATCACCTGTTCACCTTGTTACTTTCATCTACTGGGTATTTAATATTCATCAACAGAACTTATGAGACACTAAGACATTATACTCCATTTACCAAATCTTTGCCCACTCACTTAACCTATCTATATCCTTTGTGGCCTCCTTATATCCTCTTCACAACTTACTTTCCTACCTATCTTTGTGTCATAGCTAATTTAGCACCCATACCTTCATCCAAGTCATTTATATAAATTGTAAAATGTTGAGGCCCCAGCACTGATCCCTGTGGCACACCACTCGTTACATCTTGCCAACCAGAACTTGACCCACTTATGCCTATTCTCTGTTTCCTGTTAGCTATCCATGCCAATATGTTACCCCCTACACCATGAGCTTTTATTTTCTGCACAACCCTTTAATTAGGACGGCGCAGTGGTTAGCACCGCAGCCTCACAGCTCCAGCGACCCGGGTTCAGTTCTGGGTACTGCCTGTGCGGAGTTTGCAAGTTCTCCATGTGACCGCGTGGGTTTCTGCCGGGTGCTCCGGTTTCCTCCCACAACCAAAGACTTGCAGGTTGATAGGTAAATTGGCCATTGTAAATTGCCCCTTGTGTAGGTAGGTGGTAGGTGAATTGAGGGAAGGTGGGGATGTGGTAGGGAATATGGGATTAATGTAGGATTAGTATAAATTGGTGGTTGTTGGTCGGCACAGACTCTGTGGGCCGAAGGGCCTGTTTCAGTGCTGTATCTCTAAATAAATAAAATAAAAAAATAAAAATTTGGCATCTTATTAAATGCCTTCTGGAAATCTAAGTATATCCATCAGTTCCCCTTTATCCACAGCACATGTTACTTCAAAGAACTAGAATAAATTTGGTTAAACATGATTTCACTTTCATAAAACAATGTTGACTCTGCCTGATTACCTTGAATTTTTCTAAGTGCCCTGCTATAACATCTTTAATAATAGCTTCTAACATTTTCCCTATGAATTTGTTAATCTAACTGGCTTGTAGTATCCTGCTTTCTATATTCGTCCCTTTTTGAATAAAGTAGTTACATTCGCTATTTTCCAATCTACTGGAATCTTCCCAAATCTAGGGAATTTTGGACGCATCAACTGTCTCACTAGCCACTTCTTTTGGGACCCTAGAATGAAGTCCATCAGGGCCCAGGGACTTGTCAGTCCGCAGCTCCATCAATATGCTCAGATTGTATTTTTCTGGAGTTCCTCCCTCCCTTCCATTTCCTGATTTACAGCTATTTCTGGGATGTTACTTGTATCCTCTATAATGAAGACTGATGCACAATACCTGCTCAAAACATCTGCCATCTCCTTATTTTCTATTATTAATTTCCCAGGCTCCCTTTCTATTGGTTACTTTGTTAACTCTTTTTTTTAATTATCTATAGAAACTCTCACTATCTGTTATATTTCTAGCTAGCTTTCACTGATACTCTAATCTTCCCTCCTTATCAATCACTTAGTCATTCTTTGCTTTTTTTTATATTTTGTATAATCTTCTGACCTGCCGCTCATCTTTGTACAATTATATGCTTTTTCTTTAAGTTTGATACTATCTTTAACTAACAAGGTCCTGCCCTTGGAATTTTTCTTTCTCGTTGGAATGTATCTATTCTGCATATTCTGAAATACATCCCCTTAAATATCCACCACTGCATCTCTACTGACCTATCCCTTAACCTAATTTGCCAGTTCACATTAGCTAGCTCTGCTTTCATGCCTTCACAATTGGCCTTGCTTAAGTTTAAAATACTAGTCTTGGTTCCATTCTTCTCTCCCTCAAACAATGTAAAATTCAATCATATTATGGTTGCTGCTACCAAGGGGCACCTTCACTATGAGGTCATCAATTAATCCTGTTTTGTTGTACAATACCAGGTCTAATATTGCCTGCTCTCTGGTTAGCTCCAGAATGTGCTATTCTAAGAAACTAGTCCGAAAACATTCTATAAACTCCTTATCTAGGCTGCCTTTTGCCATCTGATTCTTCCAGTCTATGTAGATTAAAATCCCCCATGATTTATCACTCTACCTTTCTGACAAGCTCCCATTATTTCTTAATTTATACTCTTGGCACTTGGGCATTGTTAAACAACTTCCCCTGAGTTTCATTGTGCTTCTGAAGCCAGCCCCTGATGTGCCAGCAAGTCACCACCATCTTTATTTAATTGCCTATCCGTGAAAGTTTTGTGGATTTTCTCCAATATTGAATTTGGGATAAGTTACACCTGATTATATGCGACTTGGCATGTGCCAGGATCAGCTGATACTGGCAGAAATGAGGAGGTACTGATTGAGAGAGCTCTCTCGACTGAAGATCTCTGAAGTGAAGGTGCAAATGCTTACAGGTTTTTTGCATTCTGCCTACATACACTTGACTTGCTTCTGGCTTTTCAGGCTTCTCAGGAGCAAGTATGGTATTAGCATAACAACAACACCAACTTGCATTTGTATAGGCCTTTAACATCATAAAACATACTTTTACTTCTGTGCATGGTGTCTGTCTCCTGTTCCCAATCTTTGGTTCCACATCATCAGTCTGTTTGTAGACCCTTATAATCAGGAATTTATTGACCCAAGATATAGTAATAACATTGTATGACCAGGGTAGTGACAGTGAAACCCTGCATTATGTGAACTGGTTAATGTCATCTACCTTCTGGAAGGTAGAATGATGAAGATTATAATGAAACAAGGCAAATTATAAATCAACACACTGATTTCTTTATACATTCATAAATGAAGAGGATATTGCTTGCAATGAATTCTCTGGCTTCAGAAAAATGACTAGTCAATGTTAAACTGAAATAGGGAGTGCTCACTCTGTGACTGACTTCCTTACCAAATCTCTGTAGACGCTGTTTGTGTGTCCATTCGTAGCTGGATAGGAAGCCAGAGACTTGAGCTTTGACCATCTCCAGCTCTTTGTGCCTGGAGATTGGTCAGTCAAGCTGACAGTTAAATCTGCTACTGTGCTGCTAGGTCTTGCCTCCAGGAAACTATCCACTGCTAAGCTGACATGAATGAAACCATTCCAAGATACTATGATGAATGTTTACCAGAATGTTTTTAGCTCGTTTCTATGCCTAAAGTTGATGTATGTGGGCGTACCGTTCTGAACAAAAGTTTCAAATGCACCTGGTTCACATTCCCAGCAAGTAGCTATGATATGAATTTAATCTTGTGAGCTGAACTTTACTTTGTAGAAATATCTTTATATGAATTGATTCAAACTCTCTCCTAAGTCAAATGTTCAAAAATTATGAAATGCGACATGTCCGTACAGATGCAAAATAAGTGGGAAAGATATCCTGGGTCATCTCACATCCTTTAGAATAGCTGTTTCTTTGATATCATGGAGGCTTGGGAACAGTTCAGGCACAGATGATGTTTGTTCCAAAGAAGTTCAGGAAGAATAACCGGGAAATATCGATTAAGCTTGTCCTCAAGTAAAGTTATTGAATCCCCACTGTTCTCTCAGCTATTTTATAGTTAATACAGATTTTGTCTTTGCTCTTTTAAAAAAGGTATTTTGAAGGATTTTGCAACTGCTTTTTATTTTTCTGGAGTAATTTCTTTTTCATGTGACTTTAATAATGCAATCTAATTTTAATTTCAATTGTTTCTCCTTAAGTGCATTGATAGTGAGAGACTGGTCTTGGACGGCACAAGGCTCTCTCCACCCAGTTATACTTGTCATTTTTATTTGAAAAAGTATAATCTGAGTCATCGATTACCTAAAACTGTGATATGAAATGGTCTGATTAAAGTTTTCCAAAGCAGAAGATAATTTCTTGGCTTTTTCAAGCTGCAGTTTGTGGGAGGAGGGTGGGTGATGGTTAAACTGAGCCATCCTCTCTGTGATATCTCAGTTTTGAGCATTCAGAATATTATTTACTCAGTGACACAATTACAGAGCAATAAGAAAATATAAAGGGGAATCATAGGTTGGTTATCTGAAAGAACAATTCAGAATGCTGCTGAGTAATTTTAGATAAGCGGTAACAACAATACAGAGCCAGGTTAGTATGATAGTCTGACTTGAAATAATCTCAGTGGCAAAGCCCCAAAGGCTTAAATTCCTTGCATGTCACCATAGGAAGCTATACTGTTATATTACAATGACAGGCACAGGCATGTTCACTGGTGATTAGATGTGCAGATTAATAGCCAATGCCTGTGTTGTATCAAATTTAGTTAAAAAAAAATTGTGTTGTGATTTTGTAATGGTTGATCTGTAAAGGAACTTTAAGAATTGCTGATTCCTTCATCAGGAAGTGTGCCTAATATTTTAGTACCACTGATGCTAATTTCCGAGTCATGATGTCAATGTAGCATGATCTTTTGCAGCACACTGTCAAACATACAGTATAATGTTAACAGCCTCCCATTTGAAAAAGATGGGATGAGGGCACTTTTCTTCTGCCCATTTCTCACCTGAAAAATGGGTGTCTGGTCATGGACAAATTGAGCAGGGGAGAGTGGTAGGAATCTTTGGTGTCCTTTGGATGCCCAAGGTTCACCTGTTGCAAAAAAGGTGGAAAGTTGCTCCTATGTACAAATCAGGCCCTACACTGGTTGTAGGACCCCATTACAAATTTTCAGGTACAAATGGGTGGAGCTTGTGCCACCCATTTTACCAGCTGCTGTGTGACCTAAACAATGGTCCTTAAAGGGAGCAGCCCCAGAATTGAACTGACACTTTTTAGGGAGGGATTTTTTGTTTGACCTGGAGTAAGACGACGAATACCCTCACCTCTGGTGCTACACCGCCATTTCCCACCCCACGCCACTCTTATTTCAAACTTCTGAATTGGCTCTCACAAGGAGCTGCCAGATTTTCATCCCCTCTGACATGGCAAGCTGCCCACTCCGTACCTTGCCCAAATTATCCTGGTGTGGCCTGAGCTTGAAAATTGTTTGGGCCTCCTGTCTGAACCTCAGGTGGCACTGCGCTGCTCCGTAACAATTAATTGTCCATTTGTGCTGGCTCCCCATTTCCATATCAAACAGTCAGGCACATCTCGGGCTGCCAGTGAGTGGCACCTTTTTTTTTTCAGTTTTCAGCCCCATAGTCTCCCATTGTTGTTCCTGTACAGAGACCAAGTCTATCTGAAGCCATTGCAGGGCTAATATTTGAAGCAGGATAATAATATTTGACAGGAAGTTCACAAGCTGGTGAGAGGAGCCTCATCTATGCAATTAGGAACCACATCCATAGAACCCTGGTGTTCTTTTATACAGAATTATTGTAAATGGGCAGATTAATCACGCCTCCCTGTTCTCCTTTCACAAAGGCTCCAATTGCTGCACCATTTGGTGTGGTCGTACTGTGACATAAAAGTGCACTCATGTCTTCAGCTGACATGTAGCTCCAGATGTTAGCCTGATGGCTCCAGTGAGACATCTGAACCATTTATATGGTCAGGCCTCATCTAAATATAGGAGCAGTGAGACAGCTTGCTGCTGGGGGAGGGCAATGGATTTTGGTAGCTTCTCAGTTGAAGCTGGAAATTGGGCCCTGGGGTTAAAGGAATATAAGTGCTGGCAACTTGCCTGAAGATTTTTCTGAGGCCCAATGCATTCATTATCCTTGTAGCCATATAGAAATCTTTGTGATAAAGCTTTTGAGGCAATTTTCGGAGGCCTCTTATGGTCCCTTTAAGGACTGCTGGAGAGGCTACTTTACTCCTGGTACCAATGGGCAGAGAGTGTAATAGCACTCACTCTTTGCATTATTACTTGAATATTGCAACCAGTCCTACGACTGGCCTAGGTCACTAATTACGATCATATGAATTAGGAGCAGGAGTAGACCACTCGGCCCCTCAAGTCTGCTCCGCCATTCAACAAGATCATGGATGATCTGATTGTAATCTCAACTCCACATTCCCACCTACCCCCGATAACCTTGAACCCCCTCGCTTATCAAGAATCTATCTACCTCGGCCTTAAAAATATTCAAAGACTCTGCTTCTAACGTCTTTCGAGGAAGAGAATTCCAAAGAGTCATGACTCTCAGAAAAAATTACTCCTCATCTCTGTCTGAAATGGGTGGCCCCTTATTTTTAAACAGTGACCCCTAGTTCTAGATTCTCCCATAAGAGGAAACATCCTTTTCACATCCACCCTGTCAAGACCCCTCAGAATCTTCTGTTTCAATCAAGCCGCCACTTGCTCTTCTAAACTCCAGCAGATACAAACCTAGCCTGTCCATCCTTTCCTTATACAACAAGTCGCCCATTCCAGGTATTACTCTAGTTAGCCTTCTCTGAACTGCTTCCAACACATTTACATCCTTCCTTATATAAGGAGACCAATACTGCACCCAGTACTCCAGATGTGGTTTCACCAATGTCCTGTATAACTGTGGAATAACCTCCCTACTGTTGCATTCAATTCCCCTCACAATAAGTACCATTCAATTAGCCTTGCTAATTACTTGCTGAACCTGCATACTAACCTATTGCGATTCGTGCACTGGGACACCCAGATCTCTGCAATCTCTCACCGTTTAGATAATATGCTTTTTTATTCTTCCTGCCAAAATGGACAATTTCCCACTTTCCCGCATTATACTCCATTTGCCAGGTCTTTGCCCACTCACTTAATCTATCTATAGCCCTTTGTAGCCCCCTTATGTCCTCTTCACAGCTTACTTTCCTACCTATCTTTGTGTCATCAGCAAATTTAGCAACCATACCTTCAGTCCCTTCATCCAAGTCATTTATATAAATTATAAAGAGCTGAGGCCCCAGCACTAATCCCTGTGGCACACCACTCATTGCATCTTACCTCCTACACCATGAGCTTTTATTTTCCGCAATACCTTTGATGTGGCACCTTATCAAATGTCTTCTGGAAATCTAAGTACAATACATCCACCGGTTCCCCTTTATCCACTGTATATGTTACTTCTTCGAAGAACTACAATAAATTGGTTAGACATGATTTCCCTTCATAAAACCAGGTTGACTGCCTGATTACCTTGATTTTTAAGTGCCCTGCTATAACCTCTTTAATAACTTATAACCTTTTCCTATGACAGATGTTAAGCTACTGGCCTGTAGTTTCCTGCTTTTTGTCTCCCTTTTTGAATAAAGTAGTTACATTCGCTACTTTCCAATCCAATGGAACCTCCCAAATCTAGGGAATTTTGGAAAATTAAAACCGATGCATCAACTGTCTCCATTGAAAGCAACATACCGCAGATGCTGGAATTCTGAAATAAAAACAAAATTCTGGAAATACTCAGCAGGTTAGGCAGCATCTGTGGAGCGGGAAGGTCACAGGTTCTGATGAAAGGTCACAAACCTGAAACGTTAACTTTGCTTCTCTTTCCACAGATTCTGCCTGACCTGCTGAGTATTTCCAGCACTTTGTTTTTATTACATCAACTATCTTTTTTTTAAAGATAGAAGTGCTAGCCAGTCATTTCAGAGCCCATTTGAAAACAAAGTTAGGCAGGCCTTGGGCAGCCAGTGGGTGGGAACAATTTTGTTTCAGTTTTCAACTACCTACAATCCCAATTTTCAAGGTGGGTAACAATCGAACTTCACCCTTACTATTTTTGAGAGCATCAAGATATAGGGAGCAAATTGACACAAACCGCAAATGGGCCCGATTGTTTTACATCAATAATGATGACCAGAGGTGGACATAATTGACAGTAAATTAAATTGACTTGCATCCAATCTCCAGCAAGGCCACTCTGGTCAACTGGTCTGTGCTGGCATTTATGTTCCACACGAGCCTCCTCCCACCCTTCTTCACCTACCCTATCAACAGATCCTTCTATTCCTTTCAATCTCAAGGTTATCTAGTTTCCATTCCACATTCTTTGGGTCAAGACGTTGCTCCTGAATTCCCTATTGGCTTTATTTTGTATTCATTCATGGGAGCTTTAGTTGTGGGGTTGCTTTAGCTCTGTCTACAGCATGTTGCTTCTGCTGTTTTCAATGCATATCGTCCTGTGTTGTAGCTTCACCAAGTTGACATTTTGTTTTTAGATATCCCTGGTGCTGCTCCTGGCATGCTCTTCTACACTTGTTGAATCAGGGCTGCTCCCCTTACTTAATGGGAGTGAGGGATATGCCAGGCTACATGGTTACAGATTGTGGATGAATACAATTCTACTGCTGATGGCCCACAGTGCCTCATGGATGCCCAGTTTCGAGTTGCTAGATCTGTTCTGAATATATTCCATTTATCACCGTGATGGTGTTACATAAAATGAGGGACAGTATCCTCGATGTGAAGACGGGGCTTCCTTTCCACAAGGACTGTGCGGTGGTCATCCTACCAATACTGTTATGCACAGATGCATCTGTGACAGGTAGATTGGTGAGGACTAAGTGAAGTTGTTTTTTTCCCTCTTGGTGTTCTCACCACCTGCCGCAGACCTAGTCTAGCAGCTATGTCCTTCAGGACTCAGCCAGCTTGGTCAGGAGTGGTGTTACTGTGCCATTCCTGATGATGGATATTGAGTTCCCCCAAACTGAGTACATTCTGTGCCCTTGCTACCCTCAATGATCCTTCCGTGTGGTGTTCAACATGGAGGAGCACTGATTCAACAGCTGAGGGAGGCAGTAGGTGGTAATTAGCATGAGCTTTCCATGCCCATGTTTGATCTGATGCCATGAGACTTCATGGGTCTGGGTCAATTTTGAGGGCTCCCAGAGCAACTTCCTCCCGAATGTATACCACGGTGATGTCACCTCTGGTGCGTCTGTCCTGCCGGTGGGACCAGACATACCCAGAAATGGTGTTGGAGTTTGGGACATTGGCCGTAATGTATGGTTTTGAGTGTGACTGTCAGGCTGTTGCTTGACCAGTCTGTGGAACAGCTATCCCAAAATTGGCACAAGTTCCCAGATGTTGGTGAGGAGAATGTTGCAGGGTCGACTGGGCATGGCTGTCCTTTGTTGTTTCCAATGCCTAGGTCGATGCCAGGTAGTTTGTCTTAATTCTTACTAGTCTTTGTCATAATGGTTTGATGCAACTGAGTGGCTTGCTACACCATTTCAGATGGTGTTAAGAATCAACTATGTTGCTTTGGGTCTGGAGTCACATATAGCCCAGAACAGGTAAGCATGGCAGAATTCCTTGCCTAAATAATGTGTTTATACGAAAATTCAATAGTTTCATATTTATTATTACTGATACTGGCTTTTTATTCCAGACTTATTGAATTAACTGAATTTGTTTCCCAGCTGCTGTGGTGGGATTTGAGCTCATGTCTCCAGATCCTTAGTCCAGACCTCTGCATTATTCGTCCAGTAGCATTGCCACCATGCTACTGTACTACTCTCTCGACTTGTTAATTTTGAGTCATGCAAACCTATTTAGCACCTCCTTTTATCTATTTCTATCTATCCAATATTTCTGTTCCTCAACCACCCCTCCCCCAACACTGCGACATTACCTCCATCCTCTCTTATGAAGACAAATGAACATTTTTCATCCTGTACCTCTGTGCCTTCTGCTTCCACAAGAAGGTTCCCTGTTTTGCCTCTAAACTGTCCCACTATTCCTTTAACTATCCTTTTACTTTTTATATGTTTATAAAAGATTTTGGGTTTCTTTTATGTTATCCACTAACCTTTTCTCATACTCTCTCTTTGCCCTTCTTGTAACCTTTTTCAATTTTGCCCTGTACTTTCTATTCTGTCTTGTTTTCTGCTGTATTCTGTACCTCAACTTTTTTTTGTTTCATTATAACCTCTATTTTCTTAGTCATCCACAGATGTCTGGCTGTGGATGTTGTATCTTTCTTTCCTGATGGGAATATGCTTGGTTTGTATCCTAATTATATCCGTCTTGAAGGCCACCATTGCTCATTTACCCTTTTTTTTGCTTAATATATATTTCCAGTCCAACCATGCTAGATCCTTTTTCAAATCACTAGAAGTGGCAGAATTCCAGTTGGGTATTTGCACCTTTGTTTCTTTGTCTCTTTTCATAACTACTTTGTACCTAATTATAGTATGATCACTGTTGCCCATATGCTGTCCCACCGAAGCATGCTCCGCCACCCCGCTTTATTCCCAAGAACTAGATCCGGCACTGCTTTCTTCTCAAACACAAATGAAATGCTGGAAATACTCAGCAGGTCTGGCAGCATCTGTGAAGAGAGAAACAAAGTTAACGCTTTAGGTCAGTGATCCTTCTTCAGAACTGGCAAAGGTTCGAAATGTAAAAGGCTTTAAGCAAGTAAAGCAGGGGTGGGGCAAGAGATAACAAAAGAGGTGTTGATAGGACAAGATCACAGAGAATAACTGACCAGAAGGTCATGGAGCAAAGGCAAACGATCTGAAAGACACAGCATTAACATACCGTTGCCTTTGCTCCAAGATCTTCTGGTCAGCTATTCTGTGACCTTGTCCTATCAACACCTCTTTTGTTATCTCTTGCCCCACCCCTGCTTTACTTGCTTAAAACCTTTTACATTTCTAATATTTGCCAGTTCTGATGAAGGGTCACTGACCTGAAATGTTAACTATGCTTCTCTCTCCACAGATGCTGCCAGACCTGCTGAGTATTTCCAGCATTTCTTGTTTTTATTTCAGATTTCCAGCATCTGCAGTATTTTGCTTTTATTTTACTGCTTTCTTTTTGTTGGGATAAATGGGCCATTCTCGATTATCTAAGCTGGGAGAGCCAATAAAGTACAGTTGATTACTGTAGCTGTATAACAGCTAAACTTGGCATACTTAGAGACCCTCCTAGACCCAGTATAAATGCAGAAGAGTAATGCCACACATACCACTTCCTCCAAACTGGATGAAGTGTAAGCTTAAACATAGAAACAGCTCAAATGTACATCGAACACAAAAAGCTACCTTAAACTTCTGTTGTATCTATTGTTTGGTTCGTCACTATTTGAAACTACTTGTCTGCGATCCAGAGGCCAGTATTTAAATAGTAGCTGAGAAACACCAATGAATCACTGGGTGTCAAACTTCAGCTTTAAAGCTCTGTCTGGAATCTCATTCTCACGCTACGTGTAATCCCGAAGGGTAAAAAAAAACACCTTCTGTTTTTGGTACATGTTTAATGTCTCATAATTAAAAAAGTGTATTGTCATCAAGAATTTTCTGGCACCTATGCAAAAAAACATCTCCCGTGGAAACCAGCTATTATCATAGTAAGCCAGGATGTTACAGTGCCATTGGTAGCAACTTTCACTGCTAGAATTGGTGGCGGTGCTACACTGCTCAGTAGACTGGTGATAATGGTCCACAATCTGTTATTAAAATAATGATGAGGCTAATGGCACTTGCTGTTATATATGCACAAATGTTACAGTAACTTCAGGGGAGGACTGATGCGAGGTTAAATGCAAAAATCCAAAATTTCTGCCAAGAGGCCCCACTCTTCCGTTGGCTTTGCGAAAACGGTATCTCACTGTCTAGTTCACTATTGAAATGTATTAAGCAGTGTGAAGTCATTGTACTTGTACAGTAGCTAATCTCGCCTCAAAATTTGGTCTTGTCCAGTTCAGTGTAAGTACTCTTCAACAATGTGATGAGTGTTAGTTACTGTTAATCATCGAAATACTGTGGCTACAAGAGCAGCTCAGAGGCTAGGAATCCTGTGGCGAGTAACTCACCTCCTGACTCCCCAAAGCCTGTCCACCATCTACAAGGCATAAGTCAGGAGTGTGATGGAATACTCCCCATTTGCCTGGATCGGTGCAGCTCCAACAACACTCAAGAAGCTCGACACCTTCCAGGACAAAGCAGCCCGCTTGATTGGCACCCCATCTACAAACATTCACTCCCTCCACCACCGACACACAGTGGCAGCAGTGTGTACCATCTACAAGATGCACTGCAGCAATGCACCAAGGCTCCTTAGACAGCACCTTCCAAACCCACGACCTCTCCCAACTAGAAGGACAAGGGCAGCAAATGCATGGGAACACCACCACCTGCAAGTTCCCCTCCAAGTCACACACCATCCTGACTTGGAACTATATCGCCGTTCCTTCACTGTCGCTGAGTCAAAATCCTGGAACTCCCTTCCTATCGACCTCACATGGACTGCAGCGGTTCAAGAAGGCAGCTCGCCACCACTTTCTCGAGGGCAATTAGGGATGGGTAATAAATGCTGGCCCAGCCAGCGATGCCCACATCCCAGGAACAAATAAAAGCAAAAGCATGGAATCTTATTCCTCCAGGTTGTAATTGTTGGAGACTTAAATATAAAATTGATTTTTTTTTGTGTTTTTACTTTTCTTTTCTCTGTCTATTAATCTGATCTTTCATTCCCTCTTATTTTGCTTTCTGTACCTGATTTGACATTGAATTCACCCACTCAAATTCATCCTCCTCCTCAGTCCTCACTCTGTTCATTTCACAATTCTTCAATCTGGTTAAAGAGATACACAATTGGTTGCCCTGTTCACTCAGTTTCCAGATACCTGTTTTTTTTCTCGTTATGACATTATCCGCTCACATGTTCAGCAACTTGCCTTGCAAAAAAAAACTTGAAACCTAAGCATGGAATGGCAAGACTAACTAATTTCAGATGGCATTTTTTGCCCTGCTAAAGCAAATGTTGTCCCAGTTATTCTGTCAAACACACCAGAAGTGCAATGATACAACAATCATGGACTAACTCTGAAGAGTTATGAAAAATTGACCTTGTCTTTCAAAAATGAACCTTTATCTTAAAAAGTGAACAATGGTCTGAAATTGCCACCAAAGAAAAAGGGATTGGCGTTACATTTACTGAAATGTCTGATAAAGACGAAGGACAAATCCTCAAAGCTAAGAGGTATCCATTAAACCCATCCTACGTCTATCCCAAAACATTTCAGAACTGAATGTCTTCCTCTGAAGCAAAGAAAGCATGAAGTGGCCACGCCCTGGGCCATCTGCGATCACCATGGCGAAGAGATCAGGATGTCTCCTTACAGGAGCTGAGAGATGACGGCTTTAGTTTAAAAAGAAAGCCAGAAAGGGAGAGAGAAAGAAGCAGCATCTTAACAGCTTGTGTTCCAGCCAAATCGGAAAGCACATGCCCTGCTGCAGAACCCTACATCTATGTTATATTATTATATAGCAGTGAGAGCTAGAAGTAATCCACCATCTTCAACAGAATCTTCAAGCAAGAGAGAAATCTACAATTATCGCGGGCCTGCATCCATTGAGAACTTGATTACCAAGAGAATTCAACAGGTTTATCATAACTTCTCCCCCCCGCCCCCCCCCCGCCCCCCCAAAATAAAAGTCACCTACCTTTTTCCCTTCTCTATCTGTTGTTCCGTGTGTGTGTGTATACGTGCACGCACAAATGTGTGAGGGGTTGTGGTTGTGACAATTTCAGGATAAGGCGTATTGATCCGTAAACAATTGATTTTCTTTTTTAAAAAACCTACAAGAAAGCCTGTCGCTGTCTGTTTATTTGAAAAATAAAACACCAAGGTGCTAAAATCTAATACAAATACGCTTGCTGCGGTCAGGTGGGGAGTTGAACAGTGGGAACCACACACATCACACCACGTGGTCCTAACAATTCCCATTTCTTTTTTTATACTGCAAATTCTAGATACGCCACATAGGTCGAATTCATGCTCGTTTTATATTTGTAAATTATGAAGACAGAAGTGGCATGCATTAGCAAAGTAGGCTACCATCAACCTTTTGGTTCCAGTGTCACTTCAACCACTAATATAATCTCTACCATTAGGGGCTGGGGATGAGCCAAAAAAGACTTGAGAATGAGCAGCTGCAGTGCTCCCACTCATTTGTCTACAGGAATCATAACAGTTTTCTGCCACTGTACGAGGCTTGGTTAGCTGTTGGAGAAGATAGCAGGACTAACTAAAACCAACATGGTAGCTCAAGGCAAAAGCATCCTGCAATATTAGGTGCCTCTGGAGCGAGTGATGCACTAAATCTCTGATTTGGATGGGATCTCAGAATAAGAGTTGAGATGGATCTTGGCCAACCTCAATTCAGATAAATTTGCAACATCTTTTCCAAATAAGGGTTGAATATCATAAAATCGGCATCAGTTCACTTGGAATACCCATCAAGAGGTCGCATCACCTCACTATGCTGTTGTTCTGCCACCTGCATCCAGGGTATGTTGTGTATTCAGATTGTTTTCTGCTAAAAATCCATGGTTATCATGGAGTGCCAATGATGCTACATTGTTCTGAATCAGTTTGCTGCTTTGGGTGAACATCCAAAAATCAGCTGATCATGAGCTAATTTTTGACTTAATTTTCCTGCCTTTTATGAACTATATCAGCATCAAAAGTGAAAACTGTATATATAACAATCATGGCAGTTACTAGCACAACTGGCCCCTGTCTGGATCAAATGCTTCTCCTCTCACCAAATCTAGATGTTAGAGTGATAGGTGCAGGTAGTTGAGCTGTAACAGTGTGGGTGTGTTTGCTTTGTTGCACCAGTTTCTATACTTTTCCACCTGGCTTATTTTCAACTGAATGCAGGGTAGCAGCGGAGCTGGGGAATCAGGCACCAGTTTCCAAGGTCAGTGAGAAAGTGAACTCTATTGCCAACAGCAAAATTAACTTTGATGTTGGCTTCACTTTTACAGCTGTCTAAAACCTCCAAAAAGAAACATTCTTTAATATTAAAAACTGCAATCTGATGTACCTGCAGTATGTGTACAGTGGTTGATCGGATGTTGCTTAAAATAGTCTTTTTAAAAACAAAAATGAGCTGCGTTTTAAACTGCCTGCTACAGGTACTGTACGAGGACTTCTGAAAGTACTTTAATTGTAATATGTAGGGGAATAGGATGCTGTGAAACATTTGGATTGGTGACAGCTTTTTTTTTTGTTTTCTCTTTCTTCCTGATATTATAAAGGCCCATATCATGAATAGGAGCATGAAACTGAATATACTGACCCAAATACAACACACACTGGGTAGTTTGGGCACTGGCAACTTTATCTTTTGAAATAGGACTCTACTTTGGCTTGAAGCGTTTGTGAAAGAAACAAAGAAAGAACTTGTATTTATATAGCACCTTTCACAGCCTCAGGACATCTCAAATGCTTTACAGCCAACGAAGTATTTTTTGCAGTGTATTCACTGTTGTAATTCAAGGAAACACGGCAGCCATTTTGTGCACAGCAAAGCCCAACAAACAGTAATGAAGTAATGACCAGATAATGTTGGCTGAGGATACTGGGGAAATAAGAGCTCCCTGATCTTCAACATAGTGCTTGTGGGATCTTTAACAACTATCTGAGAGGGCACAGTCTCAGTTGACTGTCTCATCCAAAAGGCAACTTTCCCTTAGTACTGCACTGGAGTGTCAGTTGACATTTTGTGCTCAAGTCTCAATTGGGATTTGAACATGCAACCTCCTGACTCAGATGAGAGTGCTACCAATGCACTATGGCTGACCCTGTACCTGGTTGATTTGAAGGTACACTTGAGTAAATAGGACTGATCTACCAATTTCTCTGATTTGCTGCTGTTTATTGGAAGAACCATTTATTGGATTAAAGCTAATTTATTGGGGATGTTATAAGACCCTTTACATGGGGGCAGTTGCTTTAGTCTTTAACTTTACCATCCAGAAAACTGATGTAATGCTGGAAATCGTTTACTACAAATCTTCTGAACTGACATCCAATTTTTCTCTGTTTTAAAAAGATCTGTATAAAAATCATCTTATGCTAATGAGATTAAGTTACGAACACTTGGGCTGGGAGCACAAACTGGAAAGGACACTGAAAAACCTGTCTGAAATTCACATTGGGCAGCCATGCTGCATTGCATTTGTTAATCAGAGGGAAAGGAGATGAAAATGCTGTCGATGCTGAGCAGTCACAGTTTTATATGTGTATGGCCAGCACATTGTCTGGTACTTCAGCTAATTCCATACCATTTTGGGTAAAGTGATGTGGAATTAAAGGAAGGCATACGAAGGGGATGAAAGGAACCAGTCGGCACCAGAGCTGGACTGCTCACATCTGTCACTATGGCATCAGATATATCTTCAGGCACTGGCACATCTACCTGGCAATGACAATGAGTAATAAGTTCTGAGAGTTGCAATCTGAATGCTGCCCCTCTCAACATGGTTGCTTATCAATGAAAAGTCTGTAAGGATGACCGAGGCTTGTAAATGCAGAGCAGGCTGATGAGCAGAGCTTGTTGACATACATTCATGGACCATTTACCTGGTAAATAGTGGCATTGGATAGTCTCACCTATGAAACTTCATTAAGGTTTTCCATCATCTTCAGCATCTGTTCCCAAATCTTGAGTACTGAACCTAGCATTGATCATAAGCCCCCACCTTCTGTCAAATGTATTACACGGTTGCTTTCTTGGAGAGAGGCTGTCCTGGAGTCCCCATTAGGGCAGCCATCCTCACACCCATGTCATGCAGGAGGGCCTCCACTTTTCCGACCATCAAGCAGATCTAGGCCAATGCTCTGAATGTAGTACTGAGAGTGTGCTGCATTGTGCCAGGTGCTGTCCTTTAGATAAGTTCAACTATCCACTGATGCCAGAGATGGGAAACCATATTTATTCAGAGAGATTTTCAGATACTGGGATTGTCGCCACTGAGGCAGAGAAGAGATTTAACTAAGGTTTTTAAAATTCTTATCGGTTTTGATGGCGTGAATCAGGAAAAATTATTTAATTGTCACTAAGAGGGAGCAGTCAAATTAAAAGAATTTGTTTCATGCAGAGAGCTGTTTGGGAATGTAATGGTTTGGTGTAGGAAGTAGTTGAAACGAAGACAATGAGATCTTTTAAGGGAAAATCAGGTAAATATTTGAAGCAGAGGAGGAATAGTTCTATTGGGAGTGAACAGGGCAGCGGGATTAGTTTTGAGTTGCTCCAGCAAAGAGTTGGCATG